>NW_028077629.1:1767020-2353691 GCF_014824575.4 Sturnira hondurensis | reverse complement strand
AAAAAAGTTTAAAAATAAAAGTAAAAAACAAAAACAAAAAAACAAAAAAAACCCAACAACAAAAACTCCTTCCTTGTTGGTTTCAAACTGTCCAATCCGGTTTTTCTGGTTTCGGTGGGACCCCTCTGTGGACTGGGTTGTAGGCCCAGGCGCACACCCGCCCACCAGCCAGGCTACCAGACTGGGGTGCAGGCGTCCGACCACCTGACAGGCTGCCTTGGTCCCACGGGATCTGGTACTGTCCTGTGGCTGGGTGAGAAGCAAGTCAAGCTGCCTTCACAGCAGAACACCTCAGTCCACTTTCCAGTAAAAACTTCTCCAGAAAGCGTGCCTCTCAGCCCAGCCCAATCCCCAACCTGACTGGTTAGGACAATGCTCCTCTCAAATTTCCTGGGCTGGCAGGCTGGTGGGCTGGCGACCACAGAGATCACAACTGAACACGGCCCCCTGTCCTTGCCACCCTCCCTGCACACCTAGGCAGACAGGTCTCTGTCACCCAGCCCCTCCTAGATGGTGAGGGAGGGAGCCAGCTCTTCCAGGGACCCCGCAGCCGGCCCAATCCTTCACTGGGTGCTGGGCTCCCTATGAGTCCTCTGTGGCACTGGCCACAGACGGAAGCCTCTACACCCCTAACAGCGGCAGTGGCGGCTCTGAGGCGTTTGGGCTGGCCCAGGGCAGCCGGTCCTGCCACTGCCGCGTTTGTCTTTACTCACAGTTGCTGGGCTCCCGCTGAGTCCTCTGTGGCAGACGCCCCGACGCTGGCCATAGACAGAAGCCTCTGGGCCCTGGAAGCTGCGGAACCCGCAGCTCCGAGGTCTTTACGCGCCAGCCAATGGCTGCTGGTCCAACCGCTGCTGCTTTTGACTTTACTCTGGGGTGCCTGGCTCCCGAGGGCAGCCGGCCCTGCCGCTGCCGCTTTTGTCTTTACTCACAGGTGCCAGGGTCCCGATGAGTCCTCTGTGTCAGACGCCCCTGTCGCTGGGCGCAGGGGGAAGCCTCTGGGCCCCGACCGCTGAGGCAGCCAAGGCTCCAAGGTCTTTATGCGCTGGCCAATGGCAGCCGTCCTGCCGCCGCCGCCACCGCTGCTGCTGCCCTTGACTTTTCTCAGGGTTGCCGGGCTCCCGATGAGTTCTCCGTGGCAGCCGCCCTTGTCGCTGGGCACAGACGGAAGGAAGCCTCTGGGCTCCAACCGCTGCGGCAGCCGCGGCTCCGAGGTCTTTACTTGCTGGCTAATGGCTGCCGCAGGTCTGGCCGCCTCCGTCCTTACTCGCGTCCCTGAAACCCCAACAACCCCCAGCGGTCTGGTTCGTCACTATCTCTGGTCTCTTATTTTCATAAATGCTGAGGAATTGTTGGTTGGGGAATTGATTGCGCTGTTCTTCTGTAAATCTGCCCGGATTTTCCCCCAAGTGTAGGAGAACTGCAGTGGCTCCGTCCTACTCCGCCGCCATTTTCTCCCCTCCTCTTATTGATTGATTTTTAAAGACAGAGGGGGAAGTAGAGAGAGAAAACCAGGGAGAAACATTGATTTGTTGTTCCACTTATTTATGCATTCATTGGTTGCTTCTCGTATGTGCTCTGATAGGGGATTAAACCCACCACTTTGTGTATTGAGATGACGCACTAATCAACTGAGCTATCTGGTCAGGGCAATATCCAAAATTTATAAGAAACTCCTAACATTCAACACCAAAAGAACAAACAATTCAATGTAAAAATTAGCAAAGGACCTGAATAGACACTTCCCCAAAGAGGACATACAGATGGCCAGTAGACATATGAAAAGATGCTCAATGTCACTAATCATCAGAGAAATACAAATTAACACCACAATAAAATATCACCCCGCATCACACCTGTCAGAATGGCTATCATCAATAAATCAACACATAACAAGTTCTGGTGGGGATATGGAGAAAAGGGAACTCTAATGCACTGTTGGTGAGAATGCAAATTGATGCAGAAAGTCATTGCAGAAAACAGTAGGGGGGGGTCCTTAAAAAATTAAAATACTCTTTTACCTATCAGAACCTGGTGTGCAATGACTGCAAAACAGTAGCATTCCTTGGTAGTGCATATGGTCTGTTGCAAGCATGGTGTGCTTTAAGGCACCTTGGATGTGGCCCTTTCTGGTGGAGGCTCATGTCTGACTTCATGCTGTCCTCAGTCTAGGCTCCAGATAGCTATGTGGGGTGCCTTTGGAAAGCCCCAGGGCACAGCGACCACCATCAACATTGGCCAAATCATTACGTCCATCCCACCAAGCTGCAAAACAAGTAGCATGTGACAAAGGCCCTATGTGGAGCTAAGTTCAAGTTTCCTGGCCTCCAGAAGATCCATATCTTGAAGAAGTGAGCTTTACTAAGTTGAGTGAGGATGAGTTTGAAGACATAGAGGCTGAAAAGTGGCTCATCCCAGATGGCTGTGGGGTCAAATACATCTCAAGTTGCGGTCCCCTAGAAAAACTGTGGGCTCTGAACTCATGAGAGTCTCTGCTCCATCAAAAAATGAAAAGACAACCTACTGAATGGGAGAACATATTCATTAATCATATATTTGATAAGGGGTTAATATCCAAAATTTATTGATTGATTTTTAAAGAGAGAGGGGGAAGTAGAGAGACACCTACTAATAAACGCTATTTGTTGTCCAAAAAAAATTAAAATAGAGCTGCCTATGACTCAGTGATTTCACTTCTGGGAATTTATTTGGAGAAACCCGAAACACTAATTTAAAAGAATGTATGTACACCTGTGTTCATTGCAACACTACTCACAATTGCCAAGATATGGAAGCAGTTCAAGTGTCCTTCAGTAGACGATTGAATGAAGAAGATGTGGTACTTTTCTACAATGGAATATTTCTTGGCCATAAAAAAGGATAAAATCTGCCCTGGCTGGTACAGCTCAGTGGATTGAGCGCAGGCCTATGAACCAACGGATTGCGGTTCGATTCCCAGTCAGGGCACATGCCTAGGTTGCAGGCCAGTTCCCAGCAGGGGACGCCGAGAGGCAACCATACATCGATATTTCTCTTCCTCTTTCCTTTCTTTCCCTTCCCCCTCTAAAGATGAATAAATAAATAAAATCTTTAAAAAATCTCTATCTAAAAAAAAAGGATAAAGTCTTTTCACTTGCAACGACATGGATAGACCTAGATGGTATTATGCTCAGTGAAATAAGTCAGAGAAAGACAAATACCATATGGTTTCACTTATATGTAAAATCTAAAGAACAAAAATAAATGAACAAACAAAACTGAAACAGACTCATACACGCAGAGGGGACTGGTGGTCGCCAGAGGGAGGAAGGTGGGGGATTGGGTGAAACAGGTGAAGGGATTAAGAAGCACGAATAGGCTGTTACAAATAGTCATAGGGATGTGAAGTACAGCATTAAGAATGCAGTCAATAATATTGTAATAACTAGGTACGGTACGAGGCTTATACCAGAATATAGTGAGAGGGAGAGAGACTGAGGTAACGTAAGTACATGATTTTCTAATCACCATGCTCTAAACCTGAAGCCAATACAAAAGAGTAAATTCCTCTTTCCTCCACCAGGGCGAAGTCTCTCTCTAGCACCGTTTCTTAGGGGAGCCCAACAGGCAGCTAGCTGGCCAAGGAGAGAGGTCATTCACCGAACCCCAGCCCACTTCCTGCTGGGTATGTAGCTTGGAGTCATTAGCCTGATAGGGAGCACAGAGTCCCCCCTTACAGCCACCGTCACCAAAGTGTGGTACCTGCACCCACAAGGTAGGTACACAAAACAATCCACAAGGAAATGGGAAGAAATTTATTTTACATTTTTTAAAAAGATTTTATTTATTTATCTTTAGAGGGGAAGGAAAGGAGAGAAATATCAATGTATGGTTGCCTCTTGTGAGTCCCCTGCTTGGAACTGGCCTGCAACCCAGGCATGTGCCCTGACTGGGAATTGAACCATGATCGTGTGGTTCGTAGGCCCACGCTCAATCCACTGAGCTACACCAGCCAGGGCTTATTTTACATTTTTAATCTAAAAAAGTAAGTAAGAAAGAAAACTTTATTATATTTAAAGTGCAGGTTGAAAGGGAAAGCTCTCTTTGGGAACATGAAGTGTGAAAAAATGAAAATAAAGGATGCAACTAAGAGGAAAACAATCTAAGGGAAACAGCAGGAGAAAAACTGTTCTTGCTTAAATGCGATACTTACATGTGAAGTGGCAAGGAAGAGGAACAAAGAGTGGTACCTGAGAGCTTTCTGTATAATTAGGACATGTTTGTACTACTAGACACTCAAGAAATTCAATTCGAGTCTTTGACTTATTTTTTGGATATAAGAATCATATGGCCTGTCCCACAATCAAACTTCCTAGCTATTTATACAATCTGGTATGGTATCTGTAACAGTGTCAGTTACTTAAAAATAAAAGGATTACAGAGACAAAAGTGATAGCTGCGGAGGATGGAAGGAAGTCTTCCCTAAGAAAGACACCTGTGCACTAAATTAGTCTTCATCAGGGCCAGCGTCTTAGAGATGACCATCGACATGAGTCTGAGACAGGGCAGAGGCCAACCCACAGTAGGTTTTACATGGCTTAACAGAGAGAAACTAAAGACACTGGTAAAGACTCCATGCAGCCCTTTCTCCTTGAGAACTCCATCAGGTGTTAATACTATAGTTTACCACTGTTTCTTGGGTGTGTCTTAAGCTTTGATTTTATATTTACAAACAATCATGGGGACAAGCACGTTCATATCTTAGTGCATTAGTTGTCATTTAGAGTAACCCAGAGATCCCTTTAGATTTTCCCTTTTTTGAGTTTGGGCATGATTCAAGTTGATAACCCTTTATTGAACACAAGTAGCCAAACTTCAAGAAGTTATGATGAAGAAGAAAAGCATTCCAGGCAGAGAGAAAGTTTGAATAAAGTCACTGAAGTCAGAGCAAAGAGGACATTTAATATGTAAACCACCAGATGGGCTGGGAGTGAGGGATGGAGAAAGCTGTCTGAAAGGGCCTGACCCACCAGACTAAAATGCTAGGGAGGGCAGGCCCCAAGGTGGTGAGGAGTCACTGAAGGATTTTAAGTAAGAAAGTGACAGGAGTACACTTTTTACTTGTGACCCATCACAGTATGGATTGGAGAAATAAAAAAAAACTCATTCAAGGACACCAGTGCAATTATAAAGGCTACACAGAATTATAAAGACTCTTCCATAATACCGGGTGTCTACCTGAATCCACATGGTTCTAGAGTAACAGTATAAGCAAAACATTCATTTCTTTTTTTACATTTTTAATTGAGCAGTCTGATTTCAGTGAACATCCTCTTAAACAAAACCCCTAAATTATGCAGGCTCATGGGAAAAAGGAATTGTACAGGTCATTGTGTAGTTCTGCTTGAGAGGCTATTAGGTTCAGGGCTAAGATCCCATCCATCCCCCAGCTCTGCTTCCTCTAGGTTAGCTCCATTTTCGGGCTCCAGCTGCTCCCAGATTTCTCTTCTGGTTCACAATATCTGGGCAGGTGTCATCCAAAAGTTCTCTTTGTCCCCAAACCTTTTACTAGGTTTCCCAGAAGCCTAGCAAACATCACCTAGAATTTTACGGACTGACTGCAGGCCAAATAATTCTATTAGGTACTGTAAGGCACAGTGTCTAGGTCACATAACACTTTTAGACACCCAAGAAAATGTCTTAATTTCTTTTGAAGTCAGATGAAAATAAATGTCTAGGGTAAACTCTTTATAAGACTTCTCTGATAGTAGATTAAAAATTATTTGATAAATAATTTGATAAAGTGGAATATTGATCATACATGTACATTAAGTGCTATCACTGTTTTTGATTCTTGCGCTGTTTTACGCCAGATGAAAACATAATCTAAGGTAGCTTCTGCTCATCAGGACTGGTTTACCTCTTATTCTTCGTAGGGCTATTTTCTAGTGCTCCCGAGCAGAGAATTAAAAAACATAAATAGCAAAGCATGTATTTGAATAAATTGAACTCATGTGGTGAACTCAGATACACATTCTTTTAAGGAGCAGTGAACTAACCAAAATTTCCTTCAAAAAGCCATTTTTCGGGAATGAGTCTGAAAAAAGCCAAACCTACATATATTCGAAAACTACTCAGCCACTGGGATGATGGCAAAGTTGTGGAGAGGGGTGGTGGTGAGATTGCACAATGATGTGAACGCACTGCGACACTGAACTGTACAATTAAACATGGCTAACATGATCAATTTTGTGTTCTACATACTTTGTCACAATAAAAAGTTTTAAAAATTCATCCTGAATAAAACCAAATTGGACAATGTTCTCCAAATTGAGCTTGAACTTTCATTGTATGTTGTTTGGTTTGAGTCTTGAATGACCCCCACACCAGTGGTCCATAAATCCCTTCCAAAATCTTTCTGAGTGTTTGGCTTTGTTTTGAAGGATAACATTTATTGGATACATAAAATATAATTCATGTCTTTACTGATTCATTAAAATAAGTAAATAAATACACAGTCCAAACAAATGCACAATTTGGATTAAAAGTCCTATCTTTAGCTCCAAGAAAATGGCTATTGCTTTTCTAACATATGTGTTCAATACTTGTATTTGCCAAACAATCACTCCTCCAGAGATACCCTATGACTGCTTTTAATTGGAACATGTTGGGCTGCTTTATCTGATGTCCAAATCAGATGAAAAATATTTGCAGGGAAAACTGGCTAATGGTTCACTGTCCATGTTCTGGCCAAGGTGTGTGTACACGGCCCAAATTATGTTCAGCTCTAGTCTGTTGGGATCAACTCTCAGCACAGAGTTGCTCGTCCTGTGATCCAGGAAGTTGCTGTCAAATATCTCAAGTAGGATTCTTAAGCCAAGTGGTTATATGTATTTTCAATACAAAACTGACTTAGGTTTCTATCTGTCTTAAACTCAGGGTGTTGTATTCCAAGATTTTTTTCATAATAGTATATAAGCTCTTCTGCATTAAGTCTAGGTACACAGTAATAAAATTTTTGATTTCATTTTGTTTTTATTTTAACAATTTTTTGTTATGGCCAATTTAATATCATTTCAGCTGATTGTAGGTATTTCTTATTAATTTAAGTGCATTTAATTTTGCTCATATATAAAGTGATTACTATCCAACTAAATTCAAATGGCTTATTGCAAATTCTTCTTCCGTAATGCTTCAGGGTTTTTTCCCCCACTAATAAAACCCTGTATCCTTCTCCAGTATAGCTTATGACATGTATATAATTAATGGCATACCATACTGAATACCACCACTGATGATGACTCTAGTCAATAGTTCAATCAGTTACTATGTAATGATGTCTGATCAAATAGATTAATTTTTCAGAACATCATGTTTGACTTTTATTTTGAAATAGAGTGGCCACATTTTATATTTTGATTACATTATTGTCTTTTATTTCCTGTTACTAATACTCATAGCATACCCAATTTACTGCCACCAGACATTTTATAAACACTAAATATGAATTAACTTATTCAATACTTACAACACTACCATAGGTTATGTATAATTATTACCTTAATAGTAAAGGAAATGAGGTGCAGAATTTCCCACATTTGTATAGCTAATAATTAAAGGAGTTACAATTTGAACCCAGGTGGTGTGTCTTCAAAAGTGTTGTTTCTAATTCTCAAACTATAACACAGGCACATCCTAATAAATTTCCTACCTGTATCTATTCATCTCATGTGTTTGTCTCCTTGTACCCCGTACTCATACATTATCATACAAGACTCTTGGTTGTTTTGTTTTGCGCCTTCATAGTATTTATTTTAGTTAATGAAACTTATATGGCAGAAGGTAGGAGAATATTTCTGATGCAGTTGTTTTGCTCTGAGTTACTGGGTATTGGTCTCCTTGTCAGTTGTGACTAGCAATGAGTGAGGATTGCTAGGACAACTTTGTTGTACAGAAATCAGTTTCTGCAGCAATGCCATAGAATAAAAGATATTGCAAATATATTTAAAGCTGTTCCTATAGAATAATTGAGAGTCCATATAAAGATAATCTAGGTGAGCACTGTAATTGTAATAGTGGAAATAAAAGCTGAGGTCCAGCACTGCTCCTGATTTGTCTCTGGCGGGACTTGCAGTTGGCTGCAGGGCCGAGAACGGGAGCTACTTCTCCTGATTCCCCATTTAGTGCTCTTTCCCCTCTGCCCTCAAGAACTCGTGATCTCACAGTGGGTGTCGGAGAATAAAAAAGACAGTGATAAAACTGGAAATGTGTTAAGAAGAGCACAGGATGGAAAATGGAATCTAAATGGAAAGACCAGAAAGTGCTTCTGAAAGGAGATGGTACAAAACCTTAGAGCTGACTAGGTAAAGAGAAGGGAAGAATGCCGGACAGAGTGAGAGCGGCATATTAAAAGTCCCAGATGCCTGAGAGCGGGGTGCCTGGTCAGAGGCTGCACCTCACTCAGGATGTCTGGGTGAGCTGGAATAAGGGGAAAGAGGAGGCTGGAGGTGGACTAAAGGGAAAAACCAGCGCCTACTATGCCATACTGAAGAATTAAACTTAAATAAACTTTTTTTGAATGACACTGGATTTTATACAAAGAAGGGTTGTGATTCGATTTGCATTTTAGAACGAGTGCTCTGGCAGTTTGCACTGGACTCTGGAGCGGGGAGAGAGGACTGGAAATACTGAAGGGACGATGCAAGAGGAAACTCGCAGTGCAACGGAGAGAACCAAACAGAGTCTGGAGGTGGTGTGGATACAGTGATGTTTTGCAAACACGCGCCATAGGTGTCTGTTGCGGGCCATCGAGTCCAAAACGCAGAAGGAGGAGGCACCAGGAGATTCGCCATGAGGCAGAGACATCCAGTTGGTATAGGACAGGTTCTGTGGGTACCATGCTGAGCAGACCATTCGAAAGTGAGACAGAAATGTGATGGTCAATCATCGATTTAATAAACACCTAGTGAGCATGTACAACGTGCCAGGTATTGTGAAAGGCTCTGGGAATTCAGAGATAAAGCAGAGCCTACCCCTGCCTCCCAGGGGTTTATAGTTTACAGAGGAGATGAGGGACGTGAAGAGTAAAGGAAAGCAAAGACTGTAGGTGCTCTTTTGCAAATGTGTCTAGGGCGTGCTGGGACAGTCAGTTCTCCCCAGAAAAGTTCATTTGAGACAGTGCTCTGAAGTTATATTCTCAGCGTTCTTGAAAAAAATGATTTGCATAAATGATAAAGTGCTAATTTGCTGAGAATTTTTCTTTGGCATTTGACTCTAATGGGTAACATGCTCATTGGTGAGTTTTTCTAAACCATTGTTTCAGGAATAGTAGTAGCTAACATTTATTAATTGTTTACTGCATGTCAGATAATATTCTAAATATTTCAAGTATATTTTCTAATTTGATCCTCCCAATGACTCCAGAAAATTAGTACTATTACAATCTCTATTTTATTTACTTTGTAATTAATGTTATTTATTTCTCAATAAAAACAATTATGACACATAATCACATGTATAAATTATGTTAATCAAGTTATTAAACACCAAATAGCACCTTGGTTTTTTAATCATAATAACTAGAATTCAAAGGCACTGAGGTACAATGCCTTACCTTCATGGCAAGACTTTTCACACTAATTTTCACATACAATCCGTAAATTACACATAAGAGAATTGAAGCACAGAAAGAATAAGTAATTCACCCAAGGTCCCTGGTTAAAACTGGCTGCTCTAGAACTCAGGCATATGGAGTTGACTCCAAATCTCATATCTTCTTGTAGGAAAAAGTCGGAACAAGTGCCAAGAGAAAAGATAGTAAAATCTTTTTTGTATCGTCTGCCGTGGATGAATGTTGACATCTATTATTTCCCTCTTTCTAAAAATTGTTATGGAGTTACCTTTTTTCAGGAGCTCATTATTGTTCTGAGTGAAAAGCCCATTGGACCTCCTTCTTCTACACATGCAAACTGCCAGGGCTCATCTAGGAGCTTCTTCCCCCCAGGTCTGCAGGGAGACCGCAGAGGTCTTGCCTTTAGAAAGACACTTAGTTTTTATAAAGAACTAGTTAGTACGTCTTTTGAATGATTACTTTGGCTGAGAGAAATACTATAATGGAGAAAGTTATAATTCATTAAAGGCAAATTATCAAACACTTACTTCTGTATTTCAGGCACTGTGCCAATCTCTGGAGATAAAAACAAGTGAGGTATGATTTCTGCCACATGTTATAAAAAAATAATGTTTAAGGCCTTCATTTCTGTGTCCTCATAAAGAAAAAACACCCACAGAACATACTATGGGCCTAAATCTTAGTGGGTGATATGGGAGGAAAATGATATATTTGCATTAATATACTTAGCTTCTACGTTAAGATGCAACAATCACTTAGTTTGATTTCCAAAGTAGAGGGCCACTATTAGACCCTTGGAAATTTCTTTTCACTTTTATCACTAGTTTTCTGGGTAGTCCAGTGTTTTACTTTACAGAGTCATTCTTTGACAGAACTAACACAATCTTGATGCCCTGGATCTGAATATTTGGGTATATTTTAACTGACTGAGAACCACTGACATTTGTGTGTGTGTGTGTGTGTGTGTGTGTGTGTGTGTACACTCGCACGTAGTAAATTATCCTCTTGATTTCTTTAGTTGGCTGTGTCTGCTTTTGCTCATTGTTAGCCTTCCCAAATACTTAATGACTAACCAAGACTGTGACCACCCTCACTGTTATCACATTAAACATGTTCAGTCCAGCCAACACCTCTTTTACTGGCTCCTTTATCTTGTATGCTTTAAAAAAATCAATTCTAGACACATTTCCTTTTAGTAGTATCATTTTATCTTCTCTCTCCAACTCTAAGTCTTTTGTCAAATAGAGCCATTCTTCTAGAGAAATGACAGAGATCCTTAGCAACACAGTCAGTCTTTGAACACAGTGGTGGTGAGCAAAAGCAGTGCAACCTCCCATCTCCAGCAGGCTACCCCAAGGAAGGAGCATCGTGGCGTGGAAGAAGGTCCAACACTGCACTGCTGTGAGGACAAATGTGGGACACTTGTCCTTAATCTACTGACTTGAATCTCCTCAAAAGAAAAGAGTAGGAGTAGGAATAGGCAATTTTGTGAATGAATGTAAAACATACCATACAGAAACCAAAAACAAATTACTGAATTTTCTGCTTAAAATTTCATTCTCTTAGTCTGGACCACAGTACAATGGCTACAACAGTGAAGATCTTAAAGTGAAATTAATGTTCAGCTAGTTAGAATGTGCTGTGTGTCAGGCTTGCTGATAATAATGTTTTAGATTATCTTTGAACTTTAAAATATATGATCAATTGTTTTTGTTTATGATTATGAATTTAATAATAATATGGCACATAATTAATTTTATTAAGAAATAATTTTGGATTGTGATTTAAAAAGCATAGTTGAGAAAGCCACCTCATTGACATCTTATAACTAATGATAATTCCAATTTAACGGTCAATCTGACTTTTCAGGTTTGATAGAAATTGCCATTAGACAACATGTGAGGACACAGAAAGAGGAAGCTCTCCTGAACATTAAGTTAGGTTGCTAGAGATCAGTCTCCTGCCTCCAGTCTTGCTCTTTTACAATTAGATTAATCTTTCTAAATAACAATGTAATCTTGTTACTCTTTGCCTCAAACCTTCAGTAACTCTTTATTGTCTACATAAAGGTAAGGCAGTTGATTACAGCAGTGGTCTCCCCCAAAATTAAGTATACAAATTTCTTCTCTATAAAATTATATATGTCCTGCTATAATTATTTAACATCTTAAAGAATAATTCTCTCTTAGCCTGGAACCTATTGCTAAACATCCTGGTTTAAATTCATGCCTCAGATGGCCTTCCTGATTGTCTGACTAACTCTATCAGACCACCTCCTCCTCTCACGTCTGATTAGATTATCATTTGCTTAACTTGGTTGTCAGAGAAGAGCAGGGGAAAAGTCGGCCTTGTGGTTTTCCTTTGTCTGTGCTTGCACTTTAGTATTTCCCAGTTAGAGTTTCTGTGCAGGGGTCTTTTCATGGACCATCCACTTATAATTGTCTGAGATATATTATAAAGTCCATCAGCTCACATCAACAGGCCTACAATATAGAGCTTTCGAAGACTCTGCAGTCAGTCCCTGATTAGACACTGGATCTTGACTTCTGTTTCTGGATAGAGGGCCATTTGGTGTTAGATAAATTCCTCCAAGTAGGACACACCTAACAACAGTGCATAAAATGTTTTTCAGAAGGACTACTGATTAACACTAGCAGAGGAATTAAGGAAACTTCAGAGGCCAAAACCACCGGGAAAGTGGAAAGTGAGCACTAGGTTTTAAGGGACCACCTGTGTGGTAAAGAGGAAAAGCTGGGCCCTTACCAAGGTGGAGGTTTAGACCTGAGACCTTGGCATAAAGTGTGGGCACTTAAAGTATAATGTTCTTATTACGTGAACTAAGGGGTACAATTAACCATCATTTTAGAGAGAAATGCCTGCTACATTCTAGGACAATTGACAAAAAAGGAAAGTTCTAATAATCCCTAATCTCAAGCCTGAACTCATGATGGTTTGTTGACTAAAATTCACACTCTCTTAGAACCCCCAACAATCCCCCCCCCGCCTCAAAAAGACCAAAAATTTATTTTAAAGCAATTCTAGATGGTAGTGCTCTCTGGAAAAAAGCACATTAAAGTTAGGCATCAAAGGATTCTCACAGATAAGGTTCCAAGGAAAATTGATTGAAAATAAAAAGTTACGGGACTTCCGCCAAGATGGAGGCATAGGTGGGAACACTGTGCCTTCTCCCACAATCAAGTTTGAATACAACAAAGGTTTGGAGAACAAAGACACAGCCAAAGAACAGAAAATTGAACTATATGAAAGTCTGACAACAAGGAACCGTTCAACCAGACCGGTAAGAGGGGCGGAGCCAGCAGCAGAGCGGGGACAGGCAGGAAAGATCCCCCAACCCCAGACACCCAGGCAGCCCAGTGAGGGCTTGGGGCGGTGGACTGGCTGCAGTCACATATTCATGTGCAGATAAACCAGCGGGGAAGTGAGCAGTGAGACCGACCGAGCAGCCCCCAGGAGCAAACCCAGCCGCAAACCCAGCAGCAGGCTGACCGTGGTCGCACATTCTCATGCAGTGGGACAGACCTCATGGCCCGTGGTGGTGGCAGGAGGCAGCCCCCCACCCCCACATTGCTTTCCTTTGGCCCCACCCCCACATACAGGGTCACAACCCAGCCACTGAGTTGCCCCGCCCTGGTGAATACCTACGGCTCTGCTCCTCATATGTAACAGGCGCGAACAGTCCAAAATATGGCTCAAGAAGAACTCGAAGCCCCAGAGCCAATAACTCTAAGCAACCAAGAAATAGCCTCTCAGATGCACAATTCAAAACACTGGTGATCAGGATGCTCACAGAACTGGTTGATTTTAGCCACAAATTAGAGGAACATATGAAGGCTAAACTAATTGAAATGAAGGGAAATGCACAGGAAACCAATAGTGATGGAAAGGAAACTGGGACTCAAATCAATGGAATGGGCCAGAAGGAAGAACAAAACATCCAACCAGAAAGGAATGAAGAAACGAGAATTCAAAAAAATGAGGAGAAGCTTAGGAACCTCCAGGACATCTTTAAACGTTCCAACATCTGGATTATAGGGGTACCAGAAGAGGAAAAGAAACAGCCACGAGTGGAAAACGTATTTGAGCAAATAATACAGGAGAACTTCCCCAGTCTGGCAAAGGAAATGACTTCCAGGAAATCCAGGAAGCTCAGAGAGTGCCAAAGAAGTTGGACCCAAGAAGGAACACACCAAGGCACAGCAGAATTACACTAGCCAAAATTAAAATGAAGGAGAGAATCCCAGAAGTAGCAAGAGATAAGGGAAGAGTTACCTACAAAGGAGTTCCCATCAGATTGTCAGCAGATTTCTCAAAAGAGACCTTATAGGCAAGAAGGAGTTGGAAGTATTCCAAGTCCCAAAATCCAAAGACCTACATCCAAGACTGCTCTACCCAGCAAAGCTTTCATTTAGAATGGAAGGGCAGATAAAGTGCTTCTCAGATAAGATCAAATTCAAGGANTATGGAAATGTAGGTGAGTGTTTTCATTTTCACAATGACTGGGAGTGTGACTGGCAAGTTACTTAACTTGTCTGTGTCTGTTTCCTTATTATTATAATAGCATAATAATATTTATCACATGGGATTGTTGTGAAGACCACAGGCTATGCTAAATACATAGAAAGCATTCATAACGGGCCATGGCACGATAACGTAACAATTACAGAACCCTGGAGCTACCCTCTGGGAATCCAAAGAGGAGTTAAGACAGTGAAGAATTGTCTGACTCAAATTTTCAAGTCCACCATCAAAAAACATTAAAAACCTATCCAACTCATTTTTGTACTATCACACTATTTTTCTCCATCTCACCTCATCACACCCCATCCTCTAGTCACTCGCTGAATTCTCTTTTTCATCTACTAGATAGTTACAGAAAGCCATAGTAGTTACAGGAGCTATTCTTTGCAATGTGAAGGCATACGTGGCAGACACAAGCTAGTCTCGGGCATTCTCACTTTCTCTTCCAGGTCATTTGGGGAATTTACTTCTCTCAGCCTCTCTTGCAGTTGCAGTAGAGCTATACAATTGGATTCTGGTTAGTGGAATAGTAGAAATAACGCACACAACTTGCGGGCTGGGCACAGAACATCCTATGCTATCTTCTCCTTCCTTGCTCTCTCTATGAGCACGGCAAATGCAAAGCACCCAGGGGTGGACTCCAAAGAGACCGGGAGCTCCGAATCAGCACCTCCAAAACACTTAGTCAGGCTTCGACATAAGTAAGAAATGAATCATTATTGTGTTATGTTACTGAAAAATTTATTTTGACCAATACAGCATGAAACTTTTCCTTTTTCATTTTGTAAACTTAGAATAGAACACAGTGCCTGGTTTATAGTAGCTCTCTATAAATACTTATTAACACAAAGAAGGAAGGAAGAGAGGGAGGGAGGGAAGAAATAATCTCCAAGTAAATTTACTCATTCCTTATCTTATATGAAGTAATTATTCTAACTCACCTACGTTTTAAATTCTAAGTCATGTTCCTCTCAACTTTTTTTTATATAAATAAAACTCTTTCCTGCCTCTTACTTATTTGCATTTACTGACATTATAAGGATTGAAGTAAGATCATTTACATTTTTTTAAAAAAGCCATCAGGTGTCTTGGGGAGAGGAGAAATGGGGCACCTTCAGAAGTGCTTTGACAGTTGGGAGTTCAGGAGGAGCAGGGAGTTCATGGGGCTTCTCCCACAAAGATGAATTCGGAGTCACTTGGATATTCCCCCTCCCCCAAAACCGCCCCAGTGCCAGTGGCCTACAGGGCCTGCAGGACCTGAAGGCTCAGCTCAGTGTTCTGAGTGCCCCCATCTCTCGGCCGCCGCAGCTGAGGCTGCGGTGGGCTGTGAATACTGGGCAGCCCAGAGGCCTGCAGGGCATACCGTAGGGCTTAGCTGAAGAGATTATTGGTGATGGGCATTCCTGACTAGACACCCAAGGACATTGGTGAGTTTCCTGAGGAATAGTCTTGGGTGCCAGGTGTAAGCATGTGAGAGCTGCTCTTGGGAGAGCTGGCCAGAGTAGTGGCCAGCTCACTCTGGGTGAGGGACCTGGGTCCAGCAGCTCCATTGTACCCCAGGGAGGCTGGGCAGCAGCTGAGTGTGCTGTGAGAAGGCCTGGGCCTGGCACGTGGGTTAAAGTCATCCTCATCATCAGAGAGCCCTTCAAACATGAAGCCACCTGGCATGTCCCAGTATGAGCTGGAAGGAGTGCTCCGGGAAGAGAAGTTAGCCCCCCTGCCACCCCTGTAGCTGCGTGCTGTCTGTCACCTAGTGAGTGCAAAACCAGAACAGTATCTTTGACTAGGGTTGGGTACCAAGCATGTTAGGATTAGCAAAGACAGAGAAAAGGTCCTTGTACTGGAGAACATGGAGAGTAATTGGGACACTGCTGGGGCCTGGGTGGCTGCAATGATCTGATCCAGAGACTCCTTATTGATGAGCATCTTAAAGACCACCTTTCTGTGGAGCTACTGTGCAAGGAGTGTGCAGCCCCCAGAACTCCTGCAGGGCAGCCACTTTGTCCACAGGTACTGGTTTTCTTACAGAACAGACCCAAGGGGCGGGGCGTATGATATACTATCACCCCCCACTAGGTTCACTATGCCCGCCGCCAGAGGAAAGATGTTTCTCCATGATGGAGATTTGTGAAAAGGAAAGGAATTATTTATTTAAAAGCTGCACAGACTTAGAATAGTGACTGTCTTCATTAAAACACTAAAGTCCTTTAGAATACCCACAGACTCACACAGTTTTAAAAGCTAAACAGACTTAGAGTAGTGAATTAATGTCTTCACTAAAATACTACAGTCTTTTAGAATACCCACAGACGCACAGTCTTTCCTTCTCCCTCTGCCCTAGCCTGGGGTACTCTATCTCTGGAAAAGAAGTAGAAGTCCATGATTTGGGCTCCCAGCACCATCAGCTGTGTTGCTTTCATGATCTCCAGTTAATCCAAAGCCATGTGGCACCTTCTCATGGCCCACCAGCCAGAGTCCTTTCACCCCTCTTCTTCCAGGCAACGTCTCTCCTTCTTTCTAAGCCACATGGCAAAAGGGAGCACCCCAAAGCCATGGGGTCCCCACTCTGCCAAAGCCACACGGTTCTCTCTCACATGGCTGCCATGCCTGGGTTTAAATCCTCGAGTGCTAATCTTCCTCTGCAGCCCCATTTCCAACTCCTCCTACAATCAGTTACACCTGCCAGCATTCCTGTACCTTTACAGCTCTACTGGGCTGCCATAGTAAGTCCGGGCAGGTGTGGCCCCATGGCACAGAGCCAATCATCTCCAAGCTCTCCTGTAGGTGCTATAACCAGGGGGAGCTGCCTCCCAGTTACATCTTGAGTGGAAGTCATTTGCATTCCCCTGGCTCAAAGTATGGCCACAGCTATTTAACATATCCATGAAACCAGTTAAAGGTTATAGATATGTTAAATGACCATGCCAGAGGTTAGTTGCAAAGCTGTTGCTATGCAAAACAACTCTCAATGGCCCTGCTCCATGTGTCCCATCCCCTACCTCAGACTGGTGGGGGGTGAGAACATCCTATATATATATATTTCTAACACTTCCTGGACATCTTGAGTTCTGAACCCCATTACAAATCTCTATTTGGGGCCACCCTCTTGGCTGCCCCCTATCACAGTTTCTGATGGAGCATTCGCATAGAACATGGATTGTGGACCCATAGATTGTGAATGCCATAGACATCAAGAGTCTGGTTGTCCTTTAGCTTCTGGCCACAGTAGATCAGATCAATCAGCTCAGGTTTCAGAACTGACTCCTGGAGATTGCCAGCAATAAGCTGCTTCAGAAATGAAGAACTCTACCCTCCCCAGTTCCCTTCTGGTGAGTATTCTCCCTGCTCTGTCTCTGGCAACCAACAGAAAAATCGACTGTAGGGCAAGTGGCTGGTCAGCCAGGTTCACCAACAGGTACCAATCTGAGACAGACATCCTCTCTGTTTTCGTGGTTTCTCTTTCTCCCTGTCCTGCAGCAGGAAGATCATTTATATGTCAAAGGAAAAATTCAGAATTTTTCCTCAACCATTTCCTTTTCCAAAAAGGAAAACCATAGTGAGCATTTCACCCATGGAGTTAAAGTGAAAATTATGCAGTAGGATCAAATGGAGACTGTGGATGAGTATCTTAGACTAGTCCTGGGGACCCCGCAGATAACACAAGCCCAGTGGTAGAAAGGACAGGAGTCCAAGAGGAGCTACTAGAGTGGCTCCTCTTTGGGCTTTGCCCTCATCCATCTCTTGCCATAGATTCTGTGCTGAAGAAGTACTGGAAGGATAGGTATGAAAGGTTAGCTAGTGGAAGGCAGGAGTGGGTACAGAGCAGGAGAGGAGGAAGAGACGTCTCAAGATCAGCAGCTGGAGGGAAATGAGAATCTCCGCTCTGCACTGCATGGCAGGTTTTCCTGGGTGAGCACAATTTGTTCATTAAGCTTAGATACTTTACGGACTGTCATATGTCTTAACACTAACACACATGATTAGATGTTCTTTTCAATTTTTATGATTCAAATTATTCTGAAGACTTTAAGAAAGGAAGAATAAACCAAGACCTTCAGTTGACATTGGCTACATCTAAAAAACACACGTGTGTAGTTTTTTACTGTTATTTTTCTTATACTTCTCCAAGATTTTTTCTTTTGGAAATAAGCACTGTTATAAGTGCACTGGAGTGTCCAAGGAGATAGTTAGGAGACTACTTTTAAACATATGGCAAAACAAATATGTAAAAGTATTTGGAAATGAATTTTTCCAATCATGAACATTCTTACCAATGCTTGGATAAACACAAAAGAAACTTTTATAGCTCTCTGGTGGTGCTTTGATTTAAGACAAGAAAACACTGGTAATCATTTTTCCCTCCAGTACACTATAAAACTTTTCTATTTTCTATGAGGGAAAACATTTTTACAAGACTATAGCTTTCACTGAAGAAATACCCACTTTTATTCATCATGCCATACAAATAAATGTATGTTCTGATTTTTTAAAGTGCTGTTATTTTCACAGTAATCTTTATACTTTTCTTGGACACTCCTGACAAAACACCTTTTAATACACAGGTCCTGAGACATTTTATAAACTATGTGTTTGTAAATTTCATACTGTCTCTTTCAAATAAAAACCTCAGACAGTGTTTATAAGGAGACTGTGTACTTGCTCCTGCGTTTCAGAACACGTGGAGATGGCTTCCTTTTAATTCTCCCAGGAACCCCAGTTTTAGAATCATGAGGATAGATGACAGACTTCAAGACTGACTGTGGAGAATGGACTCCCTTGAAGGGAGATAATCCAGAACTGGGGAAGGAATTGAATTAGAATAGTGGCTTTTGGTCTCCAGTCCACAAGACCATTGGAGGTTCTGAAACACAGGAAGAAGTTTATATGCACATCAACCACTAACATTATTTAGAATCAATAAAATGTCTTGCAAACATATGTATTAATAACTCTCAGATTTTTTTTTTATGTAGATGCCCGTAATAAAAGTAATAAAATGTCAAAGTATTGCTGAATTCGTGGTGGCTGTTGCTACTAGCTGTTCCCCATCAGTTACCTTCAAGCAGAGTGTGCACGAATTAGTTCCGTTACTAGAGCACCACCCGTGGGGGAGTGGGTCTGACTTAGAACAGAAATGTTCTGTGATGTCCAGAAATTTCTGTTTTAACTGAAGCAAATAGTTTCCACTAGATATTCTCTTTTTATCAGGGAGAGTTGTCATGGCTTCCTTATAAAGATCAATACATCTTGGTAATAACTGCCAAAGTAAGTTCTCAGTCAAGTTACAGGTTGTTGGTTTTGCTGACTGGAGGCCCAGTGGCCCATGGATAAGCCTCCTTGATGGCGATTATTTGTATGACTCAGATTCCAAAGTCTTGCTTCAGTCTCTATTGCAGGCTCCATCAGCCTGATGGGACATCCAGGTGCTTCCGTTTGTACTAATGCCCTTGCTGGTGTATGCTTGAACTGTAATTGGAGGGACTTAAAAGCCTGCATATGGGCTTTCCTTGCAAGACCTACTCTGTGTTGTTAATTACTGTAGTTGAGGTAGGTTTTCTGTGGAGGATGGGTTTATTGCCGTTCCTGGATCTACTGTTCTGGCCAGTCCAGTGCCACACAGAACATCCATAAATGTTCAAGAATGAACACCAAATGGAAGTGTTCTCTGAAGGATAACACAGTTCTTCATTTAGAAAAGAGTCCCCCTTACCTTCTGAAGAGCTCCAGATTGTTTTCTTTTGTTTTCATTGCTCTCTGCTTTAATTGACTTAAATATTCATCTCGAATAAGTTGAATTGTGGCAGGTTTTTTTCCAGAGAGAATGTTGATAGAACAGGTTGTTTTAAAATTTTATCGATCAATACCAGTGGTCTGCAAACTGAGGCATACCTAGGCTTTTCATGAGAAATGTGTACATGAAATGTTTTGAGGAAATTAACTTCCTTATTCTCAGCTTTCATATATACTTTTTCTTAAAACTGATCTGCCTGGAAATGACTGTTCTCAAGGAGTCATGCCAATTTTCCTCTCCCATCTTCCCTTTCACTGTATAAAAAGTGAGGTGAACAGTTCAGCCATTTGGAATTTTACTACATACATTGTATCAGGGTGTAAAAATCTCTGAAAGTGCCAAATACAGGAAAAGCCAAAAATTTGCTATCAGTGAAGCCTCATTTAAGCAAGGCACCATAAATCTACAATATTTCCCTATCTTAGACATGTTTCTGTGAATGGTGTTAGAAATGGGGTGTTTTGGTCCTTTTTGGAGTGTTCTGGATTTAGATATATTGTAGAATAGGAGTAGCAAGAGTGGTGACCAGTTTTGTTTAATAATCATTTCTTTTTTTAAGATTTTATTTATTTATTCATCTTTGGAGGGGAAGGAGAGAGGGAGAGAAACATCAATGTATGGTTGCCTTTCGTGCGTCTCCTGCTGGGAGTTGTCCTGCAGGGAACCTGCCTGCAACCCAGGCATGTGCCCTGACTGGGTATTGAACCTCGATCCTCTGGTTCGCAGGCCCGCGCTTAATCCACTGAGCTACATCAGCCAGGGCTAACGATCATTTCTTTTTCTTGCCCTTAATTATAGGCAGCAAATATTTCACCTATGGAAGAATACAAAAAGCCAAGCAAAGAGAGCATCAGTAATGCATATAAAAACGAGAGCACTTTATTTCATAGTCAGCAAATTCAGTTTCTTAAACTTCTCCAATGATCCTGCGCTTCACCCTTCCTTAGCCCTTAACTTCTAGGCTCATGAATGAGACCTTGTCATTTCCAGTAACTGCAGGTCTCCACAGTCTCCCACCACCACAGATATCTACTGACCAATAAATGTAACTATACACTCTGCTTTCCCACCTGTCATACCATGGTAGAAAGCCAATTCCTCTGCTTAGATGAATATCTCATCCTTTCTCTCCCCACACAAGCACTAAAAATAGTGATTCTACCCCTTCCTACATAATAATTTTTTTTCTCTCTACCATGTACTCATGTATTGTATCAGTATCCAAACCTGCTCTTATATTTTTCTGTCTTAAAACTACCTGCTTTTAAGATGGCAGCATAAGCAAACACAGCTTACCTCCTCCCACAATCACTTCAAAATTACAATTAAATTATAAAACAACCATCACTCAGAGCCATCAGAAATCTAGTTAAATGAAAGTATGATAAGTACAGAAGTAAAGTAACCACATCTATCCAGTCTGGTAGGAGGAGCAGAGACACAGAACAGGGTGGTCCCACACCCATGTGTAGTGGATGAAAATGTGGGAGGGATATCTTCAGGGGAAGGAATCCTAGCCTTACACTAGGCCCCCAGCCTATGGTTCCAGTGCCAAGAACATAAGTCCCCATAACTTCTGGCTACAAAAACCAGCAGGGATTGAATTAGTGGAAGGAAATTCTGGAATCCCAAACAGTTCCCCTTAAAGAACCCACATATGGACTTATTCAGGTTCACTTCATCTGAGCTCCAGTACCGGGGTAGTAGCTTGGAAGGAACCATTGACACAGGGAGGGACTGAAGTGTCTGGCATCAAAGTGGGAGCTGGGGAACAGTTTTTCCCAGACAGAAAAGTGGTAGAGGCCATTTTACCCACCACAGAACCACAGAGCCAGCAGACAAGATGGGTATCATATCTGAGACACCATCAACCTGGCTAACACTGTGTGCACCACCCAGGAGCAAAGACATTCTCATGCACTCTTGAGATTCTGTCTCATCCAATTTATGGGCCCGCCCAAGCTGTTAACAGAAACTTTCCCATATGAATGGTTGATCTTGGCTTATGCTTTACAACTTTGTAAATCCCCTCGAACATGCAACAGCTGCCCTCAGTGAGCCTCTAGTCCCCATACATCTTGCTGAATGGCCCCAGGCACAGCAATAGCAGCAGTCGCCCTAGATTCACAGCTTGGCTTCACCTGGGAATCTTCAAGCCCAGCACAAGTAGCAGCCATCTAGATTGCTTTACAACTCATGTAGGGTGGTCCCAGGCAGAACACAGGTGGGGAATGACCTTGGCCTGTACCACCTGGGAAATCCCAGAGCCTGAGCACTTAGTGGATAGCTACATACCACTTCAGAGCACTGCATCCCGAATGCTGCATAGCTGATCGTCCATGGAGGGTGGAGGTTAGTAATCAGTGGTCACAGCTTATCCCTGCAGCTGACTAGACTGGGTAAATCCTTCCACTGACTTGTCACAGCAATCAAGGCTCAACTGCAAGAGCAGAGTGTACTCAGCCCACATGAAGGGTATACTGCAAGTACCCAGCTAGGATGGTAGGGGAGGCTATGCCACTGAACCTTACAGGACATCTACTACATTAGGCCATGCTACCAAGACAGGGAGTCATAGCAGCCTCTTCCTAAGACATAGAAACAAATACAGGGAGGCTGCAAAAATGGGGAGACAAAGAAATATGATCCAAATGAAAAAACAAGTCAAAACTTCAAAAAAAGAATAAGCAAAATTGAGATAAGCAATCTTTCAGATGAAGAGTTCAAAACACTGGTTATAAGGATGCTCAAGGAATTTAGTGAGGACCTCAACACTAAAATATAGATCCAGTCAGAAACAAAGGATTCACTAATTGAAATAAAGAACAATTTACAGGGAAATAACAATAAAGTGGATGAAGGTGAGCATTACATCAATGATTTGGAACATAAGGGAGCAAAAAACAACCCATCAGAATAACGAGAAGAAAAAAGAATCCAAAAAAAAAAAAGGATAGTGTAAGCAGTCTCTGGGACAACTTTAGGCATTTCAACATTTGCATCATAGGGGTGCCAGATAAAGAGAAGAGCAAGAAATTGGAAAGTCCCCATAACTTCTGGCTACAAAAACCAGCAGGGTTTTTGATAAAGAGAAGAGCAAGAAATTGGAAATCTATTTGGAAAAATAATGAAAGAATACTTCCCTAATTTGTTGAAGGTAATAGATACGCAAGTCCAGAAAGAACAGAGAGTGCCAAATGAGATGGATGCAAAGAGGCCCACTCCAAGACACAACATCATAATTAAAATGCCACATGTTAAAGATAAAGAGAGAGTCTTAAAAAAAGCGAAAGAAAAGAAGTTATTTACCTACAGGGAAAGTCCCATAAGACTATCAGCTGATTGTTCAAAGGAAACTTTGCAGGCTAGAAGGGAATGGCAAGAAATATTCAAAGTGATGGAAAGCAGAGACCAACAACCAAGACTGCACTACCCAGCAGAACTATTGCTTAGAATCAAAGGGCAGATAAAGAGTTCCCCAGACAAGAGAAAAACTCAAGAAATTGATCATCACCAAGCCATTATTATATGAAATGTTAAAGAGACTTATTTAAGAAAAAGAAGAAGATCAAAACTATGAACAATAAAATAGTAATAAATATACACCTATCAACAATTGAATGTAAAAAACAAACTAGGCAAACAAGAAGAACAGAGACAGAATCATGAATATTGGGAAATTTTTTTGATGGTTGTTGGATGGCAGGAAATGTGGGGGAAAGGGTGAAAAGATGAGGGCAATAAGAGGTACAAATAGATAGTTAAAGAACAGCCAGGAGGATGTAAGGTACAGATAGGAAATGGAGTAGCCAAAGAACTTATATATATGACTCATGGACATCACAATGGTGTGGGAATTGACTAAAGGAACAAGGAGTGTTAAGTGGAGGGGGGAAAAGTGGGAAAAACTGGGACAACTGTAATAGTATAATCAATAAAATATAGTTTAGAAATCTCTGCTTTTTGGAAAAAATACAATAAAGATTAAAGAAATAACACTGTTAGAATACCTGCTTTTAATCTTACTCGTTCTGAAAACTACCCTTCTTTTTTTGCTCTAATTTCTAATAAAACTCCTCAAAAAAATTCTTCATGTATGCTTTCTCTGACTTCTCCCATTCTCTCCTTAATCCATTAAGTGCTGCAAAATTAGGCTTTCATCCATCACTACATCAAAAGTTTATTGTTTTTTAATGACTTTATTAAAGAGTCTATTGATGACTTGCACATTACTAAACCTAATGATCAATTCTGCTTTATCTTACTTGAAATATCAGCAGGATTTAATATAGTTGATTAGTCTTTCCTCCTTGACATAAACTTTTTCACTTTTGATGTTTCTCTTTCCTCACAGTCTCTCTTTCTCAGTCTTCTTTGTTTTTAATTCCTCTTTTCCCCAACCTCAAAATGTTGGTCTACCGCATGGCTCAGTCCTTGGTCTTCCACCATTCTCAACACTCATTTCCTTAGTGATCTTGTTCAACCTAATGGCATTAAATAACATAGTCCAGGACTCTTAAATGTATGTTCCCATTCCAGGCCACTTTTCTGAACTTCAGGCTTATTTGTAGATTCTTAGGTTATATATGTATATTTGTATCAGAAGTCTTGTGTTATCCTTTACTCTTCTTCCTCTCATGTTACATATCCAATACATCTAGAAATCCTGTGTCTCACCTTCAAAAAAAGCCATAGTCAGACCATTTAGCTGGTTTTGAGACGCCATCATTTTTCACTTGAATTATTCAATAGCCTCCTTAGAGGTTTCCCTACTTCACTCTTTACTGCCGTACATTCTAGTCTCAACAAAACAACCAGAATTATCCTTCAAAAATAGTTCAGACCATGTCATTTCTCTGCTTAAAATTCTCTTCTCTCATCTTACTCAGAGTTAAAAACAAAGTTTTTTAATGGCTTCCAGGTCCCCTCAGGGTCTGTCCCCCATTATCTCTCTGAATTCCTATTCTTCTAACCCCAGCCCCAATCCCTTACCATACTTCAGAAAAATTGGCATCCATGAATGTGCCCGGGAAGGGTTTTTGTGTAGGCTGTTCCCTTCGTCTGGAATGCTTTTCTTCCACTTAGCCATCTTCTCCCCTCTTTTAAGGCATTTCTCAAGTCTTATCAATACTACAAATTACCCAATTCTTTGTACTTTTGTATTCCTCATCTACCTCTTTCTCTTCTATTTTTTCTTTTTTCCCCCATGGCACATGTCACCTTCTAACATATTTAATTTAGTTATTATGCTTATTATCTGTTTTTAGATGGTAAGCTGCTTGAGAATCTTGGTTTATTTTATTTACTGATGGATCCCAAGAACACAGAATATCACCTGTCCATAGAAGGTGCTCAAAAAATATTTCTTGAGTAACTGAGTGAAAACTCTTTTGGGAGATACGTTAGCAAACAATCTTCAAAGTCATTGATATTAATAATTGCCAATTTCATAAAGGAACTGTAAATTCAAATAAAATATATCTAAATGAAAATCTTCTTTTAAAAATAATTTTTAATTTAATTCTTGTTCAAGTACAGCTTTCTGTCTTATATTCCCAACCCTGCCTGCCCCCCGCCCCATGCTCCCCACCTCCCTCCCATTTCCACCCCCACCCTTAGTTATTGTCCATGTGGCCTTTATACTTGTTCATGTGAGTCCATCCCCTTTTCCCCTATGATTCTCTCCCCTCTCCCCTCTGGACCCTGTCAGCCTGTTCCCTATTTCAGTGTCTTTGGTCATATTTTGCTTGCTTGTTTGTTTTGTTTAGAACCCTGATGACGGTGATATCGTATGGTATTTGTCTTTCACCACCTGGCTTATTTCACTCAGCATAATGCTTTCCAGTTCCATCCATGATGTTGCAAAGGGTAGTAGTTCCTTCTTCCTTTCTGCAGCATAGAATTCCATTGTGTAAATGTACCATAGTTTTTTGATCCAGTCATTGACCGATGGGCATCTAGGTTGCTTCCAACTCTTGGCTATTGTGAATTGTGCTGCTATGAACATTGGGGTGCATAAATTCAAATTATGGTTTCAGATTTTAATTCCACAGTGTTAAATTTGAAACCTTTAAGTCACTTTGTGAAATGTAGTTTGGAATGAACACTGAAAGATACAGATCATTTTTCAACTCAGAGCAATGAGGAACTATTACTAACTCACAAGCAACTTAAAATAGGATATTCTCTGCACATCTGCTTTTGAAAAAGAATGGAGAAGTACCCTGGAAAATTTCATACTAAGTGGGTATATATATTTTTAAAAAGACAATATCAAGAATTGATTCATTCCTTAGTTTTTTAAATGTCAATTTTAGTATTTCTTTGGTAATGTAAATTCTGTTGGTAAGAGCCCATGCATTTGCTGCCTTTTTTGTTGCTGTTGTTTAGAAAAAGGGGGGCACTTTAGAAATTATAAAGTTAAGAGTTAATGCTTCTTCCTTCCAAATGCTTCTTACAAATTGTAGGCTTAAAAGTTCAACAACAATTCCCTCCAAATAGTTAAATTTAATTAGAAAATCATTTGGCAAGTACTTTAGGAATAACAGAATAATTAGTGGTATGGCTTTATGAAAAAAAAAAAAACCCTTGGGACCACTCTAACATTTTTTTCTGCAGAATGACAGAAGTGCTTAGAAGAGCTATAATTTATCCTGACTTAAGTAGAACCACTTCAGGAATGGAAACCATGACCCTAGAAAAATGCCATCTGGCATGAGTGTCAGCCCTTTCTTTCAGTCAGTTTCTAGTCAGACTGTAAGTGAGATTTCTGCACACACTGCTTTTTGTGGTTTTGGCAAGAATTCTGTGGCTCAGAGTCACAGTTTGGTGGCACACAAAAGAAGTGAGGTAATTCAGATAAAACCACACTGCAGAGCAGGCCGGCATATACTATAGCCAAATGGCACGAGCTCACAGTGGGTCCTTTTTGGTCTGTCTACAAGAAGCAAAGATAATGATGCTCGAAGGATGAGCTCACTGTGGCATCAATGAAAATCCACATCCCAAACAGAAAAACGTGTGTGTGTGTGTGTGTGTGTGTGTGCACCCCCAAAGATTGCCTAGCTAATGTTATTATTCAATGGAAATATTTCCCAGGGAGAAAAATTTTCAAAGGTATCACTGACCAATAAGTCATATATTTTATACAGTTTATGTTGAATTTTCATTTTTTATATTTTATTTGATGATCCCATTGGAATATAGACCATATAATTTAAAATCGTAGGTAATTTCAAATTAGAATATTTGCCACTATAATCAGATAATTTGTCCCACTCAGAAAAAAATGAAATTAAGTTTCAATATTCATTGGTAGTCACAAAATACTTATGGGGATGTAAAGTACAGCATAGGAAATAGAGTCAATAATATGTAGTAACTCTGTACTAGAAACATCAGGGAAAACACTGTAAAATATATGGTTGTCTAACCACTGTGTTGTACACTTAAAACTATACAAAATAATGTGAATGTAAACTATAATTGAAAAATTTTTAAAAACAGATTTATATTCGTTAAGTGATCTAAATACAGAAGAGGAAAATATACACTAATTAATTTCAAGAACATGTGGTTTAGCTAAAGAGAAGACAGTAATCACAGAGAACACAAATAATAACCTATTAGAAATGCATAATATTATTTAAAAGTACATATGATATTAGGGATTTAAGGTCATAGTTGTAAAGAGAAAAGAATTACTCTCAGCTCTGGTACAAATATTAAAGTGTCTTATACACAATGTATGGGAGATGAAAAACTTCAAATTCACAGGCATGAATTAAAATGATTAAGGACTTATAAATAGGTGATAAGAGGGCAGGTTAAATGAATGGGATGATTATCCAATAAGAAAGGCTGTGAAATGACTTCAGCCTTCCAATTTATAAAGGAATATTATGCATATGGTGACCAGCTGTTCTCCATGTCCACTGAGGACTGAACCAAAGGAAGTGGGTCGAAACTTTGACTTGTGGGATTTGGGGTAAATATGAAGAACAGCTTCCTGACAGCAAAGTTTATAAAGTACTAAAAGAATTCCCAGAGGCATTACAGAATCTCCTCCCCCAGATATCTCTTGAGGATGTAAACTGCTTTACCATCTGTGGGCAATGAGTGCACTAGGTGTAGAGAGAATAGGCAATAACTCAAAGTCCCGTGCTTATGAGTTCATATAATCTGATGTGATATTTCTACCCAAGCAGATTTTCATGTATTTGGTTTGGGGTATTTTTGTTTTGTTTTTTGAGAAGTGATATTTTTAGTAGTTGAAAATTTTACTCACACTATTATATTTTCTATGAAAGCTAAAAACACTTCCCTCTAATTCACTTAAAAATATGTGGTTCATTTACACTAAGCTCTAAAAGTACTTCAGCCTTATAGGACTTCTGGACAATGAAATACTGCCTCACCCATCACCCAAGAGGAGGTGTTATGAGACTTGATAGTGTTTGTCCAGGTTTATTATTACACTATAGCTAGAACATTATTTCTAAGAAACCCTGGACTGGTCTATTTTCATGTGGTGGAGATATTTTCACTGTTGAAAACAAGAGGCTTGAGAGTGACTCACAGGATTATACAAACAATGGTGTGTTATCTTCAGTTTGTATATATTTAAGCCCTTCTCATTTGAAAGAAGAGAATTTTGTCCCTGGGCAAAATATTTTAGTTCGGTATTTGTGCTCTTCTTATCTGAGTAAATCAGACAAGGGAAGTGTGAGGCTTATTGTTCCTGCTTATGTATGCAAGAAAAACATTAATGTTCAATTATACATTTAATGTCCAATCCTTAATTTTCTAAGGTGGCAATGTAGATATGGGCTACAGTTATTGTCTTAACAAATAAGTTGTAATATAATTTAAAGCAATAATGTAGGGATTTTTTTACCTATAAAATGGCATATTTAATATTGGCTATAAGAACTTTCCATTACCTATTACCTTACTAATGTCTTGGAGAATTTATTAAGTTGATATAATATAAAGTATTTCCCAAATAATTCAAATAATTTGTCCAAGGTCACGTGTTTAGTAATGAGAGAGGTCAGAATTAGATCTTGGAAACTCAGTGGGTGGCAGTTTACCTAGGACTCCTGTCTCAGGGAACACAGTCTCTACCCACGAAACCTTACAAAATTAATACAGCCTTTTCCTCGTCCCTTGTCCCTCTTCTTCTCTTTCAGTCAGAAGATCATAGCATCACTTCTGTCATGATTCTGCCAAAGATATCTAAATTTAATGAGGAAAGACTTTTTTTGAAAAATTGCAAGACATTCTACAAAATAACTGGCCGTAATACTCTCAAGTGTGAAGACCACAAAGAGAGATTGAGGACAGTTCCATATTAAAAGAAACTACAGAGACACACAACCAATACAACATACAATTCTGGACTGCATTTTTTTTTTTACTGTAAAAAACATTATTAATTTAAAGCATTTCAATGTCTTAAGGGGGAAGCAGATTCTTAATGGTTATAGCACCCAAGTACACATTACTAATTCACACTTACTCAGTGGCAACTAAACAGCTCTATTAGATGCCACAGGAAGGGGCCAGAATTTAGTACAATGTCTCTAACCTTTAATGTCCAATCTTTTCACGAATGTTTATATAGTGAACAGCCTTGGAAGATGAAGACGAGGTCTGTTTTAGAGCAAAGGACAACTGCTCATCATAAATGATCCAGGTTCCTTTTCTGGAACACAAGCCATTTCCTGTAGAGGTGTGATCTGGCCCTTTTTGATTTGACCTGTAGAAATTGGGGCACAAGGAACCAATAGAGGGTAGGAAAAAGGAAGACAAAATGTAATTGGTAACATGACGGGGGAGCCCAAAAAGAAACTTGGAATTTATTTATAAAAATCGTGTATTTATTCTTACATATTTAAATTTCAGTCACCTTCAAAGTACTCTCCATTTAATGCGATACACCTATTGAGACATTTTTTCCATTGCTCATAACAGTTTGGGAACTTGCCAATTTTGATGCCTTTTAGTGCTTCTGCCATTTTTTTTTTGTTTCACCTCTTTCACATAAGCAGGATGTTTCCCTTTGAGGATGTTTTTCATCTGGAATAACAGATAAAAAAATGCTGCTCAGGGCAAGATTAGGTGAATAGAGAGAGTGGGGCATGGGGGTCATGACATTTTTGGTTGAAAACTGATGACATCATGAACACTCAGCATGGGGTGGGCAAGTGCACTCATAAATCACCCATCATGAAATGAGCAAACACATGAGTCTTCAAAAAATTTCACTGAAGCCAAATGCAGCCTCTCACAACACCACCAGCTGGTATATTGATACAGATGGGTTCCTAGAGGACCCGCCTAGTGGGGGAAGCCTTTACTGCAAGGGGCCCACTCTTCAGAAGATAATTCAATTTGGGGGGTTTCCTCTTATATATACACAAAAGGTATACATGACAAGCAAGATGAAATATACGTAACTACTACAATCATCAGTTTTGCAACTGATCAGAGGCCAAAATTTGTACTTATACCTTCTTTTTCTAATATCCATTTTACATTTTTTTGTCCTTGGTTGCATTCAGTTTGTCTAAGTTCGTCATTAAGCAAATGTGATGGTTCAATAATACATTGTGGTATATTTATACAATGAAATACATATCTCAAAATAGATGAAACTTAAAAATATAAACTTCGATGATAAAATTTGATTATATATATCCCTGGGTGGTGTAGCTCAGTGGATTGAGCTCAGACCTGCGAACCACACGATTGCAGTTCAATTCCCAGTCAGGGCACATGCCTGGGTTGCAGGCCAGTTCCCAGCAGGGGACTCACAAGAGGCAATCATACATTGATATTTCTCTCCTTCTCTCCTTCCCTTCCCCTCTGAGGATAAATAAATAAAATCTTTAAAAATTTTGATTATATATAAAAATATATAAAAATATCACTATATTTTATATATATAGTGATAACATGTATAGCACAACTATAGTGAGAAGAAAGGAATGATAAAAACTATAAACATCAAAATTAGAAACTCAAGAGGACAAAAGGGGAATTTGTTCACATGGCCTTCAAGAGTTACTCTACATAATGCTCTAATTGTTGAAGTGGGGGGTGTGCACAGATCTTTGTTTTCTTAATGGTTTATGATGTGTGTCTTTATTGGAGACTGAGTGATATCTAAAGCCTTTTTGCCCTAGTCCCAGAAAATCAATATAAAACAAGAGTTCCTTTTTATGAGCTTTCATTTTCTTCCCCACTTATCTTTCTGGATTTATTAATAAATAAATAAAATACAAATTAAAAAGCACAACACTTATTATAGGTCTCAAGCTCATTTAAAATCTCCTTGAATAATTATTGATTGATTTTAGTGCTTTACTTATTTGTCTCTTCATGGGTATTCTCTTTGTCTCTGGAGAATAAACTGCTTTCAGGTAGTAACTATTAAGGTATAAACAGAATAAGTAGTAATGACAAGAACCTGGGTCCTGATCTTAGATTGCTCTTATAACTTGTGTGTTTGATTCCTTTCTCCCTTTTTGACAGAGAGCCACCTGCTGGCAGTAGAGAGTTAACCTTGAAAATATTTTAGAACGCAGTTACATTCACATGTTCAGGAAAAGTACAGCTGATGAGGCTGTACCTCAAAATATTGTATACATTTTACTGAAACTTAGGCTGTTCATGAGGTTGAACGTGTTAACATTAAAATGTGCTATGTTAAAATAAAAGAGCATTATTTTAAAGAGGGAAATGATTAGATCAAATGAAAATGTTAACTGGAAAATCTCCTTAAGAGCCGAGAGGTTGAAGATACAATGAGGACCAGGGTTAAGCCAATCTAAAGGTTCTTGAAGGACAAGAGGATTTCTGAGCACAGAAGGAAAATTGATCAGGAGTAGAGAAGAGGACTCTCCTCAGACGCATCAGGCAAGAATACAGAGAGTAGGTGGGATGTGGGGAGGAAACTGGGAATTGATTGTTTAGATTTTATCTGGCTGAAAGGGAAGATGGAATAATAGTCTAAGGAATTCAGGAGACTAGAAAAGTTTGAAATAGTTAAGCAAATAAGAAAGCAGGTTCCATAGGGAAACACACTAGGATTTCAGGGCCACACTGAGAACCCAGTTGAGTTGGTGACTGTAAATCTCTGGTGGTACTGATATGCCCTGTCTGGCGATTTGTTTCCATAAGTGTTCCACTGTCCAGATAAAAATGTAGAAAAAAGTGAAGAGTTGAGGTCACACTGGAGGTGTTTTGGAAAGATAGAAGAGATAAGACAAAAAACGTTTATTACATTGATAAAAACTGTTCTTAAAATTGGAGACCATGGGGGAAAAATTGAACAGAAAGCTAAACACAGAGAGAAAGCTATAGATGTGGGGACTGGTTCCTCATCAGAGGCTCCTAAGAGGTCAAAGAACTGTCAAGGCAGACGCAGTTGAAGAAGCAAGCCAGAAAGATGAAGGTGGGAGTGGGTGTGCTCAAAGTTTAGGCCATTAATTTGGAAAATTGGCGATTATGATGATTAAAAGATCCAGAGTGTGGCTATGGGAAGAAGTAGCTGAGACGGTGTAGAAAAGGTCATGGAGATGAGGAAGGTAAGCAAATGAGAGGCCAGAGTGTTGAAAGGACACTGGATATTGAAGCAACTCACAATGATGGCAGGGATTGGAGCAGAGCCAAGACTGGGAGTCTGGTGCCACCGCTTTTGATGAACAAAGGAGAGTGGTCAAGTGATAGATGACAAAGAAAATAAGCAGGCCACAGAGGCCAAATCACATAAGCCTCAAAGAAGTAGGATGACTTTGATAAGAGATTGGGTAGGGAACAGTCTCAGAGATATAATGAGGAGCAGAATGGATTCCAGTCTTGCCTCTGGAGAGTAAAGTCTATACGGTTTGGAAGAAGCACATCCATCACCTCACCAGAGTGGCAACCGGGCAGGTGGCAACCGTGCTTGGAGAAGAGGAGTTTGTGCCGACGACGGAGCGCCAGCGTCAGGGCTCCTCCGTCACAGAGGTGGGCAGCAGGTAGAACGGAGGGCAAATAAGTTACCTTCGATAGTCTGCTCAGTGTCTTTCTCCTTCCTGAAGGAGTTTCTCAAGTGGAAGAACTAAGCTGTGGCTATTTCTATTAAATATTTACTATTACTGAAGTAAGAATAAGTTGGTTACTGAACTAAAAATGTATTGCTTTCTAGAAAGTAGGTAGTACATATGAAACATTAAGAGAGCTATAGACTTCAGTTTTCTTATTGAATGAACATTATATCCCACAGATCTATACTGATAAAATGGAATTTAATTATATGTGTGTGTCTCTATACACACATATAATTAAATACATATATACATATATAATTAAAGATAATTGATACTGCAAAAATAAATGTATACAATGGACTATAAAATAGATAGAAAATTTAAATCAAGGCAAGAAAAAGTAGGATAGTACAATGAAGACAATGATGAAGATAATATACTGGAAATCTTAAGTTCTTACACAAATGCTAGAGGTAAGCCACAAATTCCTTGATTTCCTAGAAGAAAATATGATGAATTCAAAATTCAGTATTGATAAAATTAAAATATTCTGGTTGTACAGGTCAAGTGCAACTTTTTTTAGTACTAGGAGTTAAAATGTCTCTGATTAAAATTTGAGACCTGGGCAGGTAGGGAAATGGATTGCTGAAATGAAAATGCCTATTAGTATTGCTATTTTCTTTTAAAAAACCTCACAGTACCTATACTGCAGTGATATCATTGAAATACTCACCAATAGAGTAACATTTTTTAAAGATTTTATTTATTTATCTTTAGAGGGGAAGGGAAGGAGAGAGGGAGAGAAATATCAATGTATGGTTGCCTCTCGTGCATCCCCTGCCAGGAACCAGGAACTGGCCTGCAATCCAGGCACGTGCCCTGACTGGGAATTGAACCGTGAGCACGTGGTTCACAACCCCACACTCAATCCACTGAGCTACACCAGCCAGGGCAGAGTAACACTCTTGTTTAGCTTGAAATATTGCTCATAAGAGGTGGCCAAGTAGGTAGTGAGGCTGGAAAAGCAATGTCTTTGAAGTATGGGCCACTATAAGCATGAGGATACTTTGATATTTATATTACTCAGTCCCATATGATACTCACATTGGTGACACTGGCTTCAATTGATTTTTTTGTCACCATGGAACCTAGATTCTCCTCATGTTTCTTTGGACATTCTATCTCGGCTTGTTTTGCAGGTGTATCTTGCTCAATTCATTATCTTAATGTTGGGACCTCTATATTTCAGGCCTACTCTGCTTGTCACTTAGCACATAAGCCAGATGGTTTCACACATGCTCAGGGTTTTAATTACAGTATATGCTGATGACATCCAAATCTTTATCTGGAACCTGAATTCTCTCCATAGCCACATATATAACTAGTAATGTGTCCACCATCCACCAGTTGCCCTGGTAAGAATTGTAGACATCTCTCTCTCTCTCTCTCTCTCTCTCCCCCATCCCCCTCTCTGTCTGTCTGTCTCTCTCTCACACACACAAACACACACACAAACTTTCTTTTACCCTCTTATTCTTTTTCTATATCCAAATAATTTCCAAGTCTTTTAGAATCCACTTTTTACATCTCTTTCATGTCTGTCAACTTCTCTCCATCCCTTGATTTCAATCTTTATTGTCCTTGCTTGGATTGGTGCAATAGCTTCTTAACTGTACAGTTGACCCTTGAACAATAGGTACTTGAACTGCACTTGGTCCACTAATATGTAGATATTTTTTTCGATAAACATACAGCCAGCCCTCCACAGCCCTGGCTTTCACATCCTCTGATTCAACCAACCACAGATGGAGAGAAGTAGTTTTGATCTGTGACTGAGAATGCACCATTCTCAGTAGAGAGCCAGTTATACATATTGTTCTATGACATTTTATAGAAGGGACTTGAGCATCTGCAGAGTTTGGTATCTGCATGGGTACTAGAGCCAATCTTCTGCAGATACAGTTAAGTTTTTCAGAGGTTAAAAGTAATATGTGGATTTTCCACTGTGGGAGTGGGGACGGTAGTGCCCCCAAAGTCCCCACTCCACGTTGTTCAGAGGTCAACTGTATTTATAACAGTATTTCATTGCTCTGGTCCATTTCCAAATGCAGACAGAATGATTTTAATAGTGTCTGTCGTACTTATAAAAATCTACAACAGCTGCTCATTGCCTTTAGGGAAAACCTCCAAATCTGAACAAAGATAGGAGTTTCCTTCAGTACTTGACCTGGGCAAGCAAGTTCATCTCTTCTCACACCACCCTAGTGTCTAGGCTCACATCACGCTGTCTCTAATTTGGGGTCTTGCTGGTGACTCTCACTAACATACTCTTCCATCTGGAGTCCTTGCCTCCTCCTTCCCCCCTTCACTTCTGGTATTCAGTTCCTTGTTCCTACTGCCTTCAGTTCTTAGCTCAGACATTACTTTCTCTGGAAGTTTTCCTGGTTCCAAAGGTTGAGTTGTATGGCTTTTTAATGCTTCCATAAGCACCTAATAAAATCTTACCTATAGACATTAATAGAATTTATAATCTTTCATTTAAGGATGGTATAACTATAAGATATGAATGAATGTAAACAGGATAATGGATTGCCTCTTTCTTCTTAGATAATTATAAAATATTAAAACTTAATGATTCATTTTGTATGGGGGAAGAGCTCCCTGAATAACAGATACAAGGATATACTAAGGTTCATTAATTAAGAGCTTTACAATTATTTAGAAGCTCTTATTTAGTAAATAAAAGAAGATAATTTGCCTTTTCCAGTTTCCAGGTATATATATGGTTAATTAATAGAAACTAATTAGCAAAGGATAAGGGAATGTTAACACAAGCTTGAAGTTTAAGACTTTCACTTAAACCCTAACTAGCATAAAGCCCATCTGTCATTTTTGGTCATCACCTCTGTTCTATAAATAGGAAGAAACCAAGACACTTCATCACTTCTAACCAGTGACAGTCTGGAGTGCTAAGGAATGGGGCTAAACCAGGGAGTGTGAATCGTACGGCACCTGGGCTCAGTGAGAAAGGATGAAACATATCTAAAAATGACAAGCTATGACCCAGTGATTTCATTTATACAAGAAAAAAATCACAGAAACACATAAAATGTCAGCTTTTTTTGCATGTTGATAGAAAAATGTTTCCCCTGTACCCAGGTTCAAGCTACAGGATAATTTTTTTATAACTCTTTATTTACTAGAGCTACATGCTTTGGACTTGTCCCTGTTAAGAGAGTTCTCACACAAATGCATTCTGATCATGATTTCCTTAACTGGTACTGAGTAAGAACTCTGGTACTTTGCAGCTCTTTGCCTCTGCATTAAGCATACTGGTTGGACCAGGAAGGCGGAGGAAGATTTTATCTTATCTGTGGTCCCACTTTCCATCAACAGTGAAAAGCATATCATACTTTTAAAGAAAGTTCTATTTCAGTCAAAATTTTCTCTTTGATTTTTATTTAACCAATAATTTATTACTGAGCTATGCATTTATCTCTTATCCTCAAGTAGTCTCAATTACAGCAAAGCTTTACATTTCTATCTTTCAATCCAATGTTTTCAATTGAAACTATCTAAGAAAAGGGCCACTACTTTTAACTGAGACCAACTTATCATATGTATAAAATTAGTTCACCTTTTTTGGTTGTACTTCTTACCAAAACCAATACTTTGAAAAAAGATGTTGAAATCAATACTTAAAGTGCCGAACGTATTCACCCTCTTACGGTATTTGGAACTAAACCTTTTTATTTTAATTTTATACTGTTGTGCTCATTTTAGTTGTGTATTTTAATGAATTAGTATCTTTAACATTTTGTAAGCAATGATTAAATTTCCTGCTGTGGGACATTTCCCTGAAATAGTAAATATCTCAAGTTATTTTGTAGCATTCCAGAGATTTTCCAGAAAAACGGTGGTTTTGCATATTTGTACATATCACAGTGGCAAAGAAATCAGAGAATTTCACATAAATTTTAACCAGAGTCATTATACTGAATTCCATAGCTCAATCTGCACAGTAAAGTACTCTGAACATTTAGGAGACCACTGAATGATTTAGGTTTCATTTCTAGGTCTCCTATCCAAAGGAAAAAATGCAGTGCAATGTCTCTCCCCTTTTATCTGCTGCTAACAGTAAAGTAAACAGCTCAAAGTGAGACAAGCTCTTCCAGTGGAATGATAGGTCATTCTACACTATTTTGGGGAACAATGTTGGAAGAAATTTGTTTTTAGAATCTACTTGTAAATTTTGTTTCTACAAGAAGATTTGGTAAGCCTGAGGATTCCCAAGTTTTTTCCTGGCCACCCAGTCTATCACATTCATTGAACATTTCCCATTTTCCCTCCCAAGTCTTTCATCATGGACGAAAGAACAAATTCCTGAGGAAAATTATGATGGCATTGGAGTTGCTAGAGTACCTAGAAGCTCACCCTTAGTGTCCAATAGACATTCCACTTTAAACAAGTGACCTGCATCCTTTGCAAATTAAAATGTTTAAATTACTTGGTGAGAACTGGCTTTTACCTCTTTTTTCTTACTTTCTATTTTGAACAAAAATTTCAAATATATTAAAAAGATATAAGAATAGTATAATGAGTCCCCTTTTACCCTTCACCTAAGATTCAACAAATTCTTAGCATTTCATCATACTCTGTTCTGTCTCCTTCCACTGTTCCCTCTTAGAGTAGTAATTTTTATTACTATATATGTGTATGTGTGTGTGTATACATATACACACAATTATTAGTAGTAAATTTGGTACTAGTATTTTTGTTGAATTATTCTTCTATATAGCTACAATATAATTATAAAATATAGGGAATTTTGCCTTTATTGGTGTGGCTCAGTGGGCTGGACATCCTCCCACAAAGCAAACAGTCACCCATGTGATCCCCAGTCAGGGCACAAGTCTATGTTGCAGGTTCAGTTCCAGGTTGAACACATAGGCACGTACAAGAGACAACCGATTGATGTCTCTCTCTCACATCAGTATTTCTCTTCCTCTCTTTCTCCTTCCTTTCCACTCTATCTAAAAATAAATAAAATCTTTTATTTAAATTTAGGAAATTTTACATTGATAAATTACTATTTTGTAATATATAGTCCACATTTAGATCTTGCCAATTGTCTTAGTGTCCTTCTTTATAGAAATTTAAAAAAAATCTACAGTCCAAGCCCTGGCTGGTGTAGCTCAGTGGATTGAGTGCACATGCCTGGGCACATGCCTGGGCTGCAGGGCACATGCCTGGGTTGCAGGCCAGTTCCCAGCGGGGGACTCACGAGAGGCAACCATACATTCATGTTTCTCTCCTTCTCTCCTTCCTTTCCTCTCTAAAGATAAATAAATAAAATCTTTAAAAAAATAAAAAATCTACAGTCCAATCCAGGATTACACTTACTATGAATTCTATATTTTGAGATCCAAGATGGCCACAGAGTAGGTGGAAGCTACACTAACCTCCTCCTAAGACCAAAATGAATTTACAATAAAATTACAGAAAAATTGTCCTGAAAAACTAACTGGACACTATCTAGATAGAAGCCTATCACAAAGGGCTTAGGTAAGAAACAACACTACAACCACAAAACTGGTACAAAGTGCCAAGGTGTGAGAGGCCTGGCTGGCTTCCCCATGGGCAACAGTTCCAGCTCCAGGGGCATATTTCAGTGGCTGGAGGTTTCCCCTGGGAAATGTAGGGTCAAAAACCAAGCTGGCCTCTTGAGCCCACAGCCCAGAACTGGAAAAGGAAACCAAATAACATCCAGCTGTGAAAAGCAGCAGGGATTCTGTCCACCAGGGAATGAAGGCTAAAGACGCAGAGTCTCTTAAAAAGCCAACACACAAGAATTCATGTGCAGCCACTTCCCCTGGGCACTGGCAGAGAGAGGGCAAAGTTGACTACAGAAGCATGAGGAGAGTCAGGGGTTGGTGGCTCTGGGGACAGAGCCAAACAGTCAGCTGCCAGGATTCCTTTGCTGAGTCATTCCCCATATTGCAGCAGCCACCTCTCTCAGGCAACACTTCCATGAATGCAGCATCAGCCTTGGGAGAAGCAATAGCCCCACCCACAGGGATCACTCTTACCCCTCCTTATGGAGTTTAAACCTGGCTGCTGAAAAGTACAGCTAGAGACTATTGCAGAGACAAAGAGTAACAGAAAGTATGCAGGCCAAGACAGATCTCTGGGAGCACTGAGATTTTAGCTCATCATATCCCAGACCCAGTGCTGGTAAAAGCCACACTTGGTGCACAGCGAGGTTCTGTCAACACACATCCAGGTTCAGTAGAAGGAGCCAAACACTGTGGATTGCTGATAGTTCCAAACAGGTTGCCCAGGGCCAATCACAAGCAGTATATGATACGGGTCCGCACCAGAGCCTTTGCAGCTCTACCTAATACATAGAAACAAACACAAGGAGGCAGCCAAAATGAGAGGACAAAGAAAGAGCTCCATTTGAAAGAACAAGAGAATTCTGAAGAGAAGAAATGAAATGGATGCAAGCAATTTATCAGATATCATTTACAGTAATAATTATAAGAATGCTTAACAGCACGAAAAAAGACATGGAAACCATAAAAAATGATCACTCAGAAATAAAGAATACAGAGACTTCCGCCAAGATGGAGGCATAGGTGGAAACACTGTGCCTTCTCCCACAACCAAGTTTGAATAAAACAAAGGTTTGGAGAAACAAAGACACAACCAAAGGACAGAAAATTGAATTACACGGAAGTCCGACTACATCTAACCATTCAACTGGGACGGTAAGAGGGGCGGAGCCAGCAGCGAGCAGGGTCGGGCAGGACAGGGCCCCGACCCAGGCGCGCAGGCAGACGGGAACCAGTTGGGGTGCGGGGCAGACCGCGGGCGCATATTCGCGCACAGTGAGACAGACCACGCAGGCCCCAGGGGGCGAGGGCTGACGGCAGTGGCACACTCACGAGCAGTGGGACGAAACGCGTGGGCCAGGTGACGGCAGCAACTGCGGCACCGGTGAGGGCCGTGGCGGCAGGCGGCGGACAGGACGCCATAGTCCCTCTTTGACCCCGCCCCCGCATACAGCGTCACAACCCAGCGACTGAGTTGCCCTGTTCTAGTGAACATTTTAGGGCTCTGATCCTGCTATGGAACAGGCACGAACAGCCCAAAAGATGGTGCAAGAAGAACTCAAAGTCCCAGAGCCAATAACTCTAAGCGACCGAGAAATTGCCAGCCTCTCAGAAGCACAATTCAAGACACTATTTATCAGGATGCTCACAGAACTGGTAGATTATAGTCACAAATTAGAGGAACATAGTCACAAATTAGAGGAACATATGAAGGCTAAACTAATTGAAATGAAGGGAGATGCACAGGAAACCAATAGTGATGGAAAGGAAACTGGGACTCAAATCAATGGAATGGACCAGAAGGAAGAACAAAACATCCCACCAGAAAGGAATGAAGAAATGAGAATTCAAAAAAATGAGGAGAGGCTTAGGAACCTCCAGGACATCTTTAAACGTTCCAACATCCGAATTATAGGGGTACCAGAAGGGGGAAAGAAACAGCCACGAGTGGAAAACATATTTGAACAAATAATAAAGGAGAACTTCCCCAGTCTGGCAAAGGAAATAGACTTCCAGGAAATCCAGGAAGCTCAGAGAGTGCCAAAGAAGTTGGACCCAAGAAGGAACACACCAAGGCACATCATAATTACATTAGCCAAGACCAAAATGAAGGAGAGAATCCTAGAAGCAGCAAGGGATAAGGGGACAGTCACCTACAAAGGAGTACCCATCAGACTGTCAGCGGATTTCTCAAAAGAGACCTTACAGGCAAGAAGGGGCTGGAAAGAAGTATTCCAAGTCATGAAATCCAAAGACCTACAGCCAAGATTGCTTTATCCAGCAAAGCTTTCATTTAGAATGGAAGGACAGATAAAGTGCTTCTCAGATAAGGTCAAGTTCAAGGAGTTCATCATTACCAAGCCCTTATTATATGAAATGCTAAAGGGACTTATATAAGAAAAAGAAGATGAAAAATATGAACAGTGAAAGGACAGCAAACACACAGCTATTAACAACCACACCTAAAACAAAAGCAAACCAAGAGGACAGCTAGATCAGGAGTGGAACCATAGAACTGAAGAACACATGGAGGTTTAGAAATAGGGTGGTGGGAGGGGGAGAGGGGGGAGAAGGCACAGAAAATAGCATAGATGGTAGGTAGAAAATAGATAGGGGGGAGGGCGAGAATAGTGGGGGAAATATAGAATCCAAAGAACTTGAGACACGTGGTTATAAACTAAGGGGGGCAGAATGGTGGGGGAGGGAGGGTGCGGGTGGAAGGGATTGAAGGGGGGGAATAGAACAACTGTAATGGTATAATCAATAAAATATATTAAAAAAAGAAATAAAGAATACAATATCTGAGGTAAATAATACACTGGAAGGAATGAACAGTAGGTTAGATGAAACAGAGGATCGAATCCGTAATTTGGAAGACAAGGTAGAAAAAAACACACAAGCAGAGAAGCAAAAAGGAAAAAAATTTAAAAATAAGGAGAATTTGAGAAAACTTTGGGCAACATGAAGCATAGCAACATTCGCATCATGGAATACCAGAAGGAGAAGAGAGTGAGCAAAGGATTGATAACCTATTTGAAGAAATAATGACTGGAAACTTCCCTAATCTGATGAAGAAAAAAAAACACAAAAGTCCAGGAAGGATAGAAAATCCCAAACAAGATGGACCCAAAGAGAACCACACCAAGACACATCATAATTAAAATTGGAAAGCTTAAAGACAAGAGAGAATCTTAAAAGCTGCAGGGAAAAAAAAAGCAGTTAGTTACCTACAGGGGATCTCTCATTAGACTGTCATCTGATTTCTCAACAGAAACATTTCAGGCCTGAAGGGATTGGCATGAAATATTTATGGTGATGAAAAGCAAGGAACTACAACCAAGGCTACTATTTCCAGCAAGCCTGTCATTTAAAATTGAAAGAGAAATGGCTCTGGCTGGTGTAGCTCACTGGATTGAGCACGGGCCTATGAACCACATGATCGTGGTTCGATTCCCAGTCAGGGTACATGCCTGGGTTGCAGGCCAGTTCCCATCAGGGGACCCACAAGAAGCAACCATACACTGATATTTCTCTCCCTCTCTCCTTCCCTTCCCCTCTAAAGATAAATAAATACAATCTTAAAAAAAATAATAATCTTTAAAAAAATGGAAGAGAAATAAAGAGCCTCTTGGACAAGATAAAGGAAAAAGATTCTGTGAACCCCAAACCAGTATGGCAAAAAATGTTAAAGGGTCTTCCAGAAGAAGAAGAGGAAGAGGATGAAGAAGAAGAAGAAGGATAAGGATAGGGAAAAGAAGAAGGAAGAGGAGGAGGAGGAAAGAAAAAAGGAGGAAAATATCTAAAACTAAAGTGGCAATAAATACACATCTATCAATAATAACTTTAAATATAAATGGCTTATATGCTCCAATCAAATGACATAGAATAGCTGAATGGATAAGAAAACAAGAACCACATATATGCTATTTCCAAGCAATCCACTTCAGAAAGAAAGATACACACAGACTAAAAGTAAAGGGATGGAAAAAGGTATTTCAAGCACATGGAAAGGGGGAAAAAAAAAGCTTGGGGTAGCAATACTAATATCTAACAAAATAGACTTTAAAATCAAGGCTGTAGTTAGAGACAAAGAAGAACATTACATAATAATAAAGGGTAATATCCAACAAGAAGATATAACCCTGGTAAACATTTACACATGTAGCATAAGAGCACCTAAATATGTAAAGCAAATCTTGATGAACATAAACGGAGAGATTAACGGAAATACAGTCTTAGTAGGGTATTTTAATACTTCATTGACTTCAGTGGAGAGATCTTCAGGCAGAAAAATCAACAAAATGACAGCAGCTTTAAATGACACACTAAATCAAATGCATTTAATTGATATTTAGAGAGTATTTACCCCAAAGCAACAGAATATATATTCTTTTTAAGTGCACATTTTCTAGGCTAGACCACATGTTAGAACAAAAAACAAGTCTCAATAAATTTAAGAAGATTGAAACAATATCAAGTATCTTCTCTGACCAAAATGTTATAAAACTAGAACTCAATCACAAGAAGAAAACTGAAAAATACATAGACATGGAAGCTAAATAACATGTTATTAAATAATGAATGGGTCAACAATGATATAGAGGAAGAAATCAAAATACATTTTTACCTTGAAATGAATGAAAATGAGAACACAATACCCCAAAACTTGTGGAATAGAGGATAGCAGTCTTCAGAGGGAAATTCATAGCCACGCAGGCCCATCTCAAGAAACAAGAAAAGCTTAATAAACAATCTAATTTTACACTTAAGAACTTGAAAAAAAACAAGAAATCCCAAAGTGATTATGAAAAAGCATATAATAAGGATCAGAGTAGAATAAGTGAAAAAGAATCTAAAAAAAATACAAATGATCAATGAATCCAAGAGCTCGTTCTTAAAAATATAAACAAGATTATAAACCTTTAACCAGACTCATCAAGAGAAAAGGACAGAGGACCCAAATAAATAAAATCAGAAATGAAAGAGAAGTAACAACTGACTCCAAAGAAATACAATGGATTGTAAGAAAATATTATGAAATACTATAAGCCAACAAATTGGTCAATCTAGATGAAATGGATAAATTTCTAGAAACATACAATCTTTCAAAACTTAATCAGGAAGAGACTCTGAATAGATGGATTACACCTAGTGAAACTGAAGCAGTAATAAAGAAACTCCCAACCTACTAAAGTCCTGGAGTAAATGGAGTACATTACTGCACCTTTTTCAAGTCTCTTTCGCCTTGCATTTGCTCATTACCTTTTTTGGCTAAATTATATCCAATGGCCTAATCCAGGGTCATAATATGAGTGTTTATCCAATGACATGGATATAAGGAGGCATGGATAAATTGAGGTCATTACTGCAATAATCTATCCTACCAGAATAAAATCTGACTAGAATGAGATTGATGTGCAAAATCACAGAATAAGTATTATTTTGTAACTACACCTTACTAAAAAATCAACTACTAAAGAATAGTTAAAATGCACTTTAAGAATTATGATACAAAATTGTTATGACTAGAATAGTTTAAGAAGCCCTTCAAATAAGGAATGATGTGCAATGGCTCTCAAAGAATGGACATGTGTTCAATGCACAGGGAGGAAGTTATGGGTAAATGAGGGATAGAACTTCAGAAAAGGCATGGAACTGACAGAGAACATAACGTATCTGTAAGCCAATGAAGGAACAAACTTACGTTGAGTAGACAGCCCATCAGAAATAGTAGAATGTAAGAGTAAAGTGTCAAATCTGCATAAATTATGAATGGGGGCCTTTAAAGGTCAGCCATAGTTCAGAATGGTTGTAGCTCCATGACATCAGTCATATTTTGAGGAGAATCATTTAGTAACAGCATTAAGATGAATGAAGTCAGGGATGAGCTAAAAGCCACACACGTTTATTACAGTAATTCAAATTAAACTACAAACATTGAGAATAAAGAGTCTGGGAGAAATCTAGGAGACATATTAAACACAAAGAAAGAAGAGTACAAATTTGAGGTATATTTTATATAGAAAACAGTGGAATTTTGGAGTTATGGATCTAGACAATATCTTTTTCCTCTCCCATTCCTTTTTCTTCTATATCATAATCTTTCACACAGTTGAAAAAGTGAAAGTATCACTACATCTTTAGTATTTTTGCTCCAGTTCAGCTGTTTTACATAGGACTTTCATCATTTCCTGTTTCTGAATACTCTGTAATTTGTCGATATTATTAAACTCTGGTGCCTAGACTAGAACATAGTACCTCATATGCGCCTGGACAGCCCAGAGTACAGTATGATTTGAATATCACACATACATTAATTCAGTTAATGTCTACATTATGTATTTTCCCTATATCATCTGATCAACTCATATTTACCCTATCAAATCAACTAAATACCTTAGAAATTTTAATGAGGGTCCAAATGAAGTTCAAGACAACTAAGTGCTACTAGAGCCATCTTGCAGGAAAAACCAAATGAACTTCTAGCCAACCCAATACATTGGGAGATTTCTAGTCAGGATGGTAGAGTAGGCAGATGCTGTCCATGACCCCTCCCATGACTCCATCAAAATTAAAGCTAAACGACAGAACAACCACTACTGAGAACCATCTGAAGACTAGCCAAACAGAACTATAACTAAGGATATACAGAAGAAGCCACATTGAATTCGGTAGCAGGGGCAATAGAATATTGCTCAGCCATAAAAAGGATGTAACTTGCTATGTATGCAACATGGATGAACCTAGAATGTATTGCCCTGAGTGAAATAAGTCAGACAGAGAAGACAAATGCCATATAATTTCCCTTATGTATGGAATCTAAGAAACAAAATAAACAAGCAAAAACAGAAACAAACTCACAGATACAGAGAACAAACTGATAGTTTCAGATGGCAGGGGTATTGAGGGAACGGGTAAAAAAGGAGAAGGGATTAAGATGTACAAATTGCCTGTTATAAAAACAGTCACAAGTATCTAAAGTACAGCATAGGAAATACGGTCAATAATATTGTAATAACTATGTATGGTCTCAGGCGGGCACTAGACTTATCAGGGTGCTAACTTTGTGACATAAATGTCTGACCACTATGCTGTACACTGAAATGAAGATAGTAGTGTTGAGAAACTATAAGTGAGAAAGAAACATTATTTTTTAAGATGATTATATTGACAACTGAGGGCAAACTGTTTTTTTTTAATGGTTGCACTCTGAATAAATAAGAGGAAACCCCTTAGGGAAACAGTTGAGGCGCTCACAGTGAGAGAGGAAAGGCGCCACCAGAAAGCAGTAGCCCCCTCACTCGCCTGAACTGAAGTTTCACAGAAGTGCAGCTTCCTATACATATCCCTGTTTAACCTTTCTTTCAGCTAATACTTGATCACGTTCTTCCTCTCACAGTAATATCTGTCATGGCTTCACTCAGTTTGACATCCTTGTAATTTACAGGTGTAAGATGGAATGAAACATTTAGAACCTGCTGCTTTTGTTGTTATTTTGGTTTAATAATTAAAAAATAAGGTAACACCTTATTTGGAATTTGTAAGAAGAATCATTAACTAATTCTGAATTTGGAAGAAAAATAATTCGCACACCAAGCACTGTTCTTACAACTAAAATGTAATCCGTGGCCTGTTGAATACCAGTTAAGACTGCCTCCTCTCAGGCACACTTTGGTCTTTACCGCAGCACACGGGCAGCTGCGGCAGAGCCCTTTGCCAACAACAGCTCTGTGCCTGGCTGTCGCTCCACCTAAAACCCACTGATAGTGGTTCCCAGCCTCTTCAAAGCAAGGGCCCTTCACAAATAAAATGTCATGGACCCCCTCATGTAATAATTCTTGAACTCTTAAGATCAGTAGATTAAAATACATCTATATATCATTAAAAGATACTGTAAAAAGATACAATAACTTCACTGGGACATTTTATTGAATTATGACTGTATTAATCATAATACTGTAGATTAAAAGCAAATCAGTATAAATATACAAAGTGTATTAGTTAGTAAATAGTTAAGGTACTTGGCCTAAATAAGTTCATGAACCCCTTAGAATAAACCCATTGTGTACCCCTTACCCACAACATACGGTCTGGGATCTGAAAGAAGAGAATCATTGAAGTTACATTTTACACCACTCAACTTCCACTTTTAAGATAGAAACATCATATTTTCTGGTTACATTTTTTTTTAAACCTCACCAACTCTTAGAAAGTGTATCCTTCTGCAGGCAGCTAAGAAACGCCACAGTTCCTGTCATTAGAGCTCCCTATGTGTTTCCTACCTGTGACTTTTACCACGGTTAGTTTTAAAAATATCAATAGAAGCTTGATCTCTAAAGACGTCAATTCCAAATACGTTTTGTCTGTTTGACCTGAGCAGATTTACTCGGTGTCCTTCTGAGTACGTAACAGGCATTCTTAGTCCAAATGTCTTGCGAATTTTGACATCATAGATGAAATATCTCCTGACCTATTAAAAGAGGGTCTGGCATCGGGTGGCTCCGCACAGCGCCAGGATTCCACCACTCCATTAGCTGACAGTGCCACTCCACCACGTAAATCTGGGAGGAGTCCAATTGTGTGTTTTATGGAAATAACTTACCGAATAATCTGCTCCTGCTTCTCATTGAAATTTGTCAACCAAAGAACAACATTTATACGAAATCAAATACATAATTACACGTCCATGGTTGTTTAATTGTCAGAGAAAGGTCTCAAACATAATAAAGACTATATGTCGTACTGAACTGAAGAAAACAAACTTACTCAAAAGGCAACACTAAGAAGTCATCATATAATACGGAGAAAATTAATTGGAGAAACTTTAGGCACTTTCCTATGCCTACAGTTTGTTTTACTGTGAAAGAGAAGTGATTATTCTTACCCTTGTGAGATGTTCTTACTTTTGTCAAAGTAGAAGCAGAGTCTGTGAGTCAAAAGACAACCAAGAGGTAGAAGCTCACCCACAACTTAAGCCAGTGCTTCTCTCCCTCTTCAAAAGTCCTCTTAGGAAACCCGTAAGTCCACCACACTTCACATGCAGTGGTAGCACTCAGTCAGACAATTCTGGGCAGTCATGGGCAGTTAGCAGTAGACAGGACCGTCTGGAATTTGAAGGCCACAGGTTGAGAAATGCTGATCGGGACTAACCTTCATTTTCTGAGGTCCAGAGAGATGAAGCAATTCGTACAAAATTACACAATTAGCTAGGGTCAGCTAGAGCTAAAATACAAGTCTCTTCATCTTTGTCTCATGCAATTTCCACTACGTCAGAACTATAAATAAAAGTACATAAAGTTATTGAAAGAAGATTCCTACGCTAATTCTGGGAACTATATATTCAGGCAAATCTATCGGCTGAACGCCGAGAGCACTACTACCCTCCAGGTCTGGAAACACAGAAGGGCGCTCAGGATATGAATAAATAGAACGGTTACGAATGGTTTCATGTCAGACGCCAGACATAAATAATGTTTAGCAGGTGTTAAACCAAGGCCTGGTTCTGCTTGATACTTTCATCAGTGACCTAGATAAGACATTGGCAACCTGAAGTGCCCAAACCTCTCAAAAGAATTGTACATTTTAGGAATGTGGCTCCTGGCCACAAATCACTATTCATCTGCTCCCATAATCAAGTTTTATTTTATTGCCAGAGCTCAAGTGATCTCAATGAAGAGTTAGATTTCTTTATTAATTACCATGAAACTGTGAGTGACTAATGTTAACAGATGGACCAATGTCTTAGAGACCTTTCATTTTTTTAAACATTAGTTTATTTATCTAAAAGAATATTATTTGGTGGGTGGAGATATGTGTCTGTGTGTGGCTTACCCACTAGAACGTTTCTTCTTGACAAATGTAACCATAACTTCTCTAAATTCATTAACATTTTTGAAAAAATGCTTGAAGATTTCAAAAACAAACACTCTTTCTTGCTGAGTCTGAACTAACCTCTGAACCCTTATCAACATGATTCTCCATGCAGCCTAGTAATTGATCAATGAAAATTGATCGACACATACCATGGAACTTATTTGCCATTTCTGATCTATATGGTGTGAGTACATTCCTGCTTAGAGGTAGAGAATGGTATTTTATAACACCCTCCCCCCTAAAAAAACCTATCTGGTATAGCTCATGTTGTGAAAAGGATGGTTGTATTTCCTTTTTGCCCTCCAGTTATAAACAAACCATACTGAAGCCTGAAGAAAAAGAGCAGTAGCAGTCTTGGTTCGTCTGATAGAGAAAGCAGATGCTTCTTCAGGATCACTTAGGTCTAAAAATTATTTCGGAAGTAACCAAAATGCCTTCAGTGATATGAAATTATGTAAAGTGAAATTCCAGACATGTGTAGTATAAATTAATGTACACTACTACATTTTTTAAAAAATAAAAATGATGCCAATTTTGAGGGGGTGGGGGAACACAAGCAAGGGCTTACAAATGAGGCTGCTCAGAAGCAGCCACAAGGTCAAGATGACAGGTCATCTTGACAGGTCAAGAAAGCAGACTGTCTCATCCAGGCTTTGCTGTTAAAAATACCCCAGGGAGTTATTTTTACAGGCAGGAGAGGGAGAATTTCCATAAATGTTTCTAAGTAGTTTAGCCAAAAACTTAAGTTTCCAGTAAAAATATATTGACCATTATTAGAAATATTTCATGTTTAGTTAATACTTGAAAGACAAAAAGAAGAAGCCTGAATTATAGCAACATTTGTTTATAGAAATAATTTGTATATGTTATTGGTTTTTCTAATTTTTTCCATTCTTTCTTTCCCCATTTTCCTATCCTATGATTTTCTTCACCCCAAATTTTATTTTTATTCATTATATATATTTTTTAAATTAAATTCAATTTATTATATTTTAAATGTTTTAATTCTTTTATGCTTTAAAGTGTGGGATATTTTTACCTTATTCTGGAAACTTTCCCTTCCGTGACTCAAATTTTCATTTCTAACTTCTTTTTAAGGAAAAAAGAACATTTAAATGTGTGCAATGGGTTGGGAGAGAGAACTTCATCTTCTAGCTCTGGTGGTCCATCTCCGTAAATGTCCTTCATCCTGGTGAAGGACATCCCTGAGTGTCGACACTCAACCACGAACTATGACTTGGCACCTATGATGTCTAACCCCAACTCAGGTTTCACGATGTTTTCCCTTGAGAAGAGTCTATGCTGAGCTGGCACAATATCACCAAGCACAGGTTGTTGAAGAGTGCTCTCCTCAAGTCCATGTATGTAAGAAATGGCATAGTCGGTCATGGCAGCTTTTCCTAATTCAATAGCATCCCTGAGAGTGAGGAGGAGGCTCTGAACCTCTCTTGGGTAGGCTTATCTCACATTAGTTTAGGAAGGAACTAAGAAGAAACTATGACTTTAGTTGACAACATTTAACGAAGGTCTGATCGTGATGACTCCTAAATTATTGAGAAAAATAGTATTTGTGTACATGAAGCACCAACTGACTTGACCCTTTAACTGATTATACATTTTAAACTGACAAGCTTCTTCAACTCCCTCCTCCGATGAATGTAGAAGAATGACTTACTTCAGCCCTTCATTTGTGCCTAAATTGAGGAATAAAGCAAGGAACAAAGAGGAAGAGAGTCAGAGCTGAAAAGCGGAATCAGGGACTAGCTTCAGTCCTGTTTCTAGTCCCTTCGGTTTTGGGAAACTACCGCATCTGTGTTTTCTTTAGACACAGACAATATTTCCCGATGTCTTTTTTCTCTTAAAGATTTCTTTTAATTGTTGTTCAAGTACAGTTTTCTGTCTCTTACTCCCATCCCAGCCCATCCCCTCGGTGCTCCCCACCTCCCTCCCATTTCCACCCCCTTTGTTTTCGTCCATGTGTCCTTTATACTTGTTCGTGTCAACCCTTCCCCTTTTCCCCTGAATTTCCCTCTTCTTCCCTATGGTCACTGTCAGCCTGTTCTCTAGTGTCTTTGGTTATGTTTTTCTTGCTTATTTGTTTTGTTGTTTAGGTTTCTGTTAAAGGTGAGATCATATGGTATTTGTCTTTCACTGCCTGGCTTATTTTCCCATGTCTTAAAATGTGCATTATTGTTCTGGCTAAAGAATATTTAATCTATTAAGCTTGCAGTTCTGTCTTTTATTCTAATTGTCTTTATGCCTCCACAATCATAGTTCTATACTAGTTACTACAATAGAGCTAATCTCCGCTAGCAATTTTAGAGAAGACATTAAATTTAAATGTAAAAACATCTTTCTCAAACTTCTTCCAACAAATGACCCGTGTCATTTCCTCTAATACTCTGCCACTGAAAGCTACAAAAGAGGTTAAGTGTTGACAAGAGGCCACTTTTCCTGTTTTTCTCCCAGTTGTTGCAGTTTCAAATTGCTACTAAGACATTTAATGTAAACAAGAAAGGGTTCGCATTGATTTTCACATGTCCTCTGAAACCTCTGAGCCTCATAAACATCCCTAGGGTTATGTAGAAGTATGTAGAATGATCGCAGCTGGGTGTAATTTATTCTCCTCCTCCCTCTGCCTTTCTTTTCTGTAGCCTAACTTAATAAGATGATGGTTCAAGGACATGGAAAATTAGCCTTACAATTGGGAGATACCACTTACGTGGCATATACTTCTATACTCCATAGTCAAAGACCATTTTGCAACTCATTGCCAATTATTTTGGGACACATCACAGTGAACTACGTTAGTCTTCAGAGCAGAATAAGGAAAAGTGACTGGTTTGCTTTTGGCAAAACCCATTCATTTGATACAGAGGACAGGAGGCTCTTCGGTGCGGTTTCTGTTCTTCAGGCAAGCATACCAAAGGCTAACCAATTCTTTTGAAATTTTAATTTCCAAAGCACTGTCACATATAAACTTAAATACTACTAGTTGTTTAGAAAAGTGGGAATTGTTGGGTGTGAATGCGGCTCAGTTCACACGCAAATTGTGTCCAGCAGACAATACTGGGAACTGAGCCAAGAAACCTTAGATTTCTCTCACTTCAGACTTCCACAATAAGCCTCCAACACCAAACGCTTTCCCGTGTGCCATCCTGATTAATCCACCTCCTCCCAATCTTTCCTGTTTACACTGCAAAGGACTGGTATTTAAAAAAACCTTATTCCTTAGCAAAAGTACTCACCAAGAGTTTTTCACATAAGGGCATGTCATAAATGCCATTTTGAAATCTTTCCAAAGGTACTTTTAAATGAATTTCATTGATCCTAAAAATAAATAACGCCTGGTTAAACCCAGCAAATGACTTTTCATTATAAAATTGCTACTCTCAGGGAACACTGGCACATGAGTGCAAGATTTAAACCTTTAAAGATTTTACCTTAATTAACACACAAGTTGCTCAGTTCTCCAATACACTGAATCGATATCAGCATTTCAGAAAAAGTCAGTCCTGGTTTTGCAGAACTTATGATTTTTCCTAGTTTGTGGTATTGATCTTCCCCTGCCCTGCATTATTGACCTTTGTAGGAGATATTCTTAGGCGTGAACTAAAGTTTATATCTGAAATCTGAATAAAAGGTAACCATCCACTTACACAGTAGGTGACAACCAGTCATTTCCCTCAAATCAACAAACTACCCTCATCCAAGAAGTTCAGAAACATCTTTAAGTAAATTATTCCAGTCTCAGTATATACTAAAGTAGATGCGGGAAATTTGGTTTCTAGCCACACGAAGTTTCAGTTTAATGCTGATACAACTTAAACGAGTTAATGTGAAGGGGAACATTCGTATTACTGACTTCACTTAAGGTCAAAATGGGTAAATAGAGGCCAGATTTAAACTTCCAGTGAAAACAACTAAAAAAAAATAGAATATGCAGCAATAATTTTTAAGATATTTGATATAAGGCAATAATATCTGGAGATCTTTGAGGGATAAAAATATTAGAAGGTGAACCCTACAATTTCTCTAGCTAACTCTTTGAATAAAGTTTTGAGATCATGGTACAGAAAGAATCCAGAGGAAACTCTGGCTATCTCATCAAGTTAAAGCAATAAAGCTAGAAGTCTGTGAAGGCCAAAGCAGTTATAAATGCTTAGGCACCAAAAACACAATCCATAAAAGAAATAATTGATAAGCTGGACTTTGTTAAGATAGAAAAAAAAAACTCTTCTGCAAATGAAAATGTCAAGAGAATGAACTTCTGGCCAAGATGGAGGCATAGGTATACACACTTGGTTCCTTGAACAACCCAAAGAAGGACAACAACAATTTAAAAACAAAAAAGCAACCAGAAATGCCAGAAAAGCGAACTGTGGAGAAGTCTGACAACCAAGGAGTTACAGAAGAAACACTCATACAAACTGGTAGGAGGGGCAGAGACTCGTAGCCAGGGCAGAGAAGATGAGCAGAGAGGATTCGAAGCAAGGTGACCGACCAGGCAAGGCACAGCTGGACTGGAAGGTCCCACATTTGAGTGCAGATAAGCCAGGAGGAATAACTGAGGATTGAGTCAGACCACACAACCCACGGTTCCAGCCTAGGAAACTAAAGCTTCAAAACTTCTGACTAGAGAAAACTGTGAGGGCTCAGTGGCAGGAGAAACTCCCAACTTCATAGGAGAGTTCATTGGAGGGGCCCACGTGGTCCTAGAACATACACAAACCCATCCTACCAGGAATCAGCACCAGATGGGCCAAATTTACTCGTGGGTAGCAGGGGAAGTGACTGAAGGCCAGCGGAGAGCAGAGCAAGCAGCATTGTCCCTGACCCCTGCCTGAACCCTCCCCCACATACAGTGTCACAATAAAGTCAAGTGGGTTGCCCCACCCTGGTGAATACCTAAGGCTCTGCCCTTTATAACATAACAAGTACACCAAAACAAAGAAATGTGGCCCAAATGAAAGAACTGATCAAAACTCCAGAAAACAAGCTAAGGAATGAAGAGATAGCCAAACTATCTCTTATTTGAAAAATAATAAAGAAAAACTTTCCCAATCTGGCAAGGAAAATAGACTTCCAGGAAGCTCAAAGTCCCAAAGACATTGTACCCAAGGAAGCACACACCAAGGCACATCATAATTGTTACCCAAGATTGAAGGAGAGAATCTTAAAAGCAGGAAGAAAAAAGGAGACAGTTACCTACAAAGGAGTTCCCATAAGACTATCAGCTGATTTCCCCAAAGAAACCTTACAGACAAGAAGGGGCTGGAAAGAAGTATTCCAAGTCATGAAAGGCAAGGACCTACATCCAAGATTACTCTATCCAGCAAAGCTGTTATTTAGAATGGAAGGGCAGATAAAGGGCTTCCCAGAAAGATCAAGTTCAAGCAGTTTATCATCATCAAGCTGTTATTATATGAAGTAATACAGGGACTTCTCTAAGAAAAAGAAGTTGATCTAAACTAGGAACAGTAAAATGACAACAAACTCACAACTATCAACGACTGATCACAACCCCGCCCCCCCTCAAAATGAACTAATCAAAGAACTAGAACAGGAACATAATCACAAAAATGGAGATGACTGGAGGGTTATCACTGAGGAGAGGGTGGGGGGATAATGGGGTAAAAAGAACAGGGAATAAGAAGCATAATTGGTAGGTACAAAATAGACAGGCAGAGGTTAAGAATAGTATGGGAGATGTAGAAGCCAAAGAACTTATGTGTATGACCCATGGACATGAACTAAAGGGGGTAATGCTGGTGGGGGGTGCAGGGTGGAGGTACAAAAAGGGGAGAAAAATTGAACAATTATAATAGCATTATCAATAAAATACACTTAAAAAAGACAAAGGAAAGTGTCAAGAGAGTGAGAAGAAGCAAAAGACAGGGAGAAAATATTCACAAGAAACACATCTAATAAAAAACTGTTAACTCAAAATAAACAAAGAACTCTTAAAATTCAACAGTAAGAAAAGCACAATGAATTAAAAAGTGAGACAAAGACATTATTAGACATTCACATAAAAAATTCTATAGTTAGCCAATACCATATGAATAAATGCCCCATGTCGTATATAACCAGGGAAATGTAAATGAAAACATCAATGAGGTACACTACAATGGGTCCACTACACCACATGGCACGTGGGTCCACTATACCTATTAGAATGATCAAAATTCAGAACCCTAATACCAAATGCTAATGAGAATGTGGAACACTCATTCATTACTAGCAGAGATACAAACGGGTACAACCACTTTGGAAGCTAGTTTGGTGGTTTCTGACAAAACAAAACATACAAATACCATATGATCCAGTAATTGTGCTCTTTGGTATTTACCCAAATATTTTGAAAAACACCATATGCACACAAAAATCTGCATATGAATGTTAATAGAAGCTTTATTCATAATTGCCAAAACTTGAAAGCAACCAAAATATCGTTCAATAGATGAATGGATAAATAAATTGTGGCATATCCAGGTACTGAAAGAAAAATGAGTTAAGCCATGAAAAGTCCTGGAGGAGTCCTAAGTGCACATTACTAAGTGAAAAAGCTAATGTGAGAAGGTTACCTACTCTGTAACATTTCAACAGAATAAAATTATGGGCAAGGCAAAACTATGGAGATAATAAAAGTATCAGTGGTTGACAGGGGTTGGGGCAGTGGGTAGGATGAATAGACGAAGCAAAGAAGTTAGTTAAGATAGTGAAATACTCTGTGTGATACCATAATGATGAGTGCATGTCATTATACATTTGTGCAAACCCATAGAATGTACAACACCCAGAATAAACAAATATGTAACTACGGACTTTGGGTGCTAATGTAGGTTCATTAATTATAACAAATGTACTACTTTTGTGAGGGATGATGGTAATGCAGGAAGCTATACACATGTGAGAGCAAGAGGCATATGAAAAATCTATGTGCTTGGCTCTCAATTTTGCTGTAAAACTTTAACTGATTATCAAAATGTCTTACAGGAAAAAAAGTTTCAACTATAAAAAATTAAATAGAAATCAGTCCAGAACTGACATAGATACTAGAATTATCAACAATGACATTAAAAAGTTGTTAAAGCTGTAACCTGTGTATGTAAAAAGTCAGCCCTGTCTAGTGTGGCTCAGTGGATTGAGTGCCAGCCCATGAACAGAAAGGGCACTGGTTTAGTTCCCAGTCAGGGCACATGCCTGGGTTGCACGCCAGGTCTCCAGTTGGGGGAGTCTGAGAGGCAACCATTCGATGTATCTCTCACACATTGATGTTTCTCTTCCTCTCTTCCCTTCTCTCTAAAATAAATAAATAAAATCTTTTTTAAAAGTCAAATGAAAGACTGATACTGTTAGAGACATGGAAGATTAAAAGAAAAAAACTTTACTAACATTTCTGAATATGAAAAGTTCAACACTGGAAATAAAAAAATACACTATCTGGGATTAGCATTGGATTTGACATTACAGAAGACAGCATTAGTGAATCTGAAGATATAATAAAAGCTATCCAAAAAGAGATGGAGATAAAAAAGACTAAAGAGAACAAACACATACACAAAGCATCTATGAGTTCTGAGACAACTTTAAAAGGCAAAATATGTAAGTAACTAGATCTCCAGATGAGAGGAGAGAAGATTGGGGAAAGGAGCAAAAAAAGAGTTGAAGAAATAATGGGCAATTTATTTTCAAATTAGGTGAGAACAATATACTCACAAATCAAGAAGCTTTACAAAATCAAAGCACAACAGCTCCAGAGAAAATTACCGAAAGGTACATCACAATTAAGTTGCTTTAAAACCAGTGGTAAGAGCAACCAGGGTCAAAGAACACATTACTACTGGGAAGGAGTTCTGAATGAATCTCTCACATTTCTTCACATTTTTAAAGCAAGGTGTTAGCTGCCCTTCACTCTGGAGTATTTCTTTTTTCAAAAATGATCATATAATGAACAACTTTTTCTCCTTTCAAAAGGAAGAGCAGTCAGGCTTCAGAACCATTATAACATATCTGGATTCCCCAAGCTGGAGGTGCTCCCTGCATGCACAGCTGTCAGCTCTCTCGTCACATGGCCTTCTGGCATGTGACGCTCAGGGACTGACACAACTGCGCCCGTATTTTGGCTACTGATGTTACTACAAGCAATAAATTGTCCTTTGTCTCTGATCCATTCATCTCATATTTTCTGACAGTACCCTTGAAAACATAGCACACTAACATGTTAGCTGAAAAGGTTGATAAAATCTCAGGTCCTTCATAGTTCTTGAGATTTTGCAATGAGGCTGAGATGTTAACAGAGACATGGGAAAGACTGACAGTTATGAGCCAATTATCAGGACAGTACCTGTGAAATGTCAATTTAGAATTTTCTGTTCTCCCGTCGTGAGAATTTCAGAAACCATCGTATCTTTTAAAAGTCTTGCTGTAGCTTTTCATAAGTCAGGAATGCTTTGGGTATCTCTTTAGAGGCACTGCATTGATGTAGTAAAATTGTTTTCGCTTTCCCTTAATTGAGGGAGCAGTTCTCATCCTGTGGTTTTAGCAAATGTTCAGAAAGATATGCAAAGAAATCTGTTTGTCTTGTTCTTTATCTCCAACATAATCGAAATTCTGCAAGATATTGTCATGGGGAGCACAAACTTTGTTGCATCAGTTTTGGTCCCTATCAAAATCTACCACTCTCTGCCATCACATGTGACAGTACCGTCACTGTTCGCCTTCACAGTACCAGAGAAGTCAGGCCAAATTGCTGGAGAAGGCAGGGGGCAGGAAGAACACCTCGAGGTGAAATTGAAGATTAAAAGCAGCTTGCTTTCCCTGTAAAGGGGATGGGGGTGGGGTGGGCCACCAGAGAGGGAGATTGCCTGAGGCAACCAAGAAGCTGGACTGGGCAGAAGGGAACTTGTGCAGAATGCATGCTACTGCAGGTGTTGCCCACTTACGAAACCTGGCGGCCATAAGAGGGGCGACAGTAAACACGGTCAACAGTAGTCCTCGTTGGTTGAAAAGCTGGACACTGCCACTTGGCTTCCAGAATGCATGGGATTCTGGAACAGAGTCAAGAACAGAATCTGGAACAGATTCTTATAAACAGAAGGTGAGCAAAAGCTCACTTTCTTGGTTGGGCTCTTGGCTCTTGCTCTCTTGGCTTTTTGTCTTCTTGGGCCCTTGCTTTGCCCCACATGGATGGGGGCCTGCTCCCCGGAAGCAGGGTCCCATGCTGGGATGTGTGCCTCACCCGGCTCCAGCCTTTGGGATGCTACGGCCCAGTGCAGCATGGCACGTGGGTCCTGGACTGCTTCTCTCCCCTTGCCCCGAGAACAGCAAACAGAGACAGAGCAGCAGAGAGAGGCGTGAGCTGAGAAGTTCCTGGCTGGCAGAGCTCCCTCTGCACGACCATCTGGAGTGATCTGTTAGTGCGCCCCAGGCCCTGAGAGAGAGAGAGCTGCTGCTGAGGGATGGCAGCCATGGCAACTCTGAACCCCACAAGTGTGTACCTCAAAGGGGCTGGAGACTTGTTTGTAGGCTGGCTTAAGCTCCAAAAGCACAGATAATGCGGAACTTCTGGGCATGGCTTTGGTTTGCCATCTTTTGGGGAGCAAGGGAGATTCAGTATTTTGTGGAAGAGAAGGGTTTAGAGAAGAAACACTCCCAGCCCCCCCAAAACCTATTGTTAATAGGTTTGACAGACCTATTTCATCCCACATAAATCTTGGTGTTATGTGTATATACAGTGACAAGCGCCCAGACCACATGCTACCTGGTTACTTCATAAAACTTCCAAGTCACCATTGAGGGCTCCTGGTTATATTACCTTTGTGGTTAACAAAGCTTGCTGGTTCTCTTCACAGGCATCTCTTTGACAGACACCAATTTCCATTCAGAGCAGTTCCGTTTATAAGCCTTTGTAATTCACCCATTGACTATTACAATCTTCTGCCCTTCAGTTCCTCTCACCATTAATCATCTTAAATGCTATATGTCTTATAGTAATATATAAGAAAACAGTTGTAACCGTATGCCATAGTACAAGTAAATGTCAGGTATTGTTATTGTACAATAAGTAATCCACCTTTGTTCTTACATTCTGACACCCAACACACCTGGGGCCAGGGCTTGAAAGGTAAAAACTCTGAGCGCTCAGCTCCCAGCCCAGCCCGGGCTGACCATGGTGATAGGGTCCTATGAGGACTCTTACCTGGGGTCACCCCAGAGATGATTTGCTCACTAACATGGATTAGTCACTGCACTGAGCCAGAAGGGCATCAAACTAGGAATCTGCTCATAGAAGTGAGGGGACAAAGACAAGGTGAGCTAGGCATCAAAACTCAAGTGCAGGCTTCAGCAACATCAAAGAGTAAGAGGAAGCTAGGGGTGAGACATGAAACAGGAAAGGCTGGGATGACTAGTGAGAGAAGATGGCCGGCCCACCCATTTGAATATCCTATACTTTGTAGCTTCTCAAGACCTTTGCTACCACCCACTCACTCTGGAGGCTTCATTTAAAAACTTTTCTTTCCCTACCTCCTTTCTTCCTCTCTGTCCCTCCTTTGTATTATGTTGATCTACCAGCTTGTCTGGCTTTGTTGTTATTGTTTTTAAGCTTTCTGTTTACTTTACCCATTCTCCCAATTTATAAAAACAAAACCCAGCATCTGGTTTCACAAGTCGGTAACTCTGGAAAGTACCAGAGAAAGCTAGTAATTCTTGTTCCCATTAGACTTTAATGCCTTGAATTGCTTCTAATTTTTTTCAAGTCCTGGAAATTAATTTATTTCCCGAATTGCCAGAGATTCTTTAAGAAAAGAGAATGTTTTACTCTTCTTTTCTTTGTATTCTCTTAACGGCTGAAATAGTCACTTAAAGCTACTTTGTCAATGTACATATAAGATATATTTGTGTTATAAATGTGCCAAACTTTTTTATTATATGTGCTACCAAATACTTAGGAAAAACTGTTGGAGCAAGTGAAAAATAATGGAATACTATATAAAATGTAAAAAGTCAAGTGTAAGAGAAAAAGATGTAAAAATGATTTTTAAAAAGAATATTATTTCCCAGAATTTTGTGTAATATAGTATGTAATTTGGGAGTTCTTATTATGTGCCAGTAATTCTTGGTGTTTTACATGTAACAATTTTATTTATTCTTCACAACAATAATAATAGTATGAAGTAAGGACTGTTATTATTCCTAATTTACTATTCAAGAATCAGCATCTTAAAACACTCATGCATGTGTATGTTNAGAATGTTTTACTCTTCTTTTCTTTGTATTCTCTTAACGGCTGAAATAGTCACTTAAAGCTACTTTGTCAATGTACATATAAGATATATTTGTGTTATAAATGTGCCAAACTTTTTTATTATATGTGCTACCAAATACTTAGGAAAAACTGTTGGAGCAAGTGAAAAATAATGGAATCAGCATCTTAAAACACTCATGCATGTGTATGTTTGTGCTAAGGACACAGATGTAACACAGATGTAATTTTTTTCTGAGTTGTATTGTGTGGTGTTCACTATAAGAAAATGGTTTAAATAATTACTCTAGTTCATCAGCTTATAATTGGATGCCTCCTCCAGTCACAGATCAATCCAATATTGGAAATGACAAGAGCATTTTAATGTGGTTAATAGGAACAGAGTGATAAGCTTGACTATTAAAAACACTTTTTAATTGTAGGCATGGAGGCCTAGACTCAGAGTCCTGTAGGGTCCAGTTGGAGATAGTTTGGGGAAATATCAGAAGGGCTCAACTATAATCTGAGCTTTCAAACATTCCACTGGACTTTATCTTAAGAAGTAGGCAGTTTCACAGACTCTTTTAAAGATAAGGCCCTTTAATATTTTATAACTTAAAGGTGAAGGCAAGGAAACACTTCCCCACTCTGGTTATCTCTTCTCTGACAGGACTAGGTGGGCCTTGGGGGGCCCTAAGTAATCCCCTCAAGTGAACCACAGGATTAAGGATACATCTGAACTTTTCTCTTCATTTTAAAACTAATGATACCTCTCTATGAAAGAAAGATTTTGTTTCTTTACTTTATTAATGCTCCATGTAAAGATGACCCTGTTATAAACTATGTAGTAAATATTCTGTATATTTTCATGCAGGAAGAAATAATTAATAAAAAGCTCTAAATTGTAATTACTCTGTAGTGGTGGCATATCTGAGTTATAATAGACACAGTTTAAATTATTAAATAGACTACATCAACAACATATAGAAGATGGAATAATAATACTTGCTACTCTTTAATGTTACCATGTAAGACACTGAGCAAAACACTCTCTATGTAGCGTCTTATGCAAGCCTCATTTAATAAAAACAACTCTAAGGTAGAGTTAACATTCTGATCGCACAGATAATAAAACTATGATTTGGTCACACAGTCGGTACATGGCTGATCGGAGACTCACACTAAGGTCTGATTGACTCCCAAACCTATGCCTGTGACGTGACCCTGTCTGTACTGCTTCATCATATTAAACGCTCCCAACATCAGTTTTGTAATAAACATGTGGAACAGAAAGAATACAGACTTTGTGGTGTTGAAATATATTTCATTTGTTTGAGCGGCTATAAAGGTGTGAGGAATTGTTTCAGGAAAGAACAGAATACTATGGCAGCAGTAACAAGTAACAGAAAAATCTCCACCCCCGCAAATCTGTGGTTTTATATAATGGTTCCTTTCTATTTTCTTGCTTATATAAAGTCAAAAGAGGGACTACTGATAAGCATACAGCTTTACCACAAATGTAGTCCAGTTGCTTCTTTCTCGGTGCTTTGCCATTTTCAGTAAGTGATGTTCAAGGGCACAGTGGGAAAGCACAGTGGGTTTTGAATGGAGGTTTGTACGGTCCAGGCCTGAGAGTGGCACACATCCCTTCTGCTGATTTTCCACTGGCAAAATTCAGTCACTTTGTTGCACGTAATTCTGAGGGAGGCCGACAAACAATCTAGTATGTGACCAAACAAATTTTCAAAAAGACCAAGTTTGGTGCTGTGGCTTGCTATTCTGGAATATAAGTAAACAGCAGTTTGGGAGTGGTAAAAAAAAGCTATTGACCACCTTCACAGTTAGGTCACCCTGGCCTTTGATCCTCTTTACCTATTCTTGTTAATGTTTGACTCTTCCGCTGTTTAATTTTTGCTGTTTAGGTATGAGGAGGGAGCCAAAAATGAATTTCATAATAACAAAATGCACAAGTGCTGTGTATATGAGCGCATGCTTATGTATTTGAATTTGTCAGAGTTGCATGAGCAATGTAAAAACCTGTTCATGTTTTGATTATTGTGGTATATATATTATATATTATAAGGATACATATATATATTTCCTTCTTAATGAAAAACTGGACAATATATATGAAAGTGTCTTTCAACACTGGAAAACTGGCAATGTAAGACTCTTGGTTGTTCCTGATAGAAGAAAACAAGCAAGGGGAGCCCTATAAACACCTTAGCTTAATGTCTGGAGGCATTTTCCAAACCACAGTTCAGGGAAATGAAACCCAACGAGAGCCCAGAATTCTCAATGAATTTTGCAGACAGAGAGCAGTGTTCTTGTAGACAAAGGTGATTAAATTTGTAAGACAGGAGTCAGCTGCATGGGGAGAGACAGACCCAGATCTACAGAAGGCTTTTCTGAACTTTCTAGCTAAGTACCGATCTGCACATGTGTGAGAAGAAACTATTGACTCATGGCTTGAGAAAAGGACCATCGGGAAGCCGTAAACCAAATAATTTGTGTGGTTCAGACAGCAATGGTAATAGTTTGTGTTCCCACCAGCCTGGTTGGAAGAACCTTCTAATACACAGGAATTGGACGGACATCACCTTAACAGTGGAGGTAACAGAACTAGATGAATGGCTGCTCTGAACATCTAACAAAGCTTGAAAATGAGCTTGAGGATTACACGAACTCTGAGTAATTGAACTGTGTCTGAGAAGAAATTTCTATACTACTTAAAGGGATACAACAAAATAGAGTGCACATCAGTGTAAATTTCACAAATGCTCCCCAATCAAAAATTACAAGGCATGCAAAAAAGTGAGAAAATATGACCCAAGGAAGGAAAAATGACTACCAATAGAAACAGACCCCTAAATGACAGAGATAATAAAATTAAGAGCTAAGAACATTAAAAGAGCTATTATAAATACTTTCTTACCTGATCAAGAAGGTAAAGAAAACATGAATGTGAGGCAGAGAGAAATTAAAGATATTTAAAAGGTTCACGTGAAACTTCTAGAGATGAGACACATAATATCTAGAATAAAAACTATACTACACGTGAGCAAATCAGATGCCACAGAATAGAGCAGTAAACTTGAAGACATGGCAATGCACAAAAATACAGACAGGGCAAATATATCAGAAAGCAATGAAGAGAGCGTCATGACATGAAGGACAGTATCAAGGGTTCTGACCGACTCATGCGTGTGTATGGAATCCCAGAGTGTGGCGAGAACCCTGTTTGAAGAAGCAATGGCTGAGAAATTTCCAAAGTTAATTAAAAATATAACCCATGGATTAAAGAATGTTAAAAGAAACCCCAAGCAACAGAAAAGCAAACAAAACCAGTGTGCAGCACATCATAAATGCATTGCTTAAATGTACTGATGGGGAAAAATATCTTGAAGATAGCCTAAGAGAGAAAAAAAGAAAACACAGGGAAACAGAGATAAGAAGGACAACAGCAATTTTTCAGAAACTATGCAAGCTGAGAGCCAAGAAATAGCATCTTGAAGGTGCTGAAAGAAAACAGACAAACACATGAAACCCACCAGCAAAAATTTCTTTCAAAATGGAAGTGAGATAAAGACATTTTCAGGCAAAAAAAACAAAAAAACAAAAAAAAACCCAAAACCCACCAAGAAAATCCATCACAAGATGCCTACAACTATTTTTAAAAAGGTCAAATTAAGAAAAAAAAGGAAAATAATACCAGGTGGCAACTTGGATCTAGACAAAAAAAAATCCCCAGATATGGTTAAAAAAATGAAAAATTATAAAAGGCATTTTCTTCTATTTTGAACCTCTTTAAAAGAACACTGACTATAGCAAAATAATGATAGGTAAAAAGAAATAAGATATTAGCACAAAGGAGAAGGCAAAATGGAATACTACTTTAAATTTCTTATGGAAAACAGTATAGTATTATTTGAATAAACACTGTGCTAAGTTTTAAAAAATGTATGTTATCGATCCTCTGAGAAACCATGAAAAAATAAAATAAAGAGCTGAAGCTAATAAACAAATAATGAAGACAAAAAGGAATACTAGAAAGAATTAATCCAAAAGAATGGAGGAAAAGAGAAGGAGGGGGGAGAGTGGGAAACAAATGGGATGATTAGAAAACAGAGTGAAAGGACGGGTTAAAGCCCAGCTTGGCCATCCTACTTGTTAGTATTTACTCAAATCCCATGAAACATATGTCCACACTAAAACTTACAAGCAAGTTTATAACTTGTTATTAGTTTATATAAGCCATAAACTACTCAAATATCTATCAAGTACTGAATGAAAACATAAAATATGGTATATTCACACAAGAAAATACTTTACAGCAGTAAAAATTACACGGATGCACCTCAAAAGTATTAACATTATGCTAAGTGAAAGAAACCATCCAGATAAGAACTACACACTACATGACTCCATTTATAGGGATTTCTGGAAAAGGTAATACTGCTGCAAAAGAAAGCGGATCAGTGGTCAAGGAGAGGACTGACTACAAAGGGATGATGAAGGAACCTTGGGGGCAATGACAGAATTGTTCTACGTCTTGATTGTGATGGCATTCGCACAACTGAATGGATTTGTAAGACTTACTAAATTCTACATTTAAAATTACCCCTCAATAAAACTGACATTAAAATGAATTGATGGTTTGACGGTCATATTTTTAAAATAGCAAGTTGACATTATCAGTGAGCTAGTGAACACCCTTGAAATAAAACCCCAGCATGGACAGAAGGGTGACTCTTTGGGAGAATGTGAAAGGAAAAGATCAGTAGAGTAGCCTATGGTCCAGGAATCCCAGGACTTAGAGTATTAATAGGGATCCTAATCCCTTCTCTATAGAAGTCTGTTAAAATATTCCTCAGAGCTTTGGCTACTCTCCTATCTAAACAGAAAGAGTGACTTCACGACAGCTAGTATGCAAACTGATTTCATGTTGAAAGCATCAGGTAGTATGGCAAGCCGGAATATCCTTGTATTTGCTACCTAGCTCCAAAGAGCAAACAAACAGGGCTCATTTAGCTAAGCGAGGCCAGCTGGGTTGGTCTTGAGCAGCCACTGGATTAGGACAGATGACAAATGCTTTTGAGATAGATGTGCATAAACCGTTTTAGAGCCTGAGGCAGGGCATATCGTACTACAAATGGAGCAGAGTAAGGCGTCACTGGGGAAAGAAAGCAAACTTTAAATTAAGGAACAAGTTGATATTAGTGCCGAAGGTAAAGCGAGAAGGGGGGGGATTTGAAGATGCACCTGTTGATCTCCAAGGCTCATTATAGGGTTTAGAGGTTGGATAGATTTAAAGGAGGTAAATGCAGTTCACTTTTTTTTCTACCTGCTTACTACATAATCTCTCATCTGACTAATTAATTCTTGTTAACTTACTGGTATATTTAAAAATTCTAGCACTGACGGGTATGGCTTAGTTGATTGAGTGTCATCCCACAAAGCAAACGGTCACTGGTTTGATTCCTGGTCAGGGCACATGTCTGGTTTGTGAGTTCCATCCCCAGTCAGGGTGTATGTGAGAGGCAGCAGACTGACGTTTCTCTCTTATGTCAATGTTTTTAATCCCTCTCTTTGTCCATTACTTTCCCTCTCTCTAAAAATAAATAAATAAAATTTTAAAAATTTAAAATTTAAAATAAAAGTAATACACAAACAAGATTTTTAAAAAGCTTTCAACAAGCTCCTGGTTCATGTAGTTCAGTGGACTGAGTGTGGGCTGTGAACCAAAGGGTTGCTGGTTCGATTTCCAGTCAGAGCACATGCCTGGGTTGCAGGCCAGGTCCCCAGTAGAAATGTGGAAGAGGCAACCACACACTGATGTTTCTCTAGCTCTCTTTCTCCTTTTCTTTCCCTCTCTCTAAAAATAAAAAAATAAAATCTTTGTTAAAAAGGCTTCCAACAAGCACAGAAATATATAAAAAAGAAAACAGAGAGAAAAGCATCTCTTCCCAATACCCTTGCTGATTTTCTCCTAGAAATATGCTGTAAGTCTCCAGATTTTTGTATAAATGTGATCTTTATCATGTAGAATGCAAGATTTGGAGCATTCTTATTCCAAATTCTTACACATATTTATTTCAAGTATCACTCCAATTTCCTTGTAAAAACCCTTGATCTCCCATTTCTCTTGACCTCTCTTCACATCTCAGTAAAAAAAAAAATATTATACTCCATATTTAAGTCACCAACAAATATCTTCAGATCCATCCCCAAATTATTTGTAGTATTTCACAACTTCTTACCATATACTCTTCTACTATGCCTAGACTCAAGCTACCTGCACTCTCCTAATTGGTCTCCCTGGTTCATTTTTACCTTTAAAAGACTGTGTTTATGGAATTATGTCCTCTTCATGTTAAAAGCCCTCCAATGGCTTCCTGAAAACTAGTTTGAAATCCAGACTTCCTCACAGCCTCAAAGCATGACCCCTGGCCTTTGGCTACTTCTCTGATCTCCTATCAAATGCCTTGCCCTCTAGTTCTTTTTGCTCCAGTAAAACTTACCTCCTTGCTATTCTGAGAGCAAACTGAAGGCATTTCTGGCTCAAGGTCTGTTTTTTTTGTTTATTTTTTGCCTTTTATTCTACCTGAAATGTTCTTTCTCGGATATTTGTGTAGCTTACACACAGCAGTCTGCTTAAATGTTACCTCCTCAGAAAGCTCTTGCCCTAAACCACCATCCAACCCATCATACCGTTTCTCTCCATCCCCTTATCCTACTTAATCAGTCTATGCAGCATTTATCACCACTTGAAAATAACATGTGCACCTATTTTATTGTCTGTCAGACACACTAAAACATCAGCTCCCTGAGGGCACAGACTTATTTTATTTATCTCAACAGTTACTATCCTTAGAACAGCATCTGTCATAGAACATGCACTCAGTAAATTTTTTGAGTGAATGAATGAACTTTTAGCATCTTTTGCTATCTAGATAGTTTAATGAAGTGCTTTCTGCTTCATTAGACTGTGCTTACTACTGTGATCACCAAGCACAGATCAATTGGAAATATCTATTGTTTTTCTTCATCAGAGATATAAAGAAAGAGCTAATCAAAAATCACTGAACTTCAGTACTCATTTTTAATTATTATCAACAATCTAGCACACTAGACTAAGTGGTTAATTATATATTAGAATCTTTGCTTGAAAGTAAATTAAGAAAAATAAAGAAAATAGTGTTAACTTTTGCATATTTCAGAGACTATTGATCTATTCTTTTTAGATACACAATCTCATTCCTCAGGAAATCTTAACAGATGTCTTCCAATGGAAGGCTGGGTTCATTAGTGTTCATCACACTGCAGTGGATTTCACACGTCTTCAGGGCTACAGTGTTCTCTATTCGACTGGATCACTCTGATTCAGCTGGTTGTGGAACACTGCCAAAGCCATGGACATCTTCCAAGGTTTTTTAAAAACTGCAGTGTGGAAGCTTGTTCTCTGAGAGTTTGTTTGTGTTCTTCATGATATAGACAATGATCCTTCTTAACTTTGGACAACACTGTTAATAAATGGTCTTTATCTACTTGTATGTAGAGGAATAACTATATAATTTATAAATAAAAATTTTAATCATCTTGTACATTCCCCAATTAAACAAATTAGATATGACATTCAAAACTTATTTATAACTTTCAAAGTAAGTAAAAGGTAAATTTACTCAGTGAGTAGTGGAGTGGTAAGATTATAATTAAAAGATTGTTAGCAATGTTATTTTGAAGAACAGAAAAAAAATTATGTGAAAAATTCTTTAATTTTGGGTAAATAAATAGTTACTTTCCACTGTACAGCAGATTTCCTCTCTTTCCTCATTGAGATCCTACTTTTTTCTTCTTTTTTAAAATCCTCACCTGAGGATATGTTTTATTTATTGTTAGAGAGAGAGAGAGAGAGAAAGAGAGACATTGATATGAGAGAGCAACATTAATTGGCTGCCTCCCATACATGCCCCAACCAGGGACTGAGCCAGCAACCTAGGCACATGCTGTGATTGGGAATCAAACCCACAACACTTTGGGGTCAGGACAATGTTCCAACCAACTGAACCACCTGACTAGGGCACGTTTCTTCTTATCTCAAGGTGTTTCATAGTTTGTAGAGATCAAGTAGTGAGTACCACTCCTAATTCTGGGGCAGACCTCACAATAAGAAATTAATCTGAAGGAAAAAGAGAAGTTTGGTTTAGTTGATCCATGACTGTATTTTTTAATTATTTACTTAAGGACTTATGGGTAAATATGAAAATGGCTTCTTTCTCTACATGAGTACATGTAATTGTACTATATACTAATTTTATAAACTAATTGTTACTAAGTTTTGAAAAAAATATTCATGACATTAAATCATGATTCGGTATAAAGATTTTTAGATTAAATCAATGTTATTTATTGAGTACCCACCTACTTATACAACAGATACCTTTCAAGCCTTGTGAAGATCATCACATTTTGGGGAAAACAAGATTTATCTTGAATCCCACTAAAAAGGGTTTAGTCACTCAACTTCCTACAGAATTTCTTTAAGCATTTTATCAACTAGCTTGCTTTCTAGCAGAGCCTCAGAAAAATAGCAGCGGGATTTCTATATAATGTGCAAATAGGAGTAAAATAATTAAACTGATTCAGTGATATCATATTATGCTTAATAGTCTTAACCCTGTAAAATAGATTTCAGAAAAAAAGACTGAAAAACATGAAAGTTGTGGATTTTAACGAAGACTGATAATCAAATATCAAGAGTATGAGATAGGCCTCTCCAAAAAATAAATGATTAGTTAAAGGGTAGATAGATATGAAGTTTGAGGCTCTCGGCCTATAAAATATTATTGGAATATTATTGGCTTCTTAACCAATCTGATTTCAAAGTAAACAGAAATAATATTTTCAAAAATGACATAGGCATTATCTTTCTGAGGGGAATGCTGATGTTCCAAAGTAACAACAGGAATTACAGAGTTTGATGTATCTTAGAGTATTACTACTAAAACAACAGTGCTTTCCTTGGTTCCATGGAGGCTTCTTGGCTCTTCTAACTTCCTTTGCTATCATGACTGCCTTTTCTGTTTTTCTTTGCACTCTTAGGAAAAACAAGCAATAACAAAAATATCATTTATCTTTTTGAACCCATAGAAATTCCAATTTTACTTTAAATAGCTATGCAGCTAGTATATGGACATGGGAATAGAAAGCCTGAAATCTTTTAATTGAATGCATAGACACAAACGCCAAAATGCTACAACTGGTATCTGTTAAACAGGAATCAAAGCGGAAGAACCTGACACCAAATGGCTTTTAGGAAAAGCGAGGTTTCCCTTTCCCACTTCTCCCCAGTGTTGGTATAACATTAATGAAAAACCAGGAGAGACTATCCTTTGGGGGGAAAGGCATAATATTTTCCTTGCATTTTTTTCTTTTCTCAATTTCTGTATCAACCAAACGTCAACCATTAAATGGCTGGACAGGTTACTTAACCTTTCTGAACATCAGTGTGCTCACTGTAGTGTGGTTTAATACTGTAGCTGCTTCATCTGGTTGTTGTGAAAATATGTGTGTAAATCACCTAATCTAGTGCACTGCACACCTACTATGTAGGCACAGAATAGAAATAGCCATTATTATTTATGATTCTTCTTCAGTCGGATAAGCAAAAATTTATGTGGTAATACTGAGAAACGTATCTGTTCACTTATTAAATAAATATTTATTGAACACCTACTATGTGCCATTCACTGGGAGGCACTGGGAATATGTTAGAGAACAGGATAAACAAATTCTGCCCTATGGTGCTTCTGGTTTGGAAGGCAATGGTAAGATTAAGCAATATGTAATTATTCAAATTACTATATAATTACTATAGAAACAAGGCCTGTGAAGGAAAAGTGCAGGTGCTATAAAAGCATAAACACAGTCTGTGCAAGTGGATGACTTCCTCTGAGGAGTCCCAGAAGGCTGCCCTAGGGACATGACATTTAAACTGAGATCCAAAGTCAGCAAGACAGAGTTGTAGAGGTGGCACTGGTGGAATATAGAGAAGTAAGCCAGATGTATAAAAAAAACCACAAAAAATATCATTTTACCTGAAGACATTTTTACTTTAAAACAATAAAAGAACATTTTCTTAGGGACCTTCGAGTTTAAAACTATTACTAGAAGGTATTACCAGATTATTAGATGCAACATGAAAAATTCGTTTAGGAAAATACATTTAAATAGATCAGTATTTTACATTTTAAAAGCTAGAATAAAAAAAATCAATCTCACTAAACTCTGGGTTTCCAAGGTGTGACTTATAACGTGAGAATGGGTAAGGTTTTAATTGCTTTGGGGAGTTTTATTTGTTTGTATTTTTAGGCATCGTTAAGTGGAAAGAACATTTTATCTGACGTCAGGAGGTCTGGGTTCTATTTCGCTCACTGGGGAGCCATAGGCAAGGCATTTAAACTACAGCTTCCTCTCTTGTAAAGGGGACTTTACTTACAAAGCCCTGCATTACAGAAGCTTAGCAGAGGAACACTGTTAGCTCAGAAGATGACGTGATGGGTCAAAGGGTTCCCGAGGCCTCATTATTCTTTCATGTAAACATCTGCTTGCTCCCCTTTTCTGGCTTTATGACAGTAAAAGAACAGGAGTCTCATTACCTTAAGATTGAAAGGAAAGACAGAGAGAAACAAAAGATTAACAGCTTTTGGTAATAGAAATGGAACAAATAATTAACAGAAGCCAAAGTTAACTCGAGCACAAAAAAGACACGATAGGAGCTGAATATTTATCACCACAGTATAGCATGTGAGTCTTTTATCTGCTGAGTGGTGCGCGCTGTCCCATGCCAGAAATAATCACATTACTGACAACCAACCAGACTGTTCCTCTCACAATTTTCTCTCTTTCTCTCTTCTTCCTAAGTAACTTTCTGCTTTTTCCCATTCCATGCTTGCTTTTTTAAATGTCCTTGTCTTTTCTTTGTGTTTCTTTCCTTCTCTCCTGAATTATTTTTCCCTACTGTATCTACTTTGCTCTTTCTATTGTCCCACCTCAAAAAACCAGAATCATTAGTTAACACACTTAGTAATCAACAAATTATACCTGAAGGTCATTCTCATGTCCTCCAGTTCTACTTTTAAGGTTCCATTTTTAAGAAAGTCATATCTTACCACTCACAGCATGGCACATAATGGTTTTTAAGGGGGAAAATATGAAGAATGGAAAGCACTGTATTTATGCTTAATTTAGGCCATCCTGAGCTAGACATATTATGTTTTTATATTGTCAGATAATTTTGTTCTAATTTTGCAGGTGGATTCTTCAAAGAAATCACTGTCAGTCCATAGTGCTTGCAATTATTCAATGAGTAAATTAAAACAGATAAGTAAATGTGAAGGAAAAAATAAACTGCATTACATTTTTGTGGAACTAACCAGGGAATTTTATTTTATTTTTTTTTATCCTTACCTGAGGACATTTTTTCATTGCTTTTTAGAGAGAAAGGAAGGGTGGGTGTAGGTAGGGAGAGAGAGATAAAGAGAGAGAAAGAGAGAGAGAGAGAGAGATTGGTTGTTTTCTTATACACACCCAGACAGGAGATGGATATGTGCAGTCTGCAGAATGATGCTGCAACCAACTGAGCTGCCTAGAGAATTTTTTTAAAGTTAAAAATTAAAAATAAATTGTTTTGGTGAAAGTATTTATACTCAATTTTATATTTGCATATAATATAACCAAGTGTCATTATTTCAGAGATGCTACTGATACCTAAATGCTACAGCAAGAAAATTGCTCAGCATCCCCACTATTTGTCACCATATGGTCTACTAGCCAACTATACTGGAACAAACTAGCAGAGGAGGAAATCGCTCTTTACAACCGCCAGAATCAGAATGTGTTGGCAATCCTTAGGTATACAATGAAGTGCACTCTAATATTATTCTTTTGGTTGAAATTTATTTTTAAGAAATCATGTCAGTAGACAGGCTGTCTGATTAAGTCAAGTACTTACGGATTGGCTAGGGTTGGGTTAAAAAGGAAGCCACTCAGAACAAATGAAGGAAGTCATGAAACTTCTGGCTCTGTTAACTAAAATGTCTCATTTACTCTTTTGTTACTCAGTACAAGAGAGAGCTAATGAAACAAACTTTAATTCTATAATCTGAGATCACTTGAAATTATTTCAATTCTCAATCCTTTGATAAAAAGCTAACAGTAATAATATATTGACAGCATGTGCATGCACACAGAAGAATGTGTTTTATTAATCTTAAAGGGAAACAAGTATTAATAGAATCAACAAGCTTGCAAAAAGATGGAAAAACTTTTCTGATGTTCAAGTTCAAAATTTAAGTGAGAACTCTGATTCTTCAGAAGCAATACCATAGCGATTGGATTCTAAGCTTGTGTTTCTTTAACAATCCCGGGGCAGGGAGGGTAACAAAACCCAGAGTCCTTTAACTGAAAGCTGGAAAAACAGGAAAAATCTGTATGTATTGTGCTTTGTCAGTATTCAGAACCAAATGACCTGAAAGATGGAGTAGATATAGCATATCCAAAAGTCAACAGTTTCCAAGTAGATTGCTTAGAAACTTCAGCAAGGGGCCTTCGGAGTTTTCCCTCCAAAAAAGACACTAATTTAAAATGCTACTCAGGTAGGTAAACTACAATCTTATAAAGTAGATATCTTCATCGTGAAGTATTTTAGTAATAAAGAAATGAAATTTAGGATCTTAAGAAAGAGTTTGAAAGTAAACCTTCATTTATGCTCTCCAATACTGTCCTGGGGAAGGAGTGTTGTAAGCATCCTAAGTCACTACTAAAGCAAGTACCCAACAAAGGAAGGGCCCATCTGAGTATCCAAACAGGATGAGGTTGGAATATCTCCCTCTTTATTTTATTTATTTAATCCTCACCTGAAGCTATTTTTTTTTTGCTTCTAGAGAGAAGAATGGAGAGAGAGGAACCTCGATGCGAGACAGCATTGATTGGTTGACTCCATAGGCACCTAGATGTAGGATCGTACTTGGGCTAGGACCCAGGATGGAACTGGCAACCTAGGTAATGTGCCTTGACCTAGGTATGCTCCAACCAACTGAGCAACTCCAGCCAGCGCAACTTTATTCCCCTCTTTATGTTCTGATTCTAGTCTTAATGAGCAAACATCTAACCTAAATTTTATTTTTCTACTAGATTTTCCTGGAAATAGAGTAATCTGAACATTCCAAATTGCTTCCTTTATTATAAAGTAACAGATTGAACTGCTGGGTTTTTCATTAGCTTCTAGTGAGCTTTGTTATTAATATGAACGAGTCCCCAAGAGTCTGTTTACTCTGTGGTTGAACAAATAAAAGTGAATTTCTGAACATTCTCAGTTTTAATTGATGGAGTCCTTATAAAGATTTATTTGCCCTGAGAGTTTCGATCTAAAAAAAAAAAAAAAACACAGCCAAGTGTCCAATCTCTCTCTCCATATCTTTAAGTCCAACATGGATGAACAAAAACCCACATTCCTCCATATAACCTGAAAAATAGCTCGTATAATCTTGTCATGTATAACGCTCATGTTTGTTTAAAACTGCGTGAAGAACTCTAAAATTATATTAATGATGGTAATTTTTTAGGCTGGGTAATAGATACATTAAGAGTTCATTATATTATTTTTTTATTTTGTGTAATAAAAAATCTACAATAAAAAGTAAACAAAAAACAAACAAAAAGGCATGTTAGGAGATTAAAATCTATCTTCAAGAACTTTCTAAAATTGAGGTAATGTGATTTCTTGGCTGTCTGGATTTTCAGTGTATTTGTCTCCACAACAAGCAAAACTTCAGCTCAGGTTACTCTTGCAATGCTATCAGGTGTCTCTATACTAGCTCTGCTTCTTGCCCTGTGCTCTTTCTTTGCCAGGCGGCACTATATTTGGATCTATGTGTAACACTTGATACTTTGGTTCAAGTTGTAATGAACCAACTCATTTCTTTTCTAGGAGGGATTGATACTTGCTTGCTCACACTGATCAAATTAAAATATATGTGAAATAGATAGGATTTTAAATTGTGTTTCTGCTCTCTTGATAAGAGCAGAAGTTCTTGTATTACAAGGTCTCTGTCCTCTCTTACATTAACAGGATTTCTGGTTCAAAATTGATGTATGTTCCTGTCTTTGGGCCAGAACCACAGCAGTGTTACAGAGGCTAGGTTCTGAAATGATGATGCACCAATTTAACTATTATATAACCTATATATTTTATATTAAATTTAATAAATATATTAACTATTATAAATGTAATAAATAGTATAAGTATCTTATAAGTACTATTAAATATAACAAAGCTACAGGACTTTTGTCAAGGCATCAGAAAAGATAGATATAAAGAAAACTAGAGATGCCCTCAGTTTTTTTCCCATAGAGATTAAATCCTACATAGAAAGACTTATCAGCCTAATAAATTTCCTTAAACGAGATGTTCAATTGCTGTTAACTTGGAAAATGTGCTTCATTTATCTCAGTGTGGTATGTATTCATTTTGCTTATGTTATTTATAATTTTACTTTTCAATTACATTGACATTAACAGTTATTTTATATTAAATTCAAGTATATAGCATAATGGCTAAATAATCATATAACTTACAAAGTTATTACCCAATATTCCAAGTACCTGCCTGGCACCATACATTGTTATTTCAATGTTATTGACTATTGTATTTATATCCTGTGACTATTTTGTAACTACCCACTTCTACTTACTCTATTCACTTTTTCCACTGAGTCCCCAACCCCAACTTTCCTATAACAACCATTAATTTGTTTTCTGTAGTTATGAGACTGTTTCTGTTTTTGTTTGTTCATTTATTTTGTTATCCAGATTCCACATACAAGTGAAATCATATGTATTTGTCTCTCTCTATCTTTCTCCAAGTCCATCCATGTTATCACTAAGGGTAAGAGTTCATTAATTTTATGGCCAAGTAATATATATATTGCATATCTGTACTACATCTTCTTTATCCAATCATCTATTGATGGATAAAGGGTTGCTTTGCTTGGGTTGCTTCCATATCTTTGCTATAGTATATAATGATGCAATAAACATATGGATGCACACATCTTTTGAAATTAGTATTTAGGATTTCTTTGGATATATACCCAGGAGTAGAATCTTTGGGTCATGAAGAAGTCATGTTTTTAATTTTTTGAAGACCTCCATATTGTTTTTTATAGTATATGTACCAATCTGTATTTGCACCACCAGGGCATGAGGGTTTCCTTTCCTCCACATTCTCACCAGCTCTTGTTGTTTGTTGATTTATTGATGATGGCCATTCTGACAGGTGCGAGGCGATACGTCATCGTGGTTTTAATTATCAGTTCTCTGGTGATTAGTGACATTGAGCATCTTTTCACATGTCTATTAGCCATCTATGTCCTCTTTGAAGAGGTGTCTATTCAGTACATTTGTCCACATTTTTAATTGGGCTGTTTGCTTTTTTGGTGTTGAATTGTATACTTTCTCTATAAACTGGATATTAACCAATTATTGGATGCATTGTTGGCAAATATCTTTTCCCATTCAGTAGAGTATGTTTTCATTTTTGTTGATGGTTTCCTTTGATGTGCAAAAACTTTTTAGTTTGATGTCATCCCATTTGTTTATTTTTTGTTTTATTTCCCTTGCAAGAGAAGATGTCAGAAAAAAATTACTGAGAGAAATGTCAGAGTTTACTGCCTATGTATTCTCTTAGGAGTTTTATGGTTTCATGTCTTACATTTAAGTCTTTAATTCATTTTGATTTTTCTTGTATATGGTGTAAAAGGTGGTTTAGTTTCTTTTTTTTTTTTTTGCATATATCTGTCCAGTTTTCCCAACACCATTTCTTGAATACATTGTCTTATCTCATTGTATGTTCTTGCCTCCTTTGTAATAAATCAACTAACTATATAGGTGTGGGTTTATTTCTGGGCACTCTATCTGTTCCATTGATCTATATGTCTATTTTTACGCCAGTACCATGCTTTTTTGATTACTGCAGGCTCAGAGTGTTGCTTGATATAAGGTAGTGTGATGCCATCAACTTTGTTCTTTCTCAAGATTGCTGTGGCTATTCAGGGTTTTTGTGGTTTTATATAAATTTTAGGATTATTTTGTCTATTTATGCAAAATACACATTGGTATTATATTTTGTTACTTACTGCATTTAATCTATAGATTGCTTTGGATAATATGGACTTTTAAAAATATATTTTATTGGTTATGCTATTACAGTTGTCCCAATATTTCCCCCTTTCCGTCTTCCTCCTGGTACCTCCCATTCCCTAAAGTAATCCTCCCACAGGCAATTCCCACACCATTGTTCATGACCATGGGTTGTGCATGTAAATTCTTTGGCTTCTCCATTTCCTATACTGTTCTTAACATTGCCCTATGTATTTTGCAGACATACTCAATTTGTACTACTTAGTCCCTGTACCTTTTCCACCATTCTCCCTCCTCCCCCTCTGAACTGAGAACCTCCCAAAAGATCTCCATATCTATGTTTTTGTTTCTGCTCTGCTTGTTTGGTTAGTTTGTTTTTCAGATTCAATCACTGATGGTTGTGAATTTATTGTCATTTTAATGTTCATTGTTTTGGTATTCTTTTTCTTAAATAAATCCTTAAACATTCCACGTAACAATGGCTTGGTGATGATGAACTCCCTTAGCTTTACCTTGTCTGGGAAGCACTTTATTTGCCTTTTCATTCTAAATGGTAGCTTTGCTGGATAGAGTAATTTAGGTTGTAGGTCCTTGCCTTTCATCACTTTGAATACCTCTTGCCAGTCCCTTCCAGCCTGCAAAGTTTCTTTTGAGAAATCTGCTCACAGTCTTATGGGAACTCCTTTGTAGGTAACTCTCTGCTTTTCTGTTGCTGCTTTTGAGATTCTCTCTTTATCTTTAAACTTTGGCATTTTAATTATACCAAAGTCTTGGTATGGTCCTCTTTGGGTCCAACTTGTTTGGGCTCTCTGTGCTTCTTGGACTTGCGTGTCTATTTTCTTCACCAAATTAGGAACATTTTCTTTCATTATTTTTTTTCAAATAAGTTTTGATTTCTTGCTCTTTCACTTCTCCTTCCAGGGCCCCTATGATTCAAATGTTGGTACATTTGAAGTTGTCCCAGAGGCTCCTTAGCCTACCCTCATTTTCTTGGATTCTTTTTTCTTCTTGCTGCTCTGATTGAATGTTTTTTCTTCTTCCTATGTTTAAAACAATTGATTTGATTCTTGGTTTCATCCCCTTCACTGTTGGTTCCCAGTACATTTTTAAAAAATTTTACTTAGTATAACCTTCATTTCTGCCTTGGTCTTTTTTATGCAGTTGAAGTACCCAATGAAATTCCTTGAGCATCCTAATAACCAGTGTTTTGAGCTCTGCATCTGATACATTGCTTATCCCCATTTTGTTTAGTTCTTTTTCTGCAGTTTTGTTCTTTTCTTTCATTTGGCCCATATTTCTTTGTTTCTTCATTTTGGCAGCCTCCCTGTGTTTGTTCCTGTGTATTAGGTAGAGCTGCTTTGACTCTGTGTCTTAGCAGTGTGGCCTACTATAGAAAAGTGCACCAGTAAGTTGGACAGGATGGAGTCTTAGGCAATAGCCATGTTCAAGCAACCTGTGTTGCCACTTTGCACTCTCTGTGGTGGGAGACTTAGAGAGGGGAAAATGCTCTTGCTTGGTCTCTGGAGTTTTGTCTGGGAGGAAGCTGTCTTCTGGCATTCGCCCTGATGCCAGACACTTCAATTTTTCCCCATATGTCACTTGTGCCCTTCCAACTATTGCCCTGGTACTGAAGCCCAGAGACAGCGAGTCTGCATAGGTCCTAAGTTCACTGCAGGCCCTTTACGAGGAGACTCCTGAGAATCCCACTGTCCCAACCCCACTGGTTTTTTCAGCTGGAAGTTAGGGAGAGTTATCTTTGTGGTGCTAGAACCTGGGCTGGGAGGTCTGGTGTGGGGCTGGGATCCCTCACTCCCAAAGTATCCCTCCTGACTTTTATCACCTCACATGAGTGTGGGACCACATATTCCACATCTGCACTTTTCTGTGTCTCTGTGCCTCTCCATTTGTCTTCACATCTCTGCCCCACCCTGCCATCTGGATGAATGTGACTTTTAATTCCTTAGTTTTGGGACTTCCATATAGCTTGATTTTCTTATGATTCTAGGTGATATTTGTTTTGTGGTCTAGTTGCAATTTTTGCTGTGGTTGTGAGAGGAGGTAAGCCATGTTTACCTACACCTCCATCTTGACCAGACTTGGTATGGACATTTTAATTATGTTAATTCTTCCTATTCGTGAGCACAGTATATGGCTTACATTTATTTGTTCCTTCTTCAATTTTTCTTCAGTGTCTTATAATTTTTGGACTACAGGTCTTTTACCTACTTGGTTAAATTTATCTCTAAGTATTTTATTTTACTTTATTCCCAAGCCATTGTAAATGGACTTGTTTTCTCAGTTTCTTTTTCTGGTAGTTCATTATTGGATATTTACTTTGTATTCTGCTAATTTACTGAATTCACTTATCAGTTCTAGTATCTTTATCTAGAACCTTTATGATTATCTATATAGTATCATATCATCTGCAAATAATGAAAGTTTCATTTCTTCCTTTCCAATTTGGATGTCTTTATTTTTTCTCATTTGATTGCTGTGGCTAGGACTTCTAGTATTTTTGAGTTGGCCAAAAAGTCCATATGGCTTTTTCCATAAAATAAAAGACACATTTTTCATTTTCACCAATAACTTTGTTGATTGGGATATTTTGAGTATAGCTGCTATCTCCTGCATGATGTAATGTTGATTGGTTGGTCTCAGTTAATGTCTCAATTTGATCACCATCAACTTTAACTGGTCTACCTGACCATGGAGCATCATCCAGTGAGAAATCTCTAGCACAAAACTTCTCAAATCACATTTGACACATTTGATCAGTCACCTTCCTGCACATGACACAATTTTTTTTTGCATTTCAGTCGCATTTTTACCTTTCGTGAAATAATGAAGCATAATATGCTAAAACTATTGCATATTTTCTTCCATCTTCAATATTAAAATGGCTACACAAAAATTCACCAATTTTGATAGGCATTTTTCATGCATGCTGATATGACAGCTACCACAACACAATCTAACAAAATTGTTTCGAATGAAGTTCAAGATAACAAGGTACTACTGGAGCCAGCTTACATAAAAAACCACATGAACTTTTTGGTCAACCAAATATTTTGAATAAGGATAGTGAAAGAGTACCCCTATCTTGTTCCTGGTTATAAAGGGAGTGCTTTCAGTGTTTCCCTTTTGAGTGTGATATTAGCTGTGGTTTGTCATATATGGCTTTTACTATGTTGAGCAATGTTCCCTCTATTCCACTTTGCCAAGAGTTTTTATCATAAAACGATGCTGGATTTTGTCAAATGCATTCTCTGCATTTATTGACATGATCATTCGATTTTTATTCTTCCTTTTGTTTCTGTATTATATCACATTAATTGACTTGCAGTTAATGTACCAACTTTGCATCCCAGAAGTAAATCCCATTTGATCATTCTACACAATCTTTTTTAAAGATTTTATTGATTTATTTTTAGATGGGAAGGGAGGGGAAAAGAGAGGGAGAGAAATATCAATAGGTGGTCACCTCTTGTGTTCCGCCCATGGGAGACCTGGCCCATGGGCGAGGGTCTAGGCATGGTCTAGGCATGTGCTCTGACTGGGAATCTCACCAGCAACCCTTCGATTCACAGGCTGGCCCTAATCTACTGAGCTGCACTAGCCAGGGCTAATTATTGTATATGATCTTTTTAATGTATTGTTGAATTCAGTTTGCTAATATTTGTTGAGAACTTCTGCATCTATGTTCATCAGGGATATTGACCTACAATTTTCTTCCTTTGTTGTGTCTTTATCTGGCTTTGAAATCATTATAATGCTGGCCTTATAAAATGTTCTTGGGAGTCTTCCCTCCTCTTGAATTTTTTGGGTTTGTTTGAGAAGAATAGGTATTCTTTTTTGAATGATTGGTAAAATTTAATTGTGAAGCCATCTATTCTATGAATTTTGTTTTTTAGGAATTTTTTTTAATTTTTAAAAAGATTTTATTTATTTATCTTTAGAGGGGAAGGGAGAGAGAGAAATGTCAATGTATAGTTGCCTCTGGTGGTTCCCATGCTGGGATCTGGCCTGCAACCCAGGCATGTGCCCTGACTGGGAATCAAACCCCAATCGTCAGGTTCCCAGGCCCACGCTCAATCCACTGAGTTACACTAGCCAGGGAAGAAAATTTTTGATTGCTGCTTCAATTTTATTGTAATCACATTGTTCAAATGTGAACACATTGAAATCACATTGTTCAAATTTTCTGTGTCTTCTTGGAAGATTCTATGTTTCTAGGAATTTACTTACATTCATTTCTTCCAGATTATTCAACTTGTTAGCATGTGTTTGTTTATAGTATTTTCTTATATATTCTTTGTATTTCTGTGGTATCAGTTGGCTCTTGTACTCTTTTGTTTCTGATTTTATTTATTTGGGTCCTCTCTTTCTTTTCTTGATGGGTCTGGTTAAGGGTTTATCAATCCTGTTTATCTTTTCAAGAAACCAGCTCTTGGCTTCATTGATCTTTTGTGTCATTTTTTAGCCACCATTTCATTTATTTCCACTCTGAGCTTTATGGTTTCCTTCCTTCTATTCACTTTAATCATTGTTTGTTGTTCTTTTTTTTAGCTCCTATAGGTGTAAAGTTATATTGTTTATTGGAGATTTTTCTTGCTTCTTAAGGTAGGCTTGTGTTGCTATGAATTTCCCTCTTAGGACTGCTTTTGCTGTGATGAATAGATTTTGTACTGTGCATGTTCATTTTCATTTGTATCAAGGTAAATTTTATTTCTTTTTTGATATTATTGTTAAACCATTCAATATTTAGTAACATGTTTTTAGCCTCCATATCTTTGTGTGTGTTTCAGTCTTTGTCTTATAATATATTTCTAATTTCATACCATTGTGGCTAGAGAAATTGTTTAATATGATTTCAATCTTGTAAAAGTTATTGAGATTTGTTTTGTGTCCTAACATGTAGTCTATCCTAAAAAGTGTTCCAAAGGTACTTGAAAAGGATGTATATTTTGCTGTTTGGGGGTGAAATACTGTGAAGATATCAATAAATCCTTCTGGTCTCAAATGGGCTCTTTTTAATACTCACACAAGTATATGTTTTATTGATTCTAGAAAGAGAGGAAGGGAAAGAGAGAAAGAGAGAGAAACATCAGTTGGTTGCCTCCCATAGGTGCTCTGACCTGGGATTGAACCCACAACCTAGGTATGTGCCCTGGCCAGAGATCAAACCTGAAACATTTTTGTGGTCACAGGACAACACTTTAACCAACTGAGCCACCCAGCCAGGGCTCATGTGTTCTTTAAGGCTGCTCTACCCTTGCTGATTTTGGTGGAGGGGTCTGGAAGATCTATCCATTGATGTCAAGGGGACGTTAAAATTCCCTCCTACGACTGTGTTATTGTTGATCTCTTCCTTTATGTCCATCAAGATTTGTTTTATATATTTAGGTGCTCCTATGTTGGGTGCATAAATGTTTAGTAGGGTCATATCCCCTTATTGGATTCCTTTGTCATTATGTAGTGTTCTTCTTTGTCTCTAACTATAGCCTTGATTTTAAAGTCTCTTTTGTTGGATATTGGTATGCTAACCAAGAATTTTTTTCCTTTCCATATGCATGAAATTTTTTTCCATCCTTTTACTTTCATTGCTCTCATTTAATTAATTTTATTTACATTCATATCTTTTGATCTGAGGTGGGTCTTTTGTAGACAGCATATATATGGGTTTTGTTTTCTTACCCATTTAGCTACCCTATGTTTTTTGACTGGATCATTTAAGCCATTTGCCCCTTTATTCTTCATAACTATGTTACTCTTTTTTGTTTTTTCTTTCTTCTTTTAATGAAGATGCTTTAATATTTCTCGTATCACTGGGTTGGTAGTAAAGAACTCCTTAAGCTTTTCCTTGTCTGGGAAGCTCTTTACTTTTCCTTCATTTTTAAACGATACCTTCTGGGGAGCTCTTTAAATCTTGCTTATGTTTTTAACAGTACTTTTCATCATATTAATTTAATTCATGTGTTAAATGTATTTTTTAAAAATTACAAAAATTTTTTCTTAACATTTAATATGGCTTTGATTAAGATACTAGCCATGGCTGGGTAGCTCAGTTGGTATCAATCTTTCTTTCTCTCTCTCTCTTTTCTTTTCTCTCTCTCTAAAATCAGTTTTAAAAAAAGAAAGATTTTTCTACTAAAGTTAATTAAGCTGTATCTATATCAAGGTTTTTGTTAAAATAAAAAATACAATAAAATAAAATTAGATATTTAAAAATAACTGATAATTCGGTTTTATTTACACCAGGCATGTAAATACTTTATTTTTAAGATTTAATTTGTATGTTTGGGTTTGTATTAAAGAAACAACCATATATGTTTTCAAATTTTCCTTTCTAGAAAAAATTCGGAGAGGGACTAAAATATTCTGTGGAGATTTTAATTGATCTTTTTAAAATTCTTTTTCACATACTGAAAAATGTTATTATTAAGAGGCCTGCCCTGACTGGTGTGGCTCAGTGGGTTGGGCATCATCCTGCAAACCGAAAGGTCACTGGTTGGATTCCTGGTCAGGGTTGTGGGCCCAGTCCCAGGTTGGGGTGTGGGGGAGGCAACCAATCTGTTTCCTTTGCACATCAGTGTTTCTTTCCCTCTCTTTCTCTCTCCCTTCTTTTCTCTTTAAAATTAAATAAATAAAATATTTTTAAAAGGCCTTTTTTTTTTCTGCAGGGAAGGCAATAAATGTTCATATAAATGATTGTTTCAGCTTAAAATATTTGAAGAAAATGATCAGGTTACAAGATTTATCCCTTAATCTTGAAATGACTTATTATGATCATTCTTTTTTGTTATTGCAGTTTATTCGCCAATACTCCTTGTCAGCTATGTAAAAACATAAAAGTCATCAAGGAACATTATATCCTCAATTAAAACATCATTGGGCTGAATCAGACTTGCATGAGACAAATATTTCAGAGATACAAACTTCCACAATACATTCTGTGAGAGCAGCCATGTATTTTATTTGTGTGTATGTATTCTATAGTCAAATTGTTTGGGTTGGAAACATAGCTCTGCCTGTACTAGTAAGGTGTACAGGTTATATTGACTCTGTCAATATATCGACTCAAGTTATATCGACTCTGTCCTTTCTGAAAATTATAGTACCTAGAGTCTATGAATGCTGAGGATAATATATATCAATACATATAAAGGAGTTAGAAGAGTACCTAGCTATTAGTGGTTAATAAGTAATGATTATTACTCATTATTTTATTTTGTTCCAAAGGTATTTGCTATGTGTATATGTCAATGCATGTAACATATATGTGTATATAACATTGTTATGTGTATTAATACATACTGAATATGGTACTCCTAATTTTTAATTTATTATGAAAGTAAAACATTTTCTTTGGAAAGTACAAAAAGGAAATAGAATTAGGATAATAATATACCAAGTTTAACCACATAGAAGCAACCATTGATATCATTTATACCTAGTTTTTTGTGAATATTAAAATGTAAATAAGCCAGGCCATGAAAGACAAATACCATATGACATCACCTTTAACAGGACGCTAAACAACAAAACAAACAAGCAAGCAAAATGTAACCAAAGACACTGAAATACAGAACGTGCTGACAGGGTCCAGAGGGTAGAGGGGAGAGAAGCACAGAGTAAAAGGGGATGGACTCACATGAATAAGTATGAAGGACACATGGACAATAACTAAGACGGGGGGCGGAGATGGGAGGGGGGTGGGGAGCACTGGGGGGGTGCAGGGCTGGGAATACAAGAAAGAAAACTATACTTGAACAAAAGTTAAATAAATTAAAAAAAATAAAATGTAAATGTTAATGTCTAAAGTAATAATATTTAAGTAAAAATAGGTGGATTTTGTTACCCATACCTCACAAAACTGTAGTTATTTTGTTAAAGCTCTTAAATTCTGAGAAGATGCAGGCATAAAACTTTGGCTAAAGTGTAGTTCAAAAATATGTTGTTATGTGAAATAATCAGATTATGAAAATATTTAAAGAATCCAGTTTCATATCTCATAGACTTTTTTAAAAAGTCTTGCTTACTTTCTTCATTAGTTAACCTTTCACAGCTGGCAGAAAGTGAGCTTGAGGAATTTCCCGTAATTAATTTCATGAAACTAAATACCAGTAGGTAGGTGCATATTACACACTGGCAGAATTGCATGTGATGTGTAAAATTAAGTATAGTTTTGGTTTAATTATCCATCTATACTTATTTCTTAAAATCACTTGTTATCTTAAAAACAATTCCATATTTTAATCAGGTTTTTGATAAATTGATATCACTCTTGGTATTCCATCCATTACATTTTGGCTAAGAATGATACATCTTAATGCATTCCACTATGTCTACACATGTGGATACCTTCCAATAAAAATATTAGTTTCCTTGCTTTTCCCATAGTATATAAAAAGATTTTATAAACATTTAGAGGTACTGTCTTTTGTGTGAAGATATTTTATTGTAAACAAAGCATGTTAAGATTAGATTTCCCCAAGGATATTTCCATCTAAAATACCACTTTTTAAAATGGCCTTATTTGTAAGCTTGTGAGTAATTATGTCCTCATAGCTCTGACACTGATGGAGAGACACATAATTTAAACAGCATTAAAAATTCTAAATCCAGACAATGTAAAAGACCACCTAATGGATCAGCAGAGATTAATCAACGATTTGGAACAAAACCAGGCTTTAAGAAATTGAGATTTAAAAGTCAATTAATTTTAAATTAATTTGGGACTAATAATAAATTTATGTTACCATGATAAATTTAGTCAGTTCATATACCTTATAAGAAATTGGTGTTGCCTTACTTTCATAATAGATATAATACCATATTCTCTAAAAAATTGAAAAATAGGATATTATAAAGTGAAAAATTAACGGCTTCACAATCCCATCTGCCAAAAATAACTACTGTATTTCTTTAAAAAACTGATCTTAGAAAGAGAAGAGGGATGGAGGGAGAGAGAAGAAAACATTGATTTATTGTTCCACTTATTTATACATTCATTGGTTGATTCATGTATGTGCCCTGAGAGGGGATCAAACCCACAGCCTTGGCATATTGGGTGATGCTCTAACCAATTGGGTTAAAAAAGCAGCGGCCCTAGCTGAACCACCCAGCCAGGGCCAATGATTTATATATACAGAGATAATCTCTAGATTTAAGAAGTATTTTATTCGTGATTCAGAATAATCACAATTGTTACTAGCTCTTTTATTGGTAGAAATATGGCAATATGAAAAAAACCATTTATTTCCATGTTCTAAGTGATGGTGAATGATACCACAACATTTTAATCTAATGAAATGCTTGCAAAACCCCAGAATGCCTAACTTAAAAAGCCATCAATTTTAGAAATCCAAAAAACAAAAATCCAATATTTTTTCAGAAAACGAATTTCTTTTAAAATCACTTATATCAGCAGAGTTGAGGCATGGTAGATACTCAGTAAAGAAGTGTACACAGCATTTTAATAATTTTTGCTAAGGTGTTGATGATTCTAAGCGACAATTCTCACAGTGAGCTTTGTAAATCACCTGTCTTCACATTTTCCTTAGCTCATTTACCAGAAATGTGCAAGACATTATAATGAGTAGATGGAAAGCTAACAAAAATATTTTTATTGTTTTCAATTATTTTTTATTGATTATGCTATTACAGTTGTCCTGATTGTCCCTCTTTGCTATCCACCACCCAGCACTGCCCACTCCCTCAGCCCATCCCTACACCATTGTTTGTTTCCTCTAGTCGTGTATGCAAGTTCTTTGGCTGCTCCATTTCCTATACTGTACTTTACACCCCCATGGCTATTCTGTAACTACTTATTTGCACTTCTTAATCCCATTACCTCTTCACCTATTTCCCCACAGCTCCCTCCCATTTGGCAAACATCAAAACACTCTCCCTATTAATGATTTTGTCTCTGTTCTTCTTGTTTGCTTAGTTTGTATTTTAGATTCAGTTATTGATAGATATGTATTTATTACCATATTATTATTTGTAGTTTTGATCTTCCTCTTTTTCTTAAATAAGTCCCTTTAACATTTCATATAATAATGGTTTGGTGATGATGAACACTTTTAGTTTTTTTCTTCTCTGGGAAGTACTTTATCTGCTCTTCCATTCTAAACGATAGCTTTGCTGACTAGAGCAATCTTGGCTGTAGTTCTCTGCTTTTCATCACTTTGAATATTTCTTGCCAGTCCCTTCTAGCCTGGAAAGTTCCTTTTGAGAAATCAGCTGATAAATAATCTTAGGAAAACTTCCTGGAGGTAATTAACTGCTTTCCTCTTGCTGCATATACTAATATGATTTTTATTTCTAACCTTTGGCAGTTTAATTATAATGTGTCTTGAAGTGGGCCTCTTTGCGTGTATCTTGTTTGGGACTCTGTGCTTCCTGGACTTGCATGTCTATTTCCTTCACCAAAGCAGGGCAGTTTTCTTTCATTGTTTTTCTTCAAATAGACTTCCAATTTCTTGCTCTTTTTATTCTCATTCTGGCACCCTTATGATGCAAATGTTGGAACGTTTAAAGTCGTCCCATAGGCTTCTTACACAATCCTGTGTAAGAAGGATTTTACATCTTTTATTTTTTTGGATTCTTTTTTTCCCCTCCAGTTTTACTGATTGGTTGTTTTTTGCTTCTTTATGTTACGAATCGTTGATTTGATCCTCAGGTTCATCCACTCTACTGTTGTTTTCCTGTGAATTGTTCTTTATCTCAATTAGTGTATCCTTAATTTCTGACTGGATTTTTTTATGCTATTGAGGTCCTCACTAAGTTCCTTGAGAATTTTAATAACCGGTATTTTGAACTCTGCATCTGACAGATTGCTCATCCCCATTTGGTTTAGTTATTTTTCCAGAATTTTTATCTTTCATTTAGGTCATGTGTCTTTGTCTCCTCATTTTGACAGCCTCCCTGTGTTCGCTCCTGTGTCTTAGGTAGAGCTGCTATGACTCCCTTTCTTGGTAGCATGGCCTAGTGTAGTAGGTGTCCTGTAAGGTCCAGTGACATAGCCTCCCCTAATGCCCTAGCTGGGTACTCAAGATGCACCCTTCATGTGGGTTGAGTACATCCTCCTGTTGTAGTGGAGCCTGGATTACTATTGGCAGATCAATGGGTGGGATTTACCTAGACCAGTCAGCAGCAAGGATTGGCTGTGACCACTGACCACCAATCTCCACTCTCTGTGGAAAATCAGCTTCAGCTGTTCAGGGGCTGGGTGGTGGTGCTCTGACATGGTGTCCACTGGCTGGCTGTCCACTGGGTGCATAGGCTCTGGGGTTTCCCAGGTGATGCAGGCCAAGGCCAGCCCCCAACTATGTTCTGCCTAGGGTCACCCTGCAAGAGCTATAAAACAGTCTGTGTATCTACTGCTTGTGCTGGGCTTGGAGATTCCCAGGTGAAGCCAAACTGTGAATCTAGTCTGGTTGCTGATAGTGCCAGGCCTGGGACCACTTAACGAGAGGTAGAGGGCCTTGGGATTCACTGAGTCTGGCTGTTGCTTGTTTGATAAGATTTAGAAAGTTGTGAAGCATGAGCCAAGAGCAACCATTTATATGGAAAAGTCATGGTTAACAGCTTGGGTGGGCTCATAAATTGGGTGAGATGGACTGTCAGCTCATCTCCAGGGTGGGGCTAATAGTGTTAGCCAGAGTCTCAGATATGGCCGCAGCCTGCCTGCTCTTTGACTCTGGAGGGAGGGCTCAGAAAGGGACAATAACTTCTGCTTACCTTTGTGTAGAGAGAAAACTATCCCCCAGCTCTCAGGGACACTTCAGTCCCTCCCTGTATGCCACTGGTGATGTTCAAGCTGCTACCCCTGTGCTAGAGCTCAGAGGGAGTGAATCTTAGTAAGTCTGTGTGTGGGTTCTTTAAGGAGAATTGCATGGGACTATAGAAGTTTCTTCCACTGACTCAAATGCTATTGGTTTTCGCAGCCAAAAGTTATGAGGACTTGTGTTCCTGGCATTGGAACCCTGGGCTGAGGGGCCTAGTGTGGGACTGGGACTCCTCAATCCTGAGATATCCCTCCCAAATTTTTATCCACCACATGGGGATGAGGGACCAGAGCATGCTGTGTCTTCACCCCTCCTACCAGTCTTGATGGATGTGGTGTCTCTAATTCCATAGTAGTCAGACTTCCATTCAGCTCAGTTTCTGACAGTTGTGTGATGGTTGTTCTATTATTTTAGTTGTAATTGTGATGCGGTTGTGCGAGGAGGCAAGCTGTGTTACCTATACTGGCAACTTTGACAATTTCTTAATTTTTCTTTTTTTTTCATTTCTGAGCTCACTGCTTCTCAACTGTTTCTCCATTAAGGTAAACTTGGAAAGTGAGGGAAATGGAAAAAGCTACTCCGTAGCCTGTCCTGATTCCCAGGCTGAGGAGATTAATTTTGGTGAAATAATTGGGAAACTGTGCCCAGGCCCATTGCTTACTTTCTGACTTTCTTCAAATAACAACTTCCTTAATATACTAAACTTTTAAAATTCCTGACTTAGATATTTGTTTCTTTTTTATTTTCAATTTTTTATTTAATTATTTTTCAAGTACAGTTTTCTGTCTATTAATCCCATCCCATCCCACCCCTCATCCTCCCCCCTCCCTCCCATTTCCACCCTTCTCAGTTGTTGTCCATGTATCCTTTATATAGGTTCCTCTAAATCCCTCCCCTATTTCCCCTGAAATTCCCTCCCCTCTCCCCTCTGGTCACTGTCAGCCTGTTCTCTATTTCAGTGTCTTTGGTTATATTTTGCTTGCTTGTTTGCTTTGTTGTTTAGCTTCCTGTTAGAGGTGAGATCATATGGTATTTGTCCTTCAACACCTGGCTTATTTCACTCAGCATAATGCTTTCCAGTTCCATCCATGTTGTTGCAAAAGGTAGGAGCTCCTTCTTTCTTTCTGCAGCATAAAATTCCATTGTGTATATGTACCATAGTTTTTTGATCCATTCATTTACTGACGGGCACCTAGGTTGCTTCCAACTCTTGGCTATTGTAAATTGTGCTGCTATGAACATTGGGGTGCATAGGTTCTTTGGGATTGGTGTTTTAGGGTTCTTAGGATACAATCCCAGCAGTGGAATTGCTGGGTCAAAAGGCAAGTCCAATTTTAGTTTTCTGAGAAAATTCCATACTGTTTTCCATAATGGTTGTACCAGTCTGCAATCCCACCAACAGTGGACCAGAGTCCCCTTTTCCCCACACCCTCTCCAACATTTGTTGTTTATTGCTTTGTTTATGATAGCCATTCTCACCGGTGTAAAGTGGTATCTCATTGTAGTTTTAATTTGCATCTCTCTGATAGCTAGTGATATTGAGCATCTTTTCATGTGTCTCTGGATCCTCTGTATGTCCTCCTTGCAGAAGTGTCTGTTCAAGTCCTTTCCCCATTTTTTAATTGGGTTAGTTGTCTTCTTAGAGTGAAGTCGTGTGAGTTCTTTGTATATTTTGGAGATTAAACCTTTGTCTGAGGTATCATTGGCAAATATGTTTTCCCATACAGTTGGTTGTCTTTTTATTTTAATGCTGTTTTCTTTAGCTGCGCAGAAGCTTTTTATTTTGATGAGATCCCATTTGTTTATTCTTTCCTTTATAGTCCTTGCTCTAGGGGACATATCAGTAAAAATGTTGCTGCGTGAAATATCTGAGATTTTCCTGCCAATGTTCTCCTCTAGGACTTTAATGGTGTCATGGCTTATATTTAAGTCTTTTATCCACCTTGAATTTATTTTGGTGTATGATGTAAGTTGGTGCTCGAGTTTCATTTTTTTGCATGTAGCTGTCCAGTTCTCCCAACACCATTTGTTGAAGAGGCTATCTTTACCCCATTTTATGATACTGCCCCCTTTGTCGAATATTAATTGACTGTAGAGATTTGGGTTTATTTCTGGGTTCTCTATTCTGTTCCATTGGTCTATGTGCCTGTTTTTATGCCAGTACCAGGCTGTTTTGATTACAGTGGCCTTGTAATACAGTTTGATATCAGGTATTGTGATCCCTCCTACTTTGTTCTTCTTTCTTAACATTGCAGCTGCTATTCGGGGTCTTTTATGGTTCCATATAAATTTTTGAAGTGTTTGTTCTATGTCTGTGAAATATGCCATTGGTACTTTAATAGGTATTGCATTGAATCTGTAAATTGCTTTGGGTAGTATGGACATTTTGATGATGTTAATTCTTCCAATCCATGAACACGGTATACGTCTCCATTTGTTTGTGTCTTCCTTGATTTCTGTCTTCAGTGTTGTGTAATTTTCTGCATACAGGTCTTTAACCTCCTTGGTTAGATTTATTCCCAGATATTTTATTTTTCTTTTTGCTATATCGAATGGGATTTTTTTCTTGATTTCTGCTTCTGCTGATTCATTGTTAGTATACAGAAATGCCTTTGATTTCTGGATATTGACTTTGTATCCCGCTGTTTTGCCAAATTCATTTATTAGTTCCAGCAGTTTTTTGGTAGAGTCTATAGGATTTTCCATGTACACTATCATGTCATCTGCAAACAGTGACAGTTTTGTTTCCTCCTTTCCGATTTGGATGCCTTTTATTTCCTTTTCTTGTCTGATTGCTGTGGCTAGAACTTCCAATACTATATTAAATAGAAGTGGTGAAAGTGGACAACCTTGTCTTGTTCCTGATCTTAGTGGAAAAGCTTTCAGTTTTTGCCCATTCAGTATGATGTTGGCTGTAGGTCTTTCATATATGGCCTTTATTATATTGAGGAATGCTCCCTCTATTCCCACTTTGCTGAGTACCTTTATCATAAATGGGTGTTGTACCTTATCAAAAGCTTTTTCCGCGTCTATTGATATGACCATGTGGTTTTTGTCCTTGCTTTTGTTTATGTGGTGTATTACATTTACTGATTTGCGGATATTGAACCATCCTTGCATCCCTGGGATGAATCCCACTTGGTCATGGTGTATGATCTTTTTGATGTATTGTTGGATGCGATTTGCCAATATTTTGTTGAGGATTTTAGCATCTATGTTCATCAGTGATATTGGCCTGTAATTTTCTTTCTTTGTTGTGTCTCTCTCTGGTTTTGGAATTAGGATAATGCTCGCTTCATAAAAAGAGTTTGGGAGTTTCCCATCATTTTGGATTTTTTGGAATAGTCTGTGAAGAATAGGGGTTAGCTCTTCCTTAAACGCTTTGTAGAATTCTCCTGTGAAACCATCTGGTCCGGGGCTTTTGTGTGATGGGAGTTTTTTGATTACTGCTTCAATTTCATTTGCTGTTATTGGTCTGTTCAGGCTTTCTACTTCTTCTTCATTGAGTTTTGGAAGATTATATTTTTCTAGAAATTTGTCCATTTCACCTAGGTTTTCAAATTTCTTGGCATACAGTTCTTCATAGTAATTCCTTACAATCCCTTCTATTTCTGTGGTATCAGTTGTAATCTCTCCTCTTTCATTTCTGATTGTGTTTATTTGTGTCCTCTCTCTTCTTTTCTTAATGAGCCTACTTAAAGGCTTGTCTATTTTGTTTATCTTTTCAAAAAACCAACTCTTGGATTCATTGATCCTTATAATTGTGCTTTTGGTCTCTATGTCATTTAATTCTGCTCTGATCTTGGTTATTTCCTTCCTTGTACTTGCTCTGGGCTGTCTTTGTTGTTGTTCTTCGAGTTCTTGCAGGCGTCGGGTTAGGTTGTTTGTTTGAAATGTTTCTATTTTCTTTAGGTAAGCCTGTATTGCTATGAACTTCCCTCTCAGGACTGCCTTGGCCGTGTCCCATAAGTTTTGGGTTGTTGTGAGTTCATTTTCATTTGTTTCCAGAAACTTTTTGATTTCTTCCCTAATTTCAATCTTGACCCATTCGTTGTTTAATAGCATACCATTCAGTCTCCATGATTTTGGGTGTTTTGGGTTTTTTCCTTTGGGGTTGGTTTCTAATTTCAGTCCCTTGTGGTCAGAGAAAATGCTTGGTATGATTTCAATTTTCTTGAATTTGTTGAGGCTCATTTTGTGTCCTATCATGTGGTCTATCTTTGAAAATGTTCCATGTGCATTTGAAAAGAATGTGTATTTAGCTTCTTTGGGATGAAGCGCTCTATATATATCAGTCAAGTCCATTTCTTCTAGAGTGTCGTTTAATGCTGCTATATCTTTGTTGATATTTTGTTTGGAAGATCTGTCCATTTTTGACAGTGGGGTGTTAAAATCCCCTACTATAATTGTGTTGCTGTCAATATCTTTCTTGAAGTCTTCTAGGATTTTTCTTATATATTTGGGTGCTCCTATGTTGGGTGCATATATATTTATGATGTTAATGTCTTCGTGCTGGATTCTTCCCTTGAGCAATATGAAGTGACCTTCTGGGTCTCTCTTTATGGCCCTTTTTTTGAAGTCTATTTTGTCTGATATTAGAATTGCTACCCCGGCTTTTTTTTCTTGTCCATTTGCTTGGAAAATTTGTTTCCAGCCTTTCACTTTTAGTCTGTGATGGTCTTTTGTCCTGAGGTGGGTCTCCTGTAGGCAGCATATGTGTGGGTCATGCTTTCTTATCCATTCAGCTATTCTATGTCTTTTGATTGGAGCATTTAATCCATTTACATTCAAGGTTATTATTGATAGGGACTTATTCATTGCCATTTTTGTACCACAGTTCCTCTCTGTCTCTCTCTTTTCCTTCCTTTCCTTAAAGCAGCCCTTTTAGTATTTCTTGTAGAGCTGGTTTGGTGGAGGCATATTCTTTTAGACTTCTTTTGTCTTGGAAGCTCTTTATTTGGCCTTCTATCTTGATTGAGAGCCTTGCTGGGTAAAGTAGCCTTGGTTGTAGGCCTCTGGTTCTCATTACTTGAAATATTTCTTGCCATTCTCTTCTTGCTTGGAGTGTTTCCATTGAGAAGTCAGTAGCTAACCTTATTGGGGCTCCCTTGTATGTTACTTCCTTTTTCTCCCTTGCTGCCTTTAGGATTCTCTCTTTGTCTTGAAATTTTTCCATTTTAATGATGATGTGTCTTGAAGTGGGCCTCTTTGGGTTCCTCTTGAATGGGACTCTCTGTGATTCCTGGATTCGTGTAACTTTTTCTCTCATCAAATTAGGAAAATTTTCCATCATTACTCTTTCAAATAGGTTTTCTATCCCTTGTTCTTCTTCTTCTCCTTCTGGTATTCCTATTATTCGGATATTATTACGTTTCATATTATCTTGCATTTCTCTTAGCCCATCTTCATTCTTTTTGAGCCTCTTTTCCCTTTCTTGCTCTTTCTGGGAGATTCTTTCTACTGTGTCCTCCAACTCACTGATCCGATCTTCTGCCTCATCGATCCTGCTTTTCATTCCTTCTACTGTGTTCTTCAGTTCCGAAATTGTATTCTTCATTTCCTCTTGTCCTTTGGTGATAGTTTCTATTTCCTTTTTCATGTTGATATAGTTTGCGGAGAGCTCATGGTAGCTCCCCTCTAGTTTCTGGTAGCTCATTGTGAGCTCTTTGAATTTCCTGATAACTAGTGCTTTGAATTCAATATCTGATAGCTGACTTGCCTCTCTTTCATCTAACATTATTTCTGAGACTTCCACCTTTTCTTTCATTTGGGCATTGTTTCTTTGTCTTCCCATTGCTTATGAGACTCTTCTTGTTAGCTTCAGCTTCTTAAATTGATCTGTTCTGACTCCCTAGGTTTATGGTGTGAACTTCTGTGGTAGAATTCCTGTGAAATTCAGTGGTACAGTCTCCTGCAGGTATCTTGATGTTCTCTGCTTCCACCTACTCCTTTCTTTGTGTGTGTGTGATCAGCTGGAGGGGGAGGCAAAATGGTTTATGACAGCAGGAGAGTACTTTATGATATTTACAGTCAAAGCCAGTAGAGAAGAGATAGAAGATCTTTAGGCTCTATATAGTGTTAACTGTAATCTTCAACCCAATTTGCCACCTCTAGGAAAGGATAGACCAAAGATAAGCCTCTTGTTGGGGAGGGAAGGCTTGTGAGTTGTATCTAGAAAGCAGTGAGGTTGCGGGTGGTTGGATTTTGAGTTAAGGTGAGAGTAAAGAATAGTAAATAGACGTAGCGTGTGAGCAAGTAGAGTTAATCACTACAGTAATAGAATTCAGGAACCTGTAAAGTGGGCTAGGACTGGAGAGATGTGTTGTGAAGTATTTACAGTGCTATAGAAAGCAACAAACAAACAAACAAACAAACACACAAAAAAAGGGCAAGAGAAGTGAGGAAAAAGCAATAAGTTTGGGGTGAAATGAAGAGGGATTAAAACAGGAAAAAAGAAAGGAGAAGAACAGAGTACTGAAAGATACAGCAACAATAAAATTAAAAAATATATACGATTACTGAAAAAAGTTTAAAAATAAAAGTAAAAAAAACAACAAAAAAACAAAAAAAAAACCAACAACAAAAACTCCTTCCTTGTTGGTTTCAAATTGTCCAATGCAGTTTTTCTCGTTTCGGTGGGACCCCTCTGTGGACTGGGTTGTAGGCCCAGGTGCACACCCACCCACCAGCCAGGCTACCAGACTGGGGTGTGGGTGCCCACACACCTGACAGGCTGCCTTGGTCCCACGGGATCTGGTACTGTCCTGTGGCTGGGTGAGAAGCAAGTCAAGCTGCCTTCACAGAACACCTCAGTCCACTTTCCAGTAAAAACTTCTCCAGAAAGCGTGCCTCTCAGCCCAGCCCAATCCCCAACCTGACTGGTTAGGACAATGCTCCTCTCAAATTTCCTGGGCTGGCAGGCTGGTGGGCTGGCGACCACAGAGATCGCAACTGAACACGGCCCCCTCTCCTTGCCACCCTCCCTGCACACCTAGGCAGACAGGTCTCTGCCACCCAGCCCCTCCTAGATGGTGAGGGAGGGAGCCAGCTCTTCCAGGGACCCCGAAGCCGGCCCAATCCTCCACTGGGTGCTGGTCTCCCTACGAGTCCTCCATGGCACTGGCCACAGACTGAAGCCTCTACACCCCTAACAGCGGCAGTGGTGGCTCTGAGGCATTTTGGGCTGGCCCAGGGCAGCCGGTCCTGCCACTGCCGCTTTTGTCTTTACTCACAGTTGCTGGGCTCCCGCTGAGTCCTCTGTGGCAGACGCCCCGACGCTGGCCGTAGACAGAAGCCTCTGGGCCCTGGATGCTGCGGAACCCGCAGCTCCGAGGTCTTTATGCGCCGGCCAATGGCTGCTGGTCCCGCCACTGTTGCTTTTGACTTTACTCTGGGGTGCCTGGCTCCCGAGGGCAGCCGGCCCTGCCGCTGCCGCTTTTGTCTTTACTCACAGGTGCTGGGGTCCCGAGGAGTCCTCTGTGTCAGACGCCCCTGTCGCTGGTCGCAGGGGGAAGCCTCTGGGCCCCGACCGCTGAGGCAGCCAAGGCTCCAAGGTCTTTATGCGCCGGCCAATGGCAGCCGTCGTGCCGCCGCCGCCACCGCTGCCGCTGCCCTTGACTTTTCTCAGGGTTGCCGGGCTCCCGATGAGTTCTCCGTGGCAGACGCCCTTGTCGCTGGGCACAGACGGAAGGAAGCCTCTGGGCTCCAACCGCTGCGGCAGCCGCGGCTCTGAGGTCTTTACCCACCGGCTAATGGCTGCCACCGGTCTGGCCCCCTCCGTCCTTACTCGCATCCCTGAGACCCCAACGACCTCCAGCAGTCTGGTTCGTCACTATCTCTGGTCTCTTACTTTCATAAATGCTGGGGAATTGTTGGTTCGGGAATTGATTGCACTGTTCTTCTGTAAATCTGCCAGGATTTTCCCCCAAGTGTAGGAGTACTGCAGTCGCTCCGTCCTACTCTGCCGCCATTTTCTCCTCCTACCTATTTGTTTCTATCTCATTTCTAAATTCACATAGTCTCTATCCTAAAAACCACCCACAATAACTCTAAGTAGAATATAAGACTGTTAAAACCTGGATCGTATTATGAGAAATATTCCTCCCCCCTGAAATCTAAACTTAAAGCTTCCCGGTACTTTTCCCAGTGCCCCTACTACCTATCCTTCCTGTTCATACCCCTCACTTACTAATTCACTCTTTTTGTTTCTAGAACTTGCAAGTGAAATGCATAGTCCCTTCAAACTCGCTCTCCTACCTTCAGTATCAGTTATTAATAGCACCCACGAAAACCAAACTTGAAACTTCAAAGCTAGTTTTACAAAGTTTAAACTTTTTTTTTTCACTTCTTCCTTCACCACACACTTGCCTAGGCTTCATGGATCTGTTCCTGGGGTCTTTCTTATCCATTAATTCCTTTGCACTCTGCCTGACTTCATTCTGGCAGGATTCTGTACTAGGCTTTAGAATGACACTGTGCCTTCTGTCTCTTTCTCCCTAGATACTAAGTGTTTCTTTAGTTATTAGAATAGTTAGTACTTCCTCCCCATTCTAGACTCCAAAGTTTACTTAATCACACCTATGAGTGGTTTATTTACCTTTCAGGATTAGACTTAAAAGATAAATTGGTTTGGAATAATGCAGGGACTTTTCAAAAATTGGTACTTTATAGTTTATTGGGTGAAATGTAAAAACTTGCCACAGCCATACCGTCTTGTGATTAGAATTTTCTGTTATTTTTCAAGTACTGAAAGAAAATTCTGAGTCATGCATTGGCTAATAAAATGTTAGCTCAAACATTTATACACTTAAGTAAATACTGTTTAGATGGAATATTCTTTAAAAATATTCCTGTGAAATCAGTTAATCTTTTGATCTACTTTTTCTTTTCTACTTCAGCTTTTTGTGCCCCGGTTATGATAAAGGAAAGTCTTTAATATGGTTTTCTTTGTGGTGAGGCATATTGCTTAGCAGGTAGAGTTAGTGAGGCTAAGGAAATTGATCTGACTTCCCAACGGATCAGTTATCTTCCTGTTAGTCTGTACACACAGACTGTCCTTCAAAACATGGCCAAACATTTCAAAAATGTGAGTCATGAGCGAGACAGAGAAGGGGAGTCAGAACAGATCAGTGGCAAGTCACTCTAAAACAAGGTAAGGCACATGCCCCTACCAGAAGTGGTTAAGAGTTTCATTCTCTTTCACATACAAGTAACTCAGCATCTACTGAATTTCAAGAATTTGCTGCAGATTCTGCCTCTTTGGCGTCAACAGTGTTAGTTGCTATTCCATCTTGTTTCTCTGGCCTTCCTTTTTAAAGTATATTTTCTTGATTATGCTATTACAGCTGTCCCAATTTTGCCCCTTTGCTTCCCTCCACCAGGTTCTCCCTTTTATTCCAGTAGTCCTGCCCCCCTGCCTCAGTTCACGTCCATGGATCATACATGCAAGTTCTTTGGCTTCTCCATATCCTGTACTGTCCTTAACATTCCCCTGTCTATTTTGTACCTACCAACTATGCTTCTTAATTGTTGTAGCTTTCCCCCCATTTCCTCCCTCCCCCTCCCCACTGCTAACCCTCCATGTCATCTCCACGTCTACGATTCTGTTCCTGTTCTAGTTGTTTTCCTAGTTTGTTTTTTTTAACTTTTAAAAAATATTTTATTTATTTATTTTTAGAGAGAGAGGAAGGGAAGGAGAAAGAGAGGGGGAGAAATATCCATTTGTGGTTGCCTCTTGCGTGCCCGCTACTGGGGACCAGGACCACAACCCAGGCATATGCCCTGCCTGGGAATCAAATGGGCAACCCTTTGGTGTGCAGGCCCCCTGCTCAATCCACCGAGCTACACCAGCCAGGGCTTTTTTTTTTTTTTTTTAGATTCAGTTGTTGATAGTCATGAGTGTGTTGTCATTTTAATGTTCATAATTTTGATCTTTTTCTTAAAATGTTCCTTTAATATTTCATGTAATAATGGCTTGGCGATGATGAATCCCTCTGGCTTTACCTTGTCTGGAAATCACTTTGTCTGCCCTTCAGTTCTAAATGATAGCTTTGCTGGATAGAATAATCTTGGTTGTAGGTCCTTGCTCTTCATCACTTTGAATACTTCTTGCCAGCCCCTTCTTGCCTGCAAAGTGTCTTTTGAGAAATGAGCTGACAATCTTATGGGAACTCTTTGGTAGGTTACGCTCTGCTTTTCTCTTGATGCTTTTAAGGTTCTCTCTTTTTCTTTAACCTTTGGCATTTTAATTATGATGGGTCTTGGAGTGGGGCTCTTTGCATCCATCTTGTTTGGGACACTGTGCTTTCTGGACTTGCATGTCTATTTCCTTCACCAAATTAGGGAAATTTTCTTTCCCTACTTTTTCAAATAAGTTTTCAATTTCTTGCTCTTCATCTTCTCCTTCTGGCATTCCTGTGATTCAGATGTTGGCCCTTTTGGAGATGTCCCAGAAACTTCTTATAGTCTCCTTATTTTTTTGAATTTGTGTTTCTTTGTCCTCTTCTGATCAAATGTTTATCGCTTCCTTATGTTTCAAATCATTGATTTTAATCCCAGCTTCCTTCCCTTCACTGTTGATTCCCTGTGGATTTTTCTTTATTTCACTTAATGTAGTCATTAATGATTAATGTATTTCATTTCTTCTCTTACATTTTTACCATAATCAATGAGCTCTCTGGGCATCTTTGTCATCAATATTTTGAACTCTGCATTTGATACATTGGCTATCTCTATTTTGCTTAGTTCTTTTCTTGGAGTTTTATTTTGTTCTTTCATTTGGGCCATATTTCTTTGTCTCCCCAACTTGGCAGCCTCCAAGTTTGTTTCTGTGTATAGAGCTGGTAGAGCTGCTTTGACTCCCTGTCTCATCACACCTGTTAAATTGGACGGGGAGGAACCTTAGGTACGTGCTAGGGCGGGACAACCCACTTCACCACTTTGTGGCACTGTGTGGGGAGGAGGGATAGGAGAGAGGGCAATGCTGCTGCCTGGCTTGTAGAGGTTTGTCTGGTGCTCGCCCAATTTCCAACCACTTCACCTGCTTCCCATATGTGACTGGTGCCCTTCTAGCTGCTGCCCAGATGCTGAATCACATAGCGGGTGGGCTTACGTACATTCTAGGACCATATGAGTCCTTTAAACAAACACTCCTGAGAAACCAGCAGTTTTTCTGCCACCCCAACTCCCACTGATTTTTAGAGCCAGAAGTTGTGAGGCTTTATCTTACATGGAAACCTGGGTTGCACTGGTGTGGCCTAGGGCTGGGATCGCTTGCTCCCAAGGTATTCCTCCCAATGTTTATCCATCACATGTGAATGTGAATGTGGCACCACCTGTTCTGCCGCATGGCTGCTGCCTCCCTTCGCGGCACCACGTCCTCTCTGCCCTCCGCTCTCCGTCTCTGCTCCTATGCATCTGGATGAATGCTGCTTCTTTAAATTCTCCTTTGTCTGACTTCCACATAGTTGGATTTTTCTGGCAGTTCTGGGTGTTTTTGTTTTGAAGTTAGCTGTCATTCTTCTTGTGGTTGTGAGAGGCGGTGAAGAGTGTCTGACTACATCTCCATCTTGACCAGAAGTCCCCTTATTTCTGTGGTCTTTAAAAACTGGATGGCTTATTGAATTTACTGAGAGGCAGTGTGTTGAGATAAAAAGGACATGGTGTTTGGAGTCCTATCCTCTGCTCTACTTCTATCACAAATCAGTTGTGTGGCCTTGGTTAAATATCTTAACCTTCAAGTCTCTCTTTCTTCCTCTTAAAAAATACCTACTTCATATTGTTGTAAGAATTATGATACTGCATATAAGTCACCAAGAACAAAGTAAGCACACAATGAATGCTGAAGGGGTGTACTTGTCTTCTCTGACACATAAATAAATCTAATCAATTAGTAGAGTTTCATTTGGATACAATTTATTTAACATCTACTTGGTGCCAATCATGTTGTGAGGTATTTTATATGTGGTCTGCCCGGAAGAAGTCCAGCAATTGTTAATATAATGAGAAGGGTTTGCACAACATTGATGTAACCTGTCAGCCAAGGAGAGTGGACTGGAATGTGCATGTGTGAATAGTGACGACTTCACTGTACTAGTCAGTGGGGGCTGTAGTTGCCATTGAGTGAGCATGCGTACTGTGTGACTGTCACATTCAAAATGACTGAGCAGGTAGAGCCATGAACCACCTCAAATTTTGCATGAAGCTTGAACATTGCTCCATGGAAACTATTTGGATGAATCAGAAGGCTGCAGCTATGGGTGACTGGCGATTGATTGGCAACTTCATCACAACAGTGCGTCCACTCATGTGTCATGTGTCATGTCTCATGCAGTTTTTTGGTGAAACATCAAATTACACAGGTGACTCATCCCCACTACAGCCCAGATTTGGCTCCCTACAACTTCTGGCTTTTCCCTAAACTAAAATCATCTTTGAAAGGGAAGAGATTTAAGACTGTCGATGAGATTCAGGAAAATGTGACAGGGCAGCTGATGGCGTTTGGGGGAACTGTGTGAGATCCCAAGGTACCCACTTTGAAGGGAACTGAGGCATCACTGTCTAATGTACAATGTTTTTTGTATCTTCTATCTTCTTCAATAAATGTCTCTATTTTTCATATTAAATGGCTGGATACCTTCTGGGCAGACCTCATATAATATATTACCTCTACTCCTCATGATAACCTGAAAAGTTTATTTATAATTATCATTTCCTTTAAGATGAAGAAACTGAAATAAGCTGCTGCTATCTGGGATGCACTGTTTTAACCTAAGCATAATATACAGTAGATTGGGGATATAGGAATATTTCTAGGAAGCTGGTTTTTAAATATTATAGTTTTATAGTTACCTAAGGGTCAGGTTGAGGTGAGGGAGTATTAGTTAAAAAGGCAAATTCCTGGGGCCCACTTGCAAGGATACTGGGTCTCTGGGTAAGGCCCAGGAAAGTGCAGTTTTAACAAACTGCCCGTGTCATTTTAGTGCAGTCGGTTCTTTGGAAAACACTTGGATAGATATTGGTCCATGCATCACACCTTAGTGTGGTTCATCTATTCTATACTCCAAGATCTAAATTGTGGTAGGAGGAGGAGGATTCAGAGGCAGGGTAGCACCTACAGGCTGAAATTGAATTTGCCTCTGTGAGTAACACTCCCCTCCCTCTCAACTCTTCTTCATCACCTTAAGATACTTATTCTCTGGTAATACCTTCATACCCCACCTGCAATTATTGATGTCTTTAGTCAACCTTTGCTGATACAGGCTCAAGGTAAAGGTCAGCAGCAAACAGATGAGAAGGAACAGAGATGGAACCCTCAGAGAGTAACTGTAATCAGTGTCCTGAAAAACTGTCATAAGCTGTAATCTCTTGCAACCTCAATTTTATTAACTATAAATGAGGATGACATTCATGTTAGAAAGTTATTGTAAAGGTTACCATACTGTCTACCACATGGTAGCTATTTGTAAATGGCAGCTATTGTTATTATTTATTTAATTTTGGTGAGATATCAAATCTGATAACCCATATTAAAGCACTATGTAAATGAGCTCTCACACTAAGAAATCCTTCCCTCCCACATAATCTTTTGTAGAATGAGAGGAAAGCTATGGATCAGCACTGTCAAATGAAAACACAATGTTAGTCACATAGGTAATTCTGAATTTTTTAGTTTAAAAAAACATTAAAAAACAGGTGAAATTAATTTAATAACCTTTTAACCAACTATAAAAATCTTATAATGCCAACATGTAATCAATATAAGTTTATTAATGATGTATGGTACATTGCATTTTTCATAGAGTCTTCAAAATCTAGTGTGCATTCTTACACTTCTATTATATGTTGATTTGGGCAGTAAATTTCAATGATAAAGTGAAATGTAGTCTTACTCAGACAATTATGTTTAATAGAAATAGGTTACCCTGCTTGTTTTTAAATTTAAATGAATTAAACTTATATAATACAAAAAAACCCCAGTAAGTCAGTTGCAGTAGCCACATTTCAAATGTTCAGCAGTCACATGTGGCTTAGTGGCTACCATTTGGACAAGGTAGTTTCGGACCTTCTCTAGAATATTTGTACTTCTAGGGGATACGCGGACCCTATGAAGTTGATCCTTGCTCTAAACGTCCCTTGGTTCAGAATTGTCCTTTTTATGTTTTATAAGCAAACTCAGAGTTTAAAAAAGTCAACAAGTTACTTTCCATGTGTTCGATGAATATTTTTCAAGTTTATTTACGAATAAACTCCTTGGACTAAATCAAAGCAGCTTTGTAGAAACTGTACTATTGAAACTTTATTGGAAGTGGGCTATTATTGACTTGGATTTAGAAGAATAAACTGAGGACACAGTGGTTCAACTTTTGGCCGCTACTCTTAATCACTGCCTTCTAATGTGAACACAAGGTTTAGTTTTTAGATATTAAAGTTACTGATTTTCACCATCCTGACAAGCAAACTTGACGGTTTGTGCTTCTCAGGAAATTCTAAACTCTCTCTCAAAAAAACCCCCAAACCAGAAAACCACACATACGCACAAAAACCAGGCGGTAGCCGTTAAACTTGCATAGATGGGGATTTATCCAAAGCCCCCTTCTATTTTTAGACAAAGCAACTGTTTGCCAATTGAGTTTCTGGAGAGAAGAATGCATCCAATGCAAAACAAACTCGCGGAGCAGACGTTTGCTAGGCAGTGCTCGAAAATTCTTAAGACTACTCCCACCAGAACTCGATAGCGCAATTGTTTTTCCGCGGAAGCTTCAGCTCGCCCCAGCAAGCCCGAGCGCCGGGCTCCGCAGCTGGCTTCCCGCGCCGCGCCGCGCGGTTTCGCCCAGCCCAAGGGCGAGGCCGGGAGCGAAGGGGGCGTGTCCGCTCGGGGGCGGGGCCGTGGGGGGGTGAGCCAAGAGGCGGAAGTTCCCGCGGGTTGAGAGGACGGCGCACGCCTTACGAATCACTTGTCAGCGCTCCTCGGAGGTGGAGGCATCGCGTCGCTGGACCAGAGGTGAGTGGTCACCCGCTTGGGGTGCGCGTCTCTGAGTCCGGGCAAAGGGAGCGGGGGAAGTAGCGGTCCCCTCGCGCTGAAGCCCTTCTGGGGAGAGGGAGGGGGCGCCCCCTGAGCGGGGCGGTTTCTCAGGTGTTTTCGGACGCGGAGAGGTGGAGGTGGGAGAGTGGCGTGGGAAGAGGAGCGCTGGGGAAAGGGCAGCGCGGAGTGGGCGTGAGGCCAATGGACGGGCTTTGGAGGTCCCCGGAGCCCGCTCTGGCCCGGACCTGCGCTGCGAAGGCAGAGATGCAGGAGCGGGGTGCCCTGGATCGCGAGGCAGGGCGCCGAAAGCCCTCCGGGCACCCTGCACAGACCCGCTGGCGGGCTCTGGGCACCGGTCTGGGCGCCCACGTCCACCCACGCCCGGCACCAGTGTCTTGGGGGGTGTGGGAAGGAAGCCGGACTCAATGGGAATGGCGTGTTAGTTTTTGTTTGTTCTCACGCTACTGAGAAGCTTTAATCCACCACCACCCCCACCAGATAGTTAGGATTTCGTAACCTGTTTGGGGAAAACTTTCGTGCGTCCGGAAATCTCTCAAAAAAATTTGTTTTTTAAATCTCTTTTAAAAAACAAATCTGTCGTGAACGCCAGGTTTATTAGTACTTGCCTGCTCGTTGGGGCTTTTGTAAGACTGTGTCTTCAGTGCGCTTGACAATAAGTGGAAAAAGGAAGGGCGTACAGCCAGGGCAGAGCTTGGAAAGAAAGTTCGTGGCTGCGCTGGGCAGGGCAGGGCTAGGGTGTGAACGCCAGATCCTAGCCCAAGTCCGCCTTCCTGACCGGAGGACGTTGGAACCCGCCTGCCACGGAAACAGCCGGCTCTGGAGCCTTATTTGGCAAACAGGACTAGGCGAGAACATCTGCTGGAAAACTGTCTCGTGGCGGCTTTCATCCTGCGCCTGTGGCCTCAGTTCTTCAGCCCTACCTCCACTGTCTCTGAACGGGGAAGAAAGAGAATCTCGACATCCTGCTCCTTAATTTCAGACCCCTGTTACCCTGTGCAGTTCATCACGAATTCCCTTTTCCCACTTCTCATTGTCCTTCAAAGAAACTGGAATAGGAGTGTGGGAAATGACCAACCTTCCTTCCCAAGTACCAGGGTGAATACATAGTTCAGACTTTCCCTACGAGAAAATCCGGAACTATACAGAAGTTCCAACATTTTCTATAAGTTTGAAAGCGGAATAGGCTGCTATTTCCTGCCTGCTTGGTATTTTAGGAAGAGTTTGGGCATTAATAACCAGATGGAGACCTGGAAAAGGCCAGTAATGTTAGCATTGCTTAAGGGATACGAATATTTTCAGGCAATGAAGCTAGCAGGGGGAGGTAGCAGGCAGAAACGACACTGACTGGAAATGAAATTACACTGGTTTTGTAGTGTAGCTGTGATTTTGCCAGTGCTAGAGTCTTTGATAACAAACAGGAGGAGTCAGGAAGAGAACTCCCAAGTAAAAAGAGGTTGAACATGTGTGCATAGATACGTAAACACATTTTCTTGTAGGGAATAGTGCAACAGTGAGGCCAGTAGTTGTACCTAACTTAAACATTCTTCTCGTGACAAAGGTTGAAAGATTGAACTAGAAGGGAGGGCAGGCTGCCTGCGAAATATCTGTTGGCTTTATACACTTCTGATTTGTATAATATGTCAATATCAAAACAGTCTTTTCTAGCTCTGAGAAACATCTCATTATTATAGGGGAAAGGAATTAAATTGTATGTGGCTCCTTATTAGCTCCCTGCTGTTCATTTTTCAGGTATATCTAACAGTTTGGCTTCTGGCTTGGCCTTTGGTCTTTACAAGGCCCTGTGACTATTATATCAGTGTTGGAGTAATGCATTCTCACCTAGGACTTTAGTGTACTGCCATGCCTATGGGAAAACTCATTTAGTTTCTAGGTAGATGTTATGCAGATTTTCACTCATTTAATTTTTCTTTAAGTCCCAGACTTACGTAAAAGTTTTCCTCACTTTCCCTTTATGAAAAATATGGACTGAATTTGGTTTTAATAAACCCACTGGTTCAAATTACATCTGCCACTATCAATTTGGTATGATGGGATAGAAATTTTGAATGGGTTAAAAAATAATTTCAGACAGGTAATATAGGGTGATTTAGTTGAGCAGCACAGGTTTTCTAAGAAAGTATGTCTTAAACAGCTTTTTTAAAAAAAGTGGTTTTATAATTATTAAATTATTCATGTTATATTTTTAATATTTTTAAAGAGAGAAATACTATGTTTCTTAGTACTACCAGTACATCTTAGAAAATGTCCATTCCTCCCATTTTCTCCCACCCACCTGTAACTGCTGTAACAACCAGCCACAAACTCCAGTGCATACTTTTTTGCTTTAGTTTTTTGTCATATAAAAATACCACCACGAGAGTCAACATGAGCACACTTACAGCAAAACACAAAAAAGAAGGCACTAAAGCACTGATTCTTTTCTAAAGCTTCTGCTCCCTTTCATGCATTAAATACTCCTACCATGCTTAGTCAGTCTCACTCTGGTAAATGCTCACCTTCTACTTCGCCTGGTGAGGTGTGTACATAAACAAGAAGCAGGCCCGGATTGAAATATCACTGTGTTGCCTATCATGGCCTATCTGAAGAAAAAGTAAGTATTACTTTAAGTGTGGAATATATCACATCCCTCTAAGTGGAAATTCAAGTTATAGCTTATGATTGGAGAGAATAGTTCTATACATTTAAAAAAACTCAGAGCATTTAGTAAGCGTGAGTGAGAGGGTGAATTAGCATTCCTTTTCATATGTTACAGTAATTTAGAATTTAAGTAAGTGAAATTGGGGTACCCTTGCCAATTATAGGCAAAAGAATGTATGAAGTAGAGGAAAGGAGAAAACCATTTTGAATTAAACTTGAAATAAAATCTTGTTCTTTTTTTTCACGGAACAAAATGTTGTAAAGTACTTTGAATTAAAGTTTGTATGCAAGAAGCCACAAATTGTAGCAAGTTGTAAAACTGATCAAGTGTCTAGAAATATATTCTGATGTGGAATTTTATACTATGGAAATTGGCATGAGTTTAGAAATTGTATATTAGCTCATATATTTCTTTTTTTAGATTGAAGTAAGAACTTAATATAGACTTTTTCTCTGTAGCCCTTCATTTCCCCACAAACAAAATACTGAACATAGTTTAATTGAGTTTATATTAAATATATAATAGGGCTTCAAATAAACATTTTTAAAGTCATTTGAATTTCTTTTCACAGTTTCACTTTCTGGGATTGGACTTTGAGCCATTAGAACCATGAGCAACTACAGTGTGTCCTTGGTTGGCCCAGCTCCTTGGGGTTTCCGGCTGCAAGGTGGCAAGGATTTCAACATGCCTCTGACAATCTCTAGTGTAAGCAAACTTTACAGATTTTGTTACAGATGTTCATTCAGTGCTTAATCCTGGAAACCTCAGTACTAATTATCTCTAGATGGCCTGTTCTCTACTTACTACAATTGCATACGGGATTTGATTTGAACAGATTTAGTTACCTGTAATAAAAGATGTGGTGGAAGGGAAGTTAGCAAGGATAATTAATTTCAATTTTATTTATTTTCAGTTTCCCTTAATCATCTTAATGGTAAAATGAAAAGCATTTAATTAGGGCATAGTCTTCAGATCTTTCAACTGTAATTACTTTCGGGAATTCTCTGGATCTTATTTTGTTTTTTCATATGTAACATTAGAAGGCTGTACTATGGAATTTCTTGGTTCCTTTCAGTTCCAATGCTGTTTATTAAAAACTGTTGATCAATATTAATGAAATGACTGTCTTTGACATTATTCCTCAGTTTACTTTCTGGTGAAGGTGATAGCCCACAGTAAAATGGCCAAAATCTACTTACCTTTGAAGAAGAAATGAGAGTCTTGGCTCTCCAATTAGTCAGTTTATGAATAATTGAGATTTGGCTGTTTACATTAGTATGAGTTTAGTTTGAATGGATTCTGTATATATATATTTTAAGGATGTTCTGGTGATGATGAAGGGAGCAATTATAACTTTCATTTATTGGGGCTTGACTGTGTCAGCTACTGTTTCAATTTCCTCATCAGTAGGTAATTATTGCTCTTAATTACTTGTATAACTTTCCAGAGGGTTTTTTTTTGTATATTGAAGTAAAAGCGAACTTATATGGTAGTGTATTATACACACTGTTTCACACTGTGCTTTTTCTCAGCAGTTTACCATGAAGAACTTTCCCTATTAGTATGTTGAGTTTTTTTTTTAACAGCTAGATAGAATTTTCATGTAGGGAGGTAACATTTATTTAACCATACACTATTGATGGGCATTTATATTGTTTCCAATATTCCTGTTACAAACAGTGCTGTAGTGGATACCATATCTACATGGTTTTCTATATATATGTATATACCTTTGATAGGTCATGCTAATTTACACTTGTGCAGTACATACAAATACCTACCCTCCCCCTCCCCCCGAATGGCCTTACCATCAAATTTTGGGATTTTTGCTAAGTGCTTAACATGCATCATCTTTTTTAATACTCATGCCATCTTGCCAAATAGTGGTATTATTCCCATTGTTCAGAACTGTCTGTGAGCTCACATGACTGGTGTGGAAGAACTGGCTTTCAAGCAATTATATTATGCTGCCTCCCTACTAATAAACCTTATCTTAAATTTAAGTAGATTGTTTCTATAATCAGATATTAGAAGGTTATTATTTTATTTAATTATATAAGTGCATATATACATACACTGCTTCTTATAATATATATTCAACTTGATTTTGAAAGATTAAAAATAAGTTTGTAACACTTATATGTCTATTAAAATACTGCAAATCCCATCTTACTAATGAAGTGATCTTGGCTGTGGATTTATAAATAGTTGTCAGTAATTTGTCACTACTTTCTGTCTTGATTTCAGTTTTTCAGATTTTACAAGGAAATACACACATGTAATCCAGCCTGCAAGTTTTAAGACTTTGTGGTTGGATGACATTTTAAAAGTAAAGCATCCATGTAAAAGTGTGCCTTGTGATTTATTCTTGTTTGAGTGAGGCAATTTTTTTTCTCTTACTGAAGACCTATTATGAGGAATGAAACAACATTAGAATATTTTTCATTTTTATGTTTTGTTAACATTATTTCATATTAAGTTTGAATATCCTACTTTTCGATAATGGCCTAAAAAAGTTTTTTCATTAATAGTACTTCCATTTTCGCTGAAAAAAAGTTCAGAAACAAATTGATGCCTAAATAAAACAAATTTAATTATCACTTTGTTGTTTGGTAATAGAAATGCAAATTGGTATGTAACTGTGTGGTACCATGCTTTTAAAAAAGTTTTCTGTGCTTCAGTTCCCTGGCAGACAATTTGAGGCTCCATGTTGTGATGCTGATAAAACAGAACACTGTGTACATACATACGTGCCCTCCCCTGGCACAGAAGAAATGCTTTCCTTGTGTAGACAGAGTGCTAATTAAAGGATTTTGAACATACTGATTAAAAGAAGCCCGGTAACAAAGCTGCTGGGTTATTTCTGTTCTCTTACAAAAGTCTCTGCCATCTCCTGTGACCTTTTTGGGCCCTGTGCAGTGGGGCATGCGATTCATTCTGGACTGGAGAGGATGGGGAGGGGAGGGAGAGGAGAGGAGGGAATGTTGGCTCAACTGTGCTGCTGGGCTCTTGGCTTTTCATTGTGGTTATTTTTAACCCCTTGTGTGGTTCAAACATGCCTAGTAACATTGCCTAATAAAGTTGTATGTCTAGTACTTAATTTATATTGTTACAGTAAAATTATTAATATTATACTTAATCTTATTAGTTCTCTGGTTATATTTATTTTGGCTTTTATGTAATACATTAATATTTTAGTGGTTACTAGATCAATAGTATCATGAAGCAATTAAAACCTGAACACGTCTTAAAACATGTAGTTTAGTGATTCTCTTATTTTAATAGTGTGTATGAAATTCTTAGCACCTAGTACTCTTTCATTTATTATAATAATAAAATTAAAAAGAATAATTATTTAGAGACTTGAAACATCAAATCCCCAATAGTTGTAGGGAACATAACAGTTATATATTTTTTACTTACAGTTTATTGGAATTGAAAAAATAAAATTCCAGCTAGGAAGCCGCATCTTTATATTTAGAGTTCAAAAGAGCACAATGTTTCCTTGGGTCAAGTATTGTTATTTTGAACTTCAAAGGGCTATTTACCTTGCTTGTCTTATAACACTGTACCTCTGATGTTGAATGCATTTGACATGAATAAGCTGTTGGCTGGACTTGAACATTCTGGGTTGGTTTGTTGTTTTTTTTTTAGATTTTATTGCAATTAGCATATGAATATGCTGAATATTGCTTGTTCCTTAAAAAAATATGGACTATAAAATTTTAACATGTCACCTGAATTTGTTCATCACCTATATTCTAGTAATTTTGCATTTTTTTAGTGTGTTGATTTCTAAGATAAGGTTCGTCATTTCTGCAAGCCCAGAGGGAATGCCAGATTGCCATAGATTAATCATCACGAGTCATTGTTTTCACTTTCCTATTCGTAAACTGGAGTGCTGGCAACAAGAGTTTGCAGGCTCTTTTTATGACCTTGTATTTATGGAATTACCTTGAAACCATAGAATGTAGGGATGGGTTTCATTGTTGCAGTGTGGGTTTCTTAGTCTTTGCCAGTATATTTTATAAGAAATAGGAGACTTGTTGCACGTTCAAGGCCCTATTTTGGCAAGTTGATGTTTCTCATGATGAAATTACAAGAAGGATAATATTTGTGTGAATAACACCTTTTAAATACAGTATCCTAAACTTGAAGTACTCTGCTGTGTGTTATTTTCTGATATGTGATGTTAGAGTATTTTACTTAAATGCCACTATTTGGATTTCTTAAGAATGATCTTCCATTTCTCCATAAACAAATCTATGGTATTTCTTTAGCAGATAAGAATGAGATCAGACATTTTAATACCCGTGTAATAACTTTGATTCTCAAGAATTAGGGGAGGGTCACTTGTTACCAGCTCAGACAAGATTTTAGTTGGATTTGAAAAGCAGGAGATATTTACTGTTTACTGGAGTGTGGAGCCCTGTTTGAGTGAGAGTACAACATAGAACAGAGGAAGAGTCGTGAAGTACTTGGCTGTGAATTCATTCATTCAGCAGTTAAAGGAATACTTCCTAGGAGTCACTGAAAAAGATACAGAGTAATGGGTTGTGGAGAAAAGAAGTAAGTACAGTACTGGACAGTGTCATAAAACCTGTCACAAGACAGTGTTTGAGGAAATGGTAAAGGTACAGATAAGTACCTTTCTCAGTTTCTGTGGGCATAGATCTTTTTGTATTTGCCGGGGTCAGCTTCCAACAGGAGAAATTAATTGAACTGGTCCTTGAAGGAGGAAATTTAAACACCTCAAAGTCACATTTCTCTGTGTTGGTTTTCAGTGCCAAGTGAAGAAGACTTTTCTTGCCATTGCTTGTCTGGGAGTGAAGCTGTGAATATAGTTGAGTGATTCTCCAGATGGGCTAGCTGCAGTTTCCGTCCTAAGGGAGGATAAAAAGAGACTTTCAGTTCTCTCAAGCTGAAATGGGAGAACCATTCTACCTTGAATAAATGGACCCATTGTTAATTTTAAGCTGAGTATTTTCTTTTCATTCTCTCCCAACTACCCTGTCCTGATGCCAAGTTGGAAAGTTAATAATTTAGTTTGTGTAACTATATAATATGTATTTCACATGTATACTCACTCTGCTTTTAAAACACTAATTACCTTTTGTGTGGGGCTCAGAGATCTTTTATCCCCCACATGGCAGTTTTCTGCCATTGTGTTTGAAAGGGTCAGGAATGTCAAGATAGTTCTGAAGATGTTTTTCTGGTCTGTTATTTGTAAAGAAATGAAAATTTCTCAGTATGTTTTATTATAAATGAATAGTTTTAGGAAAAATGGGGGCTTTTATAGATTATAATAAACGTTGAGCATTGTGGAAAGTTTTTTTGTTAAAATAAGAGGAATTTCACTGGTATTCAGGACTTTTGTATCTGATAAAGGAAATAATATTGTAGAGGTTGAGCAGAGAACGAATATAGCACTTTAAATCTAAGCAAAGGAGATTTTTTTTGTTTATAGCAAAGGAGATTTAAAAAATCCTCACCTTAGGATGTATTTATTGATTTTAGAGAGAGATGAAGCTGGGGAGAGAGAGAGAAAGAGAGAGAGAAAAACATAGATGGGATGCCTTGTGTATGTTCCCTGACTGGGGATTGAACCTGCAACCTAGGTATTTGCTGTGACCAGGGATCAAACCTGTGACCTTTTGGGATGATGCTCCAACTGACTGAGCCACCCAGGCAGGATGCAAAGGAGATTTTACTACAACCTATTAACCTACTTAAGAGTTTTGTATAATATTTACTCACTAAAACGGAGAATACTAAAGCCTATTAATTTTATTATCAGGTTTGATTTTTTTTGAGAACTTTCAAGTCAGAGAGCTTTTCTTTTATGATGGTTGTTGGTCAGGTTGAAGTGCAAACATGCATTAACCAGATGTCTGTTGGAAACATTGTGTTTGCATATCTCACCCAGATTCCCATATACCACAGGACTAGTCATGACCTTTTCCCCCAGTTACAACTGCATGGAGGAGAAATCTGCTGTGAGTTAATTAATCTAGAAGCATATTGCTCTGGACAAGGAAGAAATCAGAGATATTAAGTATGTAATATAAAACTTGACCCCAGCATGTGAAATATTAATATACAGTGATGGGCAAAAGTAGGTTTACAGTTGTGAGGACATGAAAGTTTTATTCTTATATTATTATTTGTACCACAACTGTAAACCTACTTCTGCCCATTTTGCATGCATACATTTGCAAATAAATTACAGAATGGAAGTGAAAAGAGAAAACATTAGTTTAGGCAACTAATTAGCAGTGACCATGGTGACCCCTGATTTAGGTATTCTAGGTGCAGAGTCACTCTCTAGCCCTACTGGGAATGTAAGTTTGGTTTTTTAATTACAGAGTGGGAAAATCATTTTTTTCTAGTACAGATATTCTGTTTCTGGTAAGATTTTTTTTAGGTAATAAAATATTTATGAATGGACTTGATAATATTGAGTAAGTGTTTAAATTAGTTTTGGAAGAATTTTTTATGATATTGTTAAAACTAAATATTTCAAATCTCAGTGACTGCCCCATCTTCCCTCAGCTTATTTTTTTTTCTGTTGCATAAGTGGAGTTATCTACCCTTCTGTAAACACTCAGATTTCTTTTACTGCCGATGTTGTTGCTCATTTTGTGTTAGCATTACTGGAACAAGGTTCATCAACCTCATTGGCAAATAGAACTCCTAGCCCGGCTAAGCAGTTGCTGCAAATGTCCCCAAGAAGTCTAAATGGAGAAGAGTAAAATTCACTGGGACAGTTGACAGGAAGGAATGAAAAAAGAACAATTTAGATGGAAGGAGAAGAGGAAGAGGGAATTTTTAATAAGGCCAAAATAGGAACAGTTATTTACTGGGTCAGATTTTGTGCTTAAGAAATATTCTTTACTTTTCACCCTTTACTCTTATAAAATTTGATTATTTTATGTTTTTCCTTAGATAAGACATTCATATGGTTTGAAATTCAAAAGATACAATAGGGCTTACAAGAAGGAGTCTCCAGTTTTTCTACCATTGATTTCGTCTTCCTGGAAACAACCAGTGTTAGCAGTTTCTTGTGTATACTTCTAGAAATAATTGGTACAGGTATATGTAAATACACATGTATTTTCACTGCCCCCTTCTCAACACAAATAATATCCTTAAAAATACAATTAACTATTTTTGTATTTTGCTTTTTTTTACTAAGTCAAAATCAGTAGCTGTATCTTTTTTTTTGTACAGCTGCATTGTATTTGGCTTTATCATAATATATTTAACCAGTTTCTATTGATAGGCAATTAGGTTCTTTATAGTCTTTCTGTTAGTGACACTGCAGTGTAATTTTTTTGCCATATGTATATGTATTTTTGGTATATGTATGAGTATATCTATCAGAAAATTCCTAGAAATGGAATTGCTTAAAGGGTTGTTTGCATTTGTAATTTTGATTGATAATGCCAAATATCTTCACAGAGACACTCCTACCCACAATATGAGAATGCTGGCTTCCTTGTGTCTGTGCTGGCACACATTCCAATAGACTTTGATCTTTTTAAATCAGATGGGCCTGTTTCCACCTTTCTCCCTTTTGTAGGGCTTAAACACAGGTATTCTACCAAGGACTCTCTCTTTTCAAGTGGGTCATTATTTTCCATTTTTCCTGAGAATATACAAAATAAAAATGTGATAGCCTTCTTTAAATTACTTTATTAATTTCTAGGGATGCTAGCATTTGAATTTTTTCATCCAAAGATTTGATTAATAGCTGTCTCTACATTTGTTTATTTATTTATTTTTAATTTTCTTAAAAAGATTTATTTATTTATTTATTTATTTATTTATTTTTAGGGGGACGGGAAGGGAGGGAGAAAGAGAGGGGAGAGACATCAATGTGTGGTTGACCGTCATGTACCCTTACTGGGGGCCTGGCCCACAACCCAGGCCTGTGCCCTGACTGAGAATCCAACTGATGACCCTTTGCTTCACAGATCAGTGCTGGATCCACTGAGGCACACTGACCAGGGCTATTTCTTATTTCTAAATGGATGTTTTCTCTGTTAACATTACATTTTCTCTTCTAATTACATGGTCAAAGACTTTTTGTTGTGTTTTGTTTTTTGTGGAACAGTTTTTGCCCTGCCATAGTGTATCTGAAAAATTAAGCAAATAACATTTAATAGATTGATACAGTGTGTAATTTCGAATCCCTCTCTTGTCTAGCTCCTCTTCAGTGACGTGGCAAGGAGACTGGTCATGATGAGGCAGGGTCCTGAGACACAGTGAAATTCACCCTTTAGGAGCCTCACTGTGTTTTCATATCAAACTTTGTTAGTCGGTGGAGGTTAACTAAAGTCACAAAGGTTTATATAGTGTTTTTCACGTAGTGAATCAGACCTTGTGAAGGCATGGTAAAGTGTGGCACAATATATTTCTTTATTTTCTTAGTTGTAAGCAGCAGCAGTATGTGTTGTTACCTTGGGTGACAAAAAGGGTGAGTATATCTGGGATGTTTGTATTTTATGTGCTTAAAAATAAAGGAGGAATTTTCTTTAGTGTGTTGCTGTGGATTTTTAAATATGTTGAGAAGAGTTTGGAACTAAATGAGAATTTTCACCTTTTTATTTGAATTCTGTGGACTGTTAAACATTTTCCCCATGTTCTAAAAGTTAATTTAACAGTGGCCACTGTTGATGATAATTGTCTTGGGCAAATTTTATTTACCAAAAGAAGAAGTGCTTGTTTTAGTGACATTAACAATTGAATGCCATTTACCTACCATTGATTCCAGTGGGGATTCAGGGTTTATAATTTGGTTCCATTGAGCGTCCAATTATTAGCCCAGCATTTCTTAAATAATTTTTGAGAGACTAAATTTTAGAAATGGTAAAAATAAAAAAATTAATAATGTTGTATAATGCTAGCCAGAGGAAATTATAGATGAATTCTGAAAGTAGTTTTCTTTTTGAGAAAAGGTGCTAAAGAACAAATGTCCTTTAGAAAAGGAAAATGATTTATCCTTTATCTAGGAACCCTTAGAGATTTATTGGAGAACGTTTATATATAAATAGAAGTATTGTTACACATGTAATTTTCATGATTTTGGACATTCTCCTGAAATACCTCTATGCTACTAACATCCAAGTAGTCTGCAAATGGTTCTTTTGGTCTTTTTATACTATGCATTTCTGTGTGTGTGTGTGTGTGTGTGTGTGTGTGTATATACACACACACACACACACACACACCCCCCTTTATCCATTCTGGAAGATTCTAGTTAGTTTGCATCCATTTCTCACAGTGATGCTTTGACATTTTAACAATTTCATTTATTGAGAGACACTTAGATTTATTATTTCACTTATTTATGCATTCATTGGTTGTTTCTTATATGTGCTCTGACTGGGTATCAAACCCTTAACCTTGGTGTAGTGGAATGATTCTCTAACCAATGAGCTACCCAGTCAGGGCTGATATTTTTATATTTCAACAGTCAAAGATGTTTTTTAATTTTATCAATGGCTTATCCACTCCTTAGGCTGGTTCCTCATTCTTTTTAAAAACTTTTTATAATATATTTTATTGATTATGCCATTACAGTTGTCCCATTTCCCCCCTTCACTCCCCTCCACCCTGCATACCCTGCATACCCCCCCACACCCACATCCCCCCCCTTAGTTCATATTCATGTGTCATAAGTTCTTTAGCTTCTACATTTCCCACATTACTCTTACCCTCCCCCTGTCTATTTTCTCCCCGCTGTCTATTTTCTCCCCACTGTCTATTTTCTCCCCACTGTCTATGCTGCTTATTCTCTGTACCTTCTTCCCCTCTCACTTCCTCCTGCTCCCCTGTTGTTAACCCTCCATGTGATCTCCATTTCTGTGGCTCCGCTCCTGTTCTAGCTGTTTGCTTAGTTTGCTTTTGTTTTAGGTGTGGTTGTTAATAACTTGTGAGTTTGCTGTCCTTTCACTGTTCATATTTTTTATCTTCTTTTTCTTAGATAAGTCCCTTTAACATTTCATACAATAAGGGCTTGGTGATGATGAACTCCTCTAACTTAACCTTATCTGAGAAGCACTTTATCTGCCCTTTCATTCTAAATGAAAGGTTTGCTGGATAGAGCAATCTTGGATGTAGGTCCTTGCCTTCCATGGCTTGGAATACTTCTTTCCAGCCCCTTCTTGCCTGGAAGGTCTCTTTTGAGAAATCAGCTGATAGTCTGATGAGAACTCCTTTTAGGTGACTGTCCCCTTATGTCTTTCTGCTTCTAGAATTCTCTCCATTTTAATCTTGGCTAATGTAATTATGATGTGTATTGGTGTGTTCCTTCTTGGGTCCAATTTCTTTGGGACTCTCTGAGCTTCCTGGATTTCCTGGAAGTCTATTTCCTTTGCTAGATTGGGGAAGTTCTCCTTTATTATTTGTTCAGATAAATTTTCCACTTATTGCTCTTCCTCTTTCCCTTCTGGTACCCCTATAATTTGGATGTTGGAATGTTTAAAGATGTCCTGGAGATTGGTAACTAAGCCTCTCCTCATTTTTTGAATTCTTGTTTCTTCATTCTTTTCTGTTTGGTTGTTTCTTCCTTCTGGTCCACTCCATTGATTTGAGACCCAGTTTCCTTTCCATCATTATTGGTTCCCTGTGTATTTTCCTTCATTTCACTTAGTGTAGCCTTAATTTTGTCATCGAATTTGCCACCAAAATCAACCAGTTCTGTGAGCATCCTGATCACCAGTGTTTTGAAGTGTGCATCTGATAGATTAGCTATCTCTTGGTTGCTTAAAAGTATTGGCTCTGGGGCTTTGATTTTTTCTTCCATTTGCACCATAATTTTTTGGTCTGGTTGCCCCTGTTACGTAGTGAAGGGTAGAGCCTTATTTGTTCGCCAGGGCGGGGCAACCCAGTTGCTGGGTTGTGGTGCTGTATGTGGGGGCAGAGTCAGAGAGGGAACAATGGTGCTTGCTCTGCTTGTATTTCAGTTCCCTCTGCCACTTCCCAAAAGCAAATTGGGCCCTTCTGGTGCTGGTTCCCGGGTGGGTGGGCTTGTGTAGGTTCTAGGACCCTGTGGGTCTCTCCAACAAACTCTCCTGTGAGGCTGGGAGTCTCTCCTGGCACCTCTACCCCAACAAGTATTTTCAATCAGTGCTTTTAGGCTTTATTTCCCATTGCTGGGGTCCTGGGTTGTGCAGTCTTTCTTGCTGCCTGTTTTTGCCTTGTTTATCTGCACGTGAATGTGTGACTGTGGTCAACCAGTGGCCTTACATGCCTCACTGGGTCTCCTTGTTTCCTCCCCTTGCTCAGGGTCTGCTAGCCCCGCCTTCTCGCCTGGGTCTGCCAGCCACCGCTTTTTCTTGCCAAGACCCCTCTCTGCTGGCCGCTGACTGTGCCCCTAATACCGGTCTGGGTGAATGGTTGTCGGACTTTTGTATAGTTCAGTTTTCTGTCTTTTCTGGTTGTTTTTGTTTCTAAATCTTTGTTATCCTTAATTTTGGTTGTGTGAGTAGGCGCAGTGTTTCCACCTACACCTCCATTTTGCCTGGAAGTTCTGGTTCCTCATTCTTAAGATGGCACTTTGCCCAGACAGGAATTCTAAAAATCCTACATTTAATACATTACTGCCCCCTTTAAGAATTGTAAGGGCTTCCTGTTATCTACTGAATTACTGCTTAACTCCCCAGTCTGGCATTTGGGCTGCATATAAATGAGCCTACTTAATACATCTGAGTTTACAATCTAAAATGTCCATTTTGAACCCTGAAATTCTTGGTCTTTTTATTATTTATACATACTATCTTTATTATCATCTCTACTGCCCTACTCATCCTTCAAGGCAAGTTCATATACCAGGTGCTCTTTGTAATGTTTGATTGCTCTATCTCACTTGCGTTTTCTTTCTTTCCCATATTAAATAATAAAAATGAATATACGCTAACATTTATTGAGCCCTTGTTATTGTCTGGACACTGCTCTAGGTGTTTTGCACATGTTCAATTAAATCCTCGTAACAACCCTCTGAGAAGGTGTGGTTTTAAATCCCTGATGAAATGTCAGATGAAAACTGAGAGACAGAGAAATTAAAAAATATGTCAGAAGTTACACACAGCTACTAATTGGTTAGGCTTAGGCTTTGAAACCAGTAAGACTGAGTAGTAACAAACAATGCTTTTACACAGTGCACTGTTTTGGGGGGAGTAGGTGAGAGTTTCCACTACTGATATAGCCATGTTTGTGTATGTGTTTTTTGAAGAAAAAATACATGCTGTAGAATAAAAACCTTGTGTATATGGGAATAATTGAGTTATTGAGAAAAAAATATGACTGGTTTCCAAGCTTATCATCAGAATCATCAATGAGATTTAAAGAAATGTAGATTCCAAGCCCCAGACTTTGAATTAAGGATGTTTAGGGACTCTCACATACTTTCTAGATATTTCTTATGTACCATTTGAATTCCATTTGTTCACTAGTGATTGGGAACCGTATGTAGCTTAGATTTTTTTAAAAAATATATTGTTACTGTGAATCTTTTGTTACTTAGATCATTTCAGCAAAAAAATTAAGGCTAAGTTACAATGAAATTGCCATTGACTAAATGTGCTAGATAGGCTTATCTCCAATCACCAGTCTTTTCCTATTTTGCATAGTTTAATCACTGTAGGTCAAATCCTTTATGGAAAAAAATGGCAGTTTTAATAATATATGCTATCAGGTTTTAGTTTATTTACAATGCTGTAAGTATTTTTGTGACAAAAGATTTAGAAGACTTTGAAGTTGGTAGTACTGTGAAATTTAATAATGAATCTTAAATCTATCAGTGACTTCTGGAGGAATTTTTGACTATACTAGGTTTGGTTTGTCACCTCAGTATTAATTTAAAGTGGTAACATTTAAGTTGAAAAGAAGTAGTTACACTCTTTTTTAAGGCCATGGACAAAGGATCAGTTAAGATTTTTGGCCCTCATAATAGGTTTTACGGCAGTACAGCTTAAGTACATATAAACACATATAAATAGGCTATATATTTTGTTAAATCATGAATGCCTCTCACCAGGAATAAAAAAAGGCTGTATACACTGAGTCTTATTTATTGAAGATCATATTAGAATTCCCAGTAACTCTTCAGTAACTATTGACTGATGATCATAATGATAACAGAGGACAGATGGTGGCAATTGCAGTTAAATTTCTTCTAATTTGTTTGGTTAATGATTGATTGAATTAACTGATGAAATATTTTGGTTTTCTTTGTGTTTTAATTCTAGTCAGGGTCTAAGTTTCTAGGAAATGTCCCAGAGGCTACATTGTGTGATAGCTCCCTGCTTCCAAGGTACAGAGGCTTCCATGTGTCAGCCAGAATGTTTTCTGTATATTTGACCCAGGGGTCCTTTTGTCCTATACCGTCATGTACAACAAAGGATAACCCTCTCTCAAATGATAGCTATTTAAATAGGTGACTCAATTATATTTTCATTCAAGTCTTGATATATTCTGTTGGAAGCCATTTTAAAAAAGGTTTCAATCATGGCAATTTGCATCTTCTCATACCCCTGAGCATTTACCTTTAGAAGTAGCTTAGTTTTTAAATATCTGTATGATACCCAGGACTGAAATGTTAAGACCAATGCAGAAATACAGTTTGTAGTAAGGAAACAGATTTTTGTGTGTGTGATTGGACAGTTCAAGGTTTTGAAGCTGCTCTGGACAATGGGTGTTTTAAAACTTGTGTTGTTTTCTCTGTATACTTTTGCACTATTTGAAATTTTTACAATGTGTATGCCTTTTGTTTTAAAAAAAAAGAAAAAACTAAAACTAGCCTATGCTTTGTACATGTGCAAACTCAGGCTTGTCAGGACATATATGGAGGTTAGGAGAGCCTAAGAGAGGCACGCATGTGTGTTTGTGTGCCTTTGTGATGTGTGCATGAAAGATCATGGAACCTCATAGGAAGAACTTCAGGAAAAAGATAACTGAGGTGTATTCAAGTTTAGTCCTTGGGGATTTTATTCTCATTATTATTTTAAGAGAGATGGGTAAATTTTTGGTACAGAAGGCATATCTTCTTGGTGCTGCAATTCTGAATGACTTATGCCAGAACCCTGAGAGGAGAATGTGTTAGTCAACACATATTTATTGATCTGTTACTGTGTTGTAGGCCTTGGGAATAGAGGACAGTTCTCTATTTTTCTGACACAAAGGCACATGGAAAATGATATGGTGTATAGGAAGGAGCTTGGAAGCAGGAGAGGATATACATGTATTCGGATCCGGAAAAATGCCACATGGTAATGTGTACATTAACCATATAGTCTCTGTTAAGGATAGCAGAGAACTTTTAGACTAGGATCTAGAATCCATGGGGGAAACACAAGTAGCAGTGGCAAATAGAATTTTCTACATTTACATCTGGGTGTGGAGTCATTTAGTCAGTATCATTATTGAGTACCTACTGTATGCTCGGTATTGGTCTAGGCAATGGAGATACAAAGATAAGCACATCAAAGTCCTAGTGTTAAAGATCTTACATTCTAGTAGTAGGGACTGATGACTTACAAATATATAAATAAATAAGCAGTGCAATTTAATAAGGTTATGTGCTAGGGAATAATTTGGAGAGAGGAGAATATTAGGGGTAAAGGTTTTACTTTAGATTGAGTGGTCAAGACTGGCCCTTCTGACTGAGGAGGCAACATGGATTTAAGAAGAATAAGAAACCAGTCATGGGAAGAGCAGGAAGAGCATTGCAGGCACAGAGAACAGCAAGTGGAAAGGCCTTGAGATAAGGAAGAGCTTCATGTATTCAAGAAAGAGAAATGAGACCCATGTGGAGAAGTGAGCAAAGAGGGAAGCAGAGGGAGATGAGGGAAGGGAGTGCCAGAATGAGAGACAAAGAGGTTTCAGGTAGTGAGGAGGATAACACTGGGGGAATGGTGAGGCAACTCCTGGGGATTTGAGAGGGCTTCTGATTACTCTGGATTAGAACTGAGCTAGAGAGAGTGGTTCCTATTATTGTGATTTTACCACATCTACAGGCTGCTGTGTTTTAAAATTAGTTTCAATAGACATTTCAGGGGAAGAATTCCAAAAAACTTTTGAGCAGAGGAATAACCATATAGCCTTCCGAGGTGGCTACATAGAAATAAATTACTCATTTTAATACAGTATTTTTGTTTTAAAAAAGTCACATATAGTTAAGACACACATATTTTTTTCATTGTTATTTGCCCAATGATTACATTTTTTCTATTTTGTTTTCTTCCAGGTTTTTTAATTATCTCTGTAACAAGCAGCTTGTGTCCCAGATAGCTTCTGTTTTCATTTCCTTGTGATGTTATAGCCTTTTCTGCTTTGATAAAGAAATGTTGCATACATATTCAGGAGGTGTTTACAAATTAAGCTCATAACACTTTTGTTAGAGTCTGCCTCAGAGATAAAGTGAGTGTTAGGATATTTATTCTAGGTCAGATATGTTGAGCGGAAAAAGGTTTGAAAATATGTCTCTTAAAATGAATGTTTTGGTCTGTGGGTTGGTTAATGTACCCAATGTAGAAAGTTACGTTTTGTGACCCTCTTATGATTTCAGGTGGAGGGAGTTTATGAGATTTAATGTGTTTCATTTCTGAACCTTTCAGAGAGGGCATTTGTGTAGGTTGATAATCTAGTAAGAGAAGGCTGACAGTTGGCACTTATATTCAGTTTTTCGTGCCTTAAATGGGTTGTTAAGGGATAAAAGTATTGTCAATATCTTATAGCTGTAGGTCTGCTGTAATTATAATGCTTTAACAAATGATACAACTTCATATTTAAGATCAACTTTTTACAATTAGGGGGAAAATGAGTTTTCCTGTAAGTTTTGGAGTATATTTGCAAAATAATGCTTTATAAACAGCTTATGAATGATCTGTTACATTAAATATGATAAAAATAACACACTGGTGTAAAAGTAATATTACTGTAAGTATTGTTTGTTTCTTTTTTTTAGATTTTCTTTTTTAAATAATTTTTTATTTTTTACTTATAGTTGGCATACAATTATTAGTTATAGGTATAAAGCCGTGATTTAGATATTTAGATATTTATATAACTTATGACATGATCACCTCAATAAATCTGGAACCCATCTGACACTATACAGAGTTACTATGTAGAGTTTTTTCATGATTTTATCTTAAGATTTAAAGTAATCTAATAGTAATTAACCCCTAGCTTTAAAAGACACTTCAGGCCATTGTAATTATAAAATAAGTGGTCAAACACCTGTGAATATTGTATTACCAAAACTAATATTTTGGTATTACTTTTATATTGTTTTTTGTTTTACAGTGATCCTTTTAGGGCTATTTCCTCCCAATATATCATTTTAAAATTATGGACAATAATTCTACACACTGTTTGTGTAGTTAACTGTAAGTGCAAGCTCTAAAGCTCAATACCTGGTTGTGAATCCTGGTTCTATAATTTATTCTGTCATTGTCTGTGATATTTAGACAAATTACTCAACTGTGCCCCAGGTTTTTCAACTGTCAAATGGGGGTAAAAATAATATTTACATCATAGTATTGTTTAAGTTTATAAACTAACACATGTGAAGTGCCTGACACATAGTAAGTACTCAATGAAGATTACTTATTAACAATAAGGTTACTGCATAGTAATTATTATTTCCTAGTAATATTTCATTGAAGCAATTTTAAAATAAAATAAATATGTATATGTTTGTTGACTTTAGAGAGAGAGGAAGGGGGCAGAGAGAGAGAGAGAGACACCAGTGTGAGACAGAACTATCTACCAGTAGCTTCCTATAAGCACCCCAACTATGGATTGTGCCCACAACCTGGGTATATGTATATGCCCTGACTGGGGATCAAACCCTCAACCTGTTGGTGAATGGGACCATGCTCCAGTCAACTGAGTCACTCAGCTGGGGCAAAATAACATTTTAAGGTACATCCTTCCTTAGATAATGTCATCTTCAAAATTTAGTTCTGGTTTTTGTTTTTGTAGATGTTCATATAGGATTCTTTAAAAACAATCTTCAGTGTGTGTACATACACACATGCACACATGATATACACAGACCCTGCAGTTTGAATTATTTCATGAAGCACCCTTTCTTTTAGCATTTTTATTTTTTAAATATATTTTATTCATTATGCTATTACAGTTGTCCCAATTTTTCCCCTTTGTACCCCGTTCCCTCCACCAATCCCCCCACCCCTGAGTTCATGTTCATGGGTCATGCATATAAGTTCTTTGGCTACTCCATTTCCTATAGTGTTCTTAACCTCCTCCTATTTTGTACCTACCAATTTATACTTCTTAATCCCTGCACCTTTCTTCCCCTTCCCCCTCCCAACTGATAACTTCCCAAATTATCTCCATATCTATGATTCTGTTCCTGTTCTGCTTGTTTTGAGTTTGTCTTTTAGATTCAGTTGTTGATAGTTGTGAATTTATTGGCATTTTAATGTTCATCGTTTTGATCTTCTTTTTCTTATATAATTCCCTCTAACATTTCATGTAATAATGGCTTGTTGCTTATGAACTCCTTTAGTTTTACCTTGTCTGGGAAGCACTTTATCTGCCCTTCCATTCTAATTGATAGCTTAGCTGGATAGAGTGATCTAGGTTGTAGGTCCTTGCTTTTCATTACTTTGAATATTTCTTGCCAGTCCATGCTAGCCTGCAAAATTTCTTTTGAGAAATTTGCTGACAGTTTTATGGGAACTCCTTTGTAGGTAATTCTCTGTGCTTTTTTTCTTGCTGATTTTAAGATTCGCTCCTTGTCTTCAAACTTTGGCATTTTAATTATGATGTGTCTTGGTGTGGTTCTCTTTGGGTCCATCTTGTTTGGGATTTTCTATGCTTCCTGTACTTGTATGTCTATTTCCTTTGCCAGATTAGGGAAGTTTTCTGTCTTTATTTTTTCAAATAGGTTTCCAATTTCTTGTTCTTTCTCTTTTCTTTTTGGCACCTCTATGACTCAAATATTAGTTTGAAGATGTCCCAGAGGCTCCTTAGCTTATCCTCTTCTAAAAAAAATTCTTTTTTCTTTTTGCTGTTCTGATCGAATGCTTTTTTCTTCCTTATATTCCAGGTTGTTGATTTGATTCCTGGCTTCATCCCCTTCACTGTTGGTTCCCTGTAGCTTTTTCTGTATTTCACTTAATGTAAACTTCATTTCTACCTGGGTCTTTTTCATGCTGTTGAAGTACCCAATGAGTTCCTTGTGTTCCAGTGTTTTGAACTGTGCATCTGATAGATTGCTTATCTCCATTTAATTAAGTTCTTTTTCTGGAGTTTTGTTTTGTTCTTTCATTTGCGCCATATTTCTTTGTTTCCTCATTTTGGCAGCCTCCCTGTGTTTTTTTTTCTTTGTGTTAGGTGGAGCTGCTTTGACTTCCTGTCTTAGTAGTGTGGCCTCTTGTAGGAAAGCATACCTGTAAGTTGTGTTGGGCAGAGCCCTAGATAATCACCAGGGTGAGGCAACCCATGCAACCCTCTGTGGCTCTGTGTTGGGGAGGGCCTGGAGAGAAGACAATCCTACTGCCTGGCCTCTGGAGTTTTACCTAGGAGGAAGCTGTCTTCTGGTAATCATCCTGTTGCTATTTGCTTCAGTTTCTCCTTGTATGCCACTAGTGCCCTTCCAGCTGTTGCCCTGGTGCTAAATCTGAGTGGCGAGTCTGCGTACATACCAAACTCACTTTGGGCCCTTTCAGAGGAGTCTCCTGAGAATCCTGCAGTTTCTTCCTGTTGCCCCAACCTCCACTGGCTTTTATAACCAGAAGTTATGGGGTCTTTCTGGCACTGCAACCCTTGGTTGGCTGTTCTGGTCTGGGGCTGGGATCCCTTGCTCCTGAGGTGTCCCTCCTGATTTTTATCCACTATGTGTGTGTAGGGGGGACTGCCTGTTCTGCATCTCTTTGCCTCTCCACACATCTCTGCCACTCCTACCTGTCTAGATGAATTTGACTTCTTCAAATCCTTATTGTCAAACTTCCATATAGCTTGATTTTCTGGCAGTCTGGCTGATGTTTGTTTCCTAGTCGTAATTTTGGCTGTAGTTGTGTGAAGTGAGGCATGTTTACCTAAGCCTCCATCTTGACTCGAGGTCTTTTTTAGCATTTTTAAATAGAAGGTACATAATAAATATTTGTTGAAGGAATGGGGCATTTCTTTCTTCCATCAGTCATGGTCTGGCATAAACTCAAAAGATTTGAAAGGAGGGTTGGCACCAGTAGTACCTCCAATTAAACATTCTTCCCACAGTGATTGCCATTCACTATGTTTTTATTTTTAATTCTTTTAAAGTGCCATGATAAATTATTTTGCTCATGAGAGACTGTTGCTCTAGGAAACAGTTTTCTTCTCCATTGTAGGATACTTTTGATTATAAGAATATATAAGTGGAATATAGACTATAGACAAGTTAAGCAATGTTTGTCATTTGAATTATCTCTCTCCAGGAAATTTTGCAACTTCACAGCCTTCGTGTGTAGGTCCTTGTGCTACTTATCTTGCCATCCTTCTTCTGTGGCTGTTGCCACTGTACCTGGGTTGGGTGCCTTACTCAGAGTAGCCATCTATACACAAAGTTAGCAGATCTGTATGTGGTCATACTATTTGCAAGCTCTATGAATTTTATGAAATATAAAATTTAGCAGTAGAAACCAATGTAAATCATTGTTGTTCAGTCATTGATTTATTTACTTATTCCAGGAACATTTATTGAACATCTTTTATATGTCAGGCACTATGCTGGGCACTAGGAATATAGTGATATGAATAAAAAACAAGTCTATGCTCTCTCAGACCTGGGTTTTAGGTGAGTGAAGAAAAGACGGTAAACATAATTGGCTGGTGATAAATAGTATGGGGCAAAACAAAAGAGTGTAGGGAAAGGGAATGATGGTTAGATAGGGGTTACTAATTTATAGAGGATGAGCAGACAAGGCCTCACAGATAAGGTGACATTTGAGCAGAGACTTGGGTGAAGTGTTGGAAAGAAATTATAGGGCTGAGGGTGAAACCGTGAGTTGAGCATGTGGGTAGCATGTTCAATGAACAGCAAGGTTCGAGTGGCTGGAGTAGACTGATGCAGAGATGGTAGGAGATGTTTTTAGAGAGTTGAAGGTAGTTATTTCCCAATATTAGTCATATTAAACTATATCATTGATTAATAGCTAGGCATTTTACCTTGAGATTAAAATAAGACTTTGTTAACATAGTGAGAGTTTTTTTATTTTTGGAACATAGTATGAGGGAGAATCCAAAAAAACCCTGGAATTTATTTGTAGAAAATTGTGTATTCTTACATGTTTAAACTTTTGTTACCTTCAAAGTACTCTCCATTTGAGACAGTATACCTATTGAGACATTTTTCCATGGCTCAAACAGTTTTTGAACTCACCAACTTTGATGTCCGTTAGTGCTTTTGCCATTTTTTGTTTCACCTTTTCCACATCTGAAAACGTTTCCCTTTGAGGGCTTCTTTCATCCAGGGAAACAAAAAAAAAAGTCACATGGGGCGAGATCAGGTAAATAGGGTATGTAGGGCATGGGGGTCATGCCATTTTTGGTCAAAAACTCTCGAACGCTCAGCATGGTGTAGGCAGGTGAACTTGTAAGTCATCCATCATGAAATGAGCAAACATGTAGAAAGAGTCTTACAAAAAATTCACTGAGGCCAAAAGCAGCCTCTCACAATGCCAGCTGCTACATTGATTCAGATGGGTTCCTAGAACACTCACCTAGCTGGGGAACCTGTACTACAAGGGGCCCGCCCTCCAGAAGGTACTCTGTTTTTTGGCGGGTCCCCCTTCATACACTTTTGAAGTCAGCTAACATTAGGTGATCTGGTAACCATAGTATAATCTTCTTGGCTTCTCTTACAGTTTCTGGGACTATGGTTCCCAGTTATGTAACTCTATGGCAATTCAATTCTGTCTTCTCTTTAAATATGTATGCATACCACAAATATTGGAATTATCAGGGTGGGCAAAAGTAGGTTTACAACTGTGAGCATGCAAAACACATTTTATTTCTGTATTATTATTTATTATTGTATTATTTTCCTTACAGACAACTGTAAAGTCACTTTTGCCCATGCTGTGTGTTGCTCCCAGATCTTTTAACACTATTAGGTAGCTCTTCTAGTTCTGTGGTTCCTAAACTAAAAGCAAATTATGTCATAAATATGCCTACATATCTCATGAATATGAAATATGGATGTACTTCACAATTTAGTATTATTGGTGAACACACTGAAACTTGATTCTTCACATATTGATGGTCAACTGCATACAGAACACACACATGCATGAGGAGACCCATGAGGTCTTTTACTTTTGACCATCTGGAATCATCCCCTTTGTTTCTTTTATAGTTTTGTAACATTATTTCTGATTGCATGTTTTTTTTGTAATTCTGATACTTTGAGTGTTTTAGCTTGGGTGGATAAGATAGTCAATTCATTTTTTTTAGGTAACTCATACCTATCTTCCCACTTCTTTCCTCCTAAAAACACAGCTTGTAGAATTATGAAGAATTGCTGTATTTTAATTAAGGGTATTCTCTCTCTTCTTTTTTTTGTAAATAGTAATTTATAACAATATAAATTTCAAGAGGAAACAATTTGAGTATAAGATTATATTTGAAAATAGTATTAAAACATATATATACACACATTCCAGTTGAAATTGTATAGGAAACAATGATAACTGAAAAACTAAAAACAAAAAAAAATATCCTACCAAACCTGAAATCCAGTTACCGGAAAGCTACTATAGACATTTCCATGAATATGCTTAAGAACAGACATGTCACTGACATTCTTCATGCAACAGTCCATCTTGGGTCTTCCATCATCAATCTATGGAGACTTTTATCGTATTTATTTATTTATTTATTTATTTATTTATTTATATTGTTCTACCTGTTGGTTCCATACTTACATTTTTTGAGTTTATATGTTAATGGTTTAAAAGAGGTGTAACAAATATAGAGACAGGATATTTTTACCAGAGAGAGACCTGAGTCATACTCCCACCGCACCCCACAGCTTGTTCCTCAGTTCTTGACTTGCTCACAAGAGGAGGATTCAAGTGAGAGGCATTGTTTATAGTGGAAATGAGATTGCAAGTTTATTTATGAAACACCTATGAGCACAAAGCTGCAAGCAGTTACTCAGCTAGTCTGAATGCCCCACGAATAGAGGCAGTAAATTTGTAAGCTTATTAGTAAGTTTGTTAGTAAGTTTATTCTATATACTTGAGCTAAGGGTACAAGTGGGCACCCAGCTAATCTGAGTGTGCTGACTATTGGGGTTCAGGTCAACTTTGAGATTCCCTCTCCTTCCCCTTCCAAACTTTGGGAATAATGTGCAACTACAAAGGCCTTCTTTCTCAGCCAGTAAAGATGTAGAACGAGTCTTCAAAAAAAATGGGGGGTGTTTGTCTTAGTGAAATCACTACAGAGGCTCCCTTTCCCAGCACAGAGTCTCAAGGATTCCACTCCTCCTGCGCTATCCCTTCTTGTGGTATTTGGAACACTTGGCAGTCTTATTGGATTGGGCTCACAACTGCTGAGTCAATGGGTGAGACATGCCTCCCTCCTCCTACCCGACTTAGTTTACTACCTATCCTATCTAACAGTATCACAGTGCTTAGGAGTATGTACCCCAGAGCCAGCCACTGTATGTTCAAATCCTAATACCAACAGTTTATTCCTCTGTGACCTTGAGCAACTTATAAAACTTCTCTGGGACTCTGCTTTCTCATCTGTAAAATGGAGTTATCAGTAGTATACTTGTCTTGTAGGATTACTGTGAAGATTGAGTTCAGATTTTTTAGTACTTGAAATACCTGGCAAAGAGTGCATGCAATATAAGTATAAACCTTTTTTGTTGTTAGTATGAATGTTGTGTATAGGATATTTCAGGATAGAGGACTGTTTCAAATGATTGTAGGTTTTAGTCCAAGCATTGCATATGTTATAGTATAGTTCCTTATCTGTTCAAAATTTTGGGTATGATATTATGTCTGTTGGATGGAGTTGGTGTGAAACAAGGGTGTTAGAAAGGAAGTTTTGTGTTTCAGAGTTCAAGATAGAGTTGGACACTTTCGGAGTTTATCCATGCTTTTCTGGCCATATCGCCTTTGCCGTCTCTTGACTAGAAGAGAGGACTGTAGCTTTGCTGCCTTTGACTGCAGCTGCTCTAAGTAGAGCCAGCTCTACTATATCCTGGGATCTAGGGAATTGTTTTAAAGGATTTAAACCAGGGCCAGTAAAAGGCAATTTAGTTAATATGAGTTAGTGAATTTTGGCATGTATGTAGTCTAGCCCAGAGATGCACTCTGTAACCTTACTGAACTTTACTTGATTTGTGTGTTTAAACATTCTTAAGGCATTAATAGTGGGCTGTGTTATTTGAGAGACACTTCCTTTTTTGGAAGTGGCCTTTCTGACTTCTCTATATTTATAGATTTTTTTTAAAAAATTGAAATTTAAAGGAAAAGAGCAAAGCTTTGACTTTTAGTTTTTCATTTTAAAGTGTTTTTTTAATGACTTGGAAAAGAATAAATGTAATGAGACAAAGAAATAGGAAAATTTGGCCTGTGGTTACATATATTCATAAAATTTTACTTTAATCTTCTGTGAACTGCCTTAAAGTCAATGAAAAGTTATTAATCCAGTGAACCTATTTTCTGTTTGTCATGAATTCATATTTTGTAAGTATACTTGTAAAATAATGTTTGATTTATGACTACTAATTTTTATGTATATTTTACTTTTGATAATCAAGTCAGACATACAGGAAGTTAAAGTTACTGTGACCAGTAGAAAATGGTTTAGTGTGGTATTACAACTATACCATGACATAGTAAAGTTCACTGTGGTTGGAAGTATTAGGCCACTGCTTGAAATTTGTAGTATCAGTGATTTCTAGAAACATTGGTGTCTTCCATTTTGTAAAACACACTGAACCACCATTTCAGTATACTTTCTTTTTTTCCCTATTTTTCCTAATCATTCTTTCTCAAAATGGCCCTTAAAAGGAGTTTGATGAGAAGGTATACAAAGGATATTGAATTGTTTTTAAGGTAAACCATGATGAATAGCTAAATCATTCTTAGATTATTCTATCTTATATTAAGATATGGATAAGATGTAGATAAAATAGTCTATTGTATTTTGTGGTTTTTTTCACATACAACCTATTTATCTACTTTCACTCATTTGTAATCATTTTGTGGTATTTGTCTTTGCTTTGATTCTGATTTTTTAAATCCTGGCAGACTTATTTTAAGTCTAATTTTCAAGCTTCTGTATAAAACTTTCCACTGCCTTTTCACCAGGTTTTGAATTTTTCTTGCTCTAGGGGAAAATGTCACTAGGAGGAGGGGGAAGAAGAAAAAAGTTAAGAGTTTTAGAGGAGACTGGAGCTAAAGTTCATTTAATAGTGGGTTACTAAATCAGTGATCACCTTTGAATTTAATTACTCTTTAAAAAAAAAAATTTTTTCAGCCCTGGCTGGTGTAGCTCAGTGGATTGAGCGCGGGCCTATGAACCAGACGATCGCGGTTCGATTCCCAGTCAGGGCACATGCTTGGGTTGCAGGCCAGTTCCTGGCAGGGGCCAGTTCCCTGCAGGAGATGCACAAGAAGCAACCATACATTAATGTTTCCTTCCTCTCTCTTTCCCTTCCCCTCTAAAGATAAATAAATAAAATATTTAAAAAAATTTTTTTTCAAAGACTACTTCTTTTACTAATCATGATGACTTTTTAGATAAATGTAGGCCACAGAGGATCAATGGATCGTGGGTAATTTATACATCATAATTTTCTGTGTTTTAATGCCCTCCCCCCGCCCATAAAAAGTAAGATCCAGTAAGTGTTGCTTTGAATTACCTACCTTCTTTATTGAAATATCCTATCCCATTAAGGTCTTGATTTTAGGAACTGAATGATTTTAGGAACTAAATGAAACACTCTTGGTGTTTTATACAGGAAATTTTAATACAAGAAATTGGTGGATGCGTTTTGGTAGAGAAGTCAAACAGGGTATGGTAGGCAGTCTAGAGATGAGCAACAGCGGGAAACCATTTGCTGTCTTTAGGATTGAGACAGTGAGAAGATGTGATGTTACCAGAGCCTGGACAGAGGGACTGCCTGACAAGAACTAAAAACCAGAGAGAGGATCCTGGTCCAGATCTGTGACCATGGAATGTGGGGCCAACTCATGAGCTGTGAAACCAGAGAATGTGGAATGTGTAGAAAGTGAGGGGAGGGTGTACAATAGCACGCCTTTTCTCCTCTTTCTACCCTGCAGGTCTCTGCCATCGAGTCCCTTCTGGCTGGGACCTATCCTGAAAGCCAGAGCAAAGGAATGTGGGGAATGTAGTTCCTTGCCAGACACAGAGGACAAAGAAGGGCAGGGGCTTGATCTGAGAGCAAAGAGATAAATGACCAGGAGAGACAATACAAAATATGTTGATTTTTTCCTCTCAGAAACAGATATTATAATATATGCTTTCACATTATATTCTAAGACACTCCTCTTCCCCTAGATCCCTTGTAAATGATGGGAATAATTATGATGTATATGGTCTCAGTTTTCAGGAACCATTTATGTTTGATGGAACTGAAGTGTTAATCCATTTGCTGCATATATTTTTGGCAGTCTCTTCTCCTTTTTATTGTTTACATATTTTGGACACAAAGTTTATCATTTTTATTTGTTTAGATCTTTCCCTTTATTTTTGAACATTTCCTCAACGATTAGAAAGTTCCCTTGAAACATTTAATAAGTATTCTATCCTGTCATCTGCTTTTTCTAGTTTTCAACATTTTCAGACTCTGTAATCTATCTGGAATTAATTCTGGTGTGGATTTGATGCATTATTTTAAAAACAATGAGGACAGTTTGTTTTTAATAGCTACCAATGCTTTGAGAGTCAGTTGTCTTTTCTTGTTCAGTTGCCTTTGTATGATGGATTTCTTGAAATTTAGTAGATACTGATAGATAGTAATATTTCAAATTGTACTGAAGTATCATCCCTGCTGATTCTTTAATTTATTAACTAAATTGTACTTCTATTTTTAATCATCTTTGAAGTGACTATCCAAAGGCATTTTACCTCTTTTTAAAGTATATTTTATTGATTATTCTATTATAGTTGTCCCATTTTTTCTCCCCTTTATCTCCTCCACCTTGCCCTCCACCTCCTACCAGCGTCCCTCCACTCCCTTAGTTCATGTCCATGGGTCATACATATAAGTTCTTTGGCTTCTCCATTTCCTATGCTATTCTTAGACTCCCCCCGTCTATTGTATACCTACCATTTTATGCTTTTCTTTTTTTTTAGTTGTACATAAAGAGTTAAGCTTTAGAAAATTTTTTTTAGACAAAGGAGATGAAAGGGAGGGAGAGAAACATCTTTGTGTGGTTGCCTCTCAGAGGTCCCCTACTGAGGGCTTAGCCACCAACTTAGGAATGTGCCCTAAGAATTGAACCAGTAACCCCTTGCTTCACAGGCCAGTTCTCAGTCCACTGAGCCACACTAGTTAGGGCCTTTTATGCTTCTTATTCCCTGTACCTTTTCCTCCATTCTCTCTTCTCACTCCCCTAGGTGATTACACTCCATTTGATCTCTATTTCTGTGATTTTCTTCGGTTCTAGTTGTTTGCTTAGTATGTTTTTGTTTTTATTTTAGGTGCAGTTGATAGTTGTTGAGTTTGTTGTCATTTTACTGTTCATAGTTTTGATCATCTTCTTTTCCTTACATAAGTCCCTTTAACATTTCATGTAATAATGGCTTGGTGATGATGAACTCCTTTAACTTGACCTTACCTGAGGAGCACTTTATCTGCCCTTCATTTCTAATTGATAGCTTTGCTGGATAGAGTCATCTTGGATGTAGGTCCTTGCCTTTCATGACTTGGAATACTTCTTTCCAGCTCCTTCTTGCTTATAAGGTTTCTTTTGAGAAATCGGTTGACAATCTTATAGGAACTCCTTTGTAGGTAACTGTCTCCTTTTCTCTTGCTGCTTTTAATGTTCTCTCCTTATCTTCAATCTTGGGTAACTTAATTATGATGTGCCTTGGTGTGTGCTTCCTGGGCCCAATTTTTTGGGGACTCTCTGAGTTTCTCAGACTTCTTGGAAGTCTATTTCCGTTGCCAGATTAGGGAAGTTCTCCTTCATTATTTGTTCAAATAAGTTTTCAATTTCTTGCTCTTCCTCTTCTTCCTCTGGCACCCCTATGATTTGGATGTTGGAACATTTAAAGTTGTCCCAGAGTTTCCTAAGTCTCTCCTCACTTTTTTGAATTCTTGTTTCTTCATTATGTTCTGGTTGAATATTTATTTCTTCCTTCTGTTCCAAATCATTGATTTCAACCCTAGTTTTCTTCCCTTCACTGTTGGTACTGTGTATACTTTCCTTTATTTATTTTTCATAGCCTTCATTTTTTCTCTAATTTGTGACTTTATTCAACCAATTTCATGAGTATCCTGATTACCAGTACTTTGAACTCTGCATCTGATAGGTTGGCTATCTCTTTGTCACTTAGTTGTTTTTCTGGAGTTTTGATCTGTTCTTTCATTTGGGCCATATTTCTTTGTCTTGGCAGACCTGTTATGTTGTAAGGGGTGGAGTCTTAGGTATTTACCAGGGTGAGGCAACACAATTGGCTGTGTTGTGAAGCTGTATGTCAGGGAGGAGTCAGGGAGGGATCAGGGACAGTATTGCTTACTTGGCTCTCTACCAGTTTTCAGTCACTTGCCCCCACTACCCACAAGCAAATTGGGCCCTCCTGCTTCTGATTCCTGGTTGGGTGGGTTTGTGTATGTTCTAGGACCCTGTGAGTCTCCTCAGTGAACTTTCCTTTGAGGCTGGGCGTTTATCCTGCTGCCTCAACCCCCACAGGTTTTTACAGTCATAGGTTTTGAGGATTTTGAGACCACTGGTTTGAGTGGTCTATCTCACTCCCTAGTTGTTCCTCCCAGTTTATCTGCATGCAAATGTGGGATAGCCAACCCACCTTCACCCACCCAGTCCTCTAGCCGCCGCCTTGTCACAGGACTTCTCTGCCCAGCTGCCTCTCTCCACTCCTCGTACCTGTCTGGATGAATGTTTCTTCTTTAACTCCTTGGTTGTTGGACTTCCATAAAGTTTGATTTTCTAGTAGCTCTGGTTGTTGTTTGTTTTTAAATTTGTTGTTGTTTTTTTTGGGTTTTATGAGGAGGCACAGTGTATCTACCTACGCCTCCATCTTGGCCAGAAGTCCTCCCTCCTTTTTTTTTTAATGAAAAAGTTTAGGATGTCATGTTGTGATTTGAATTAATTTAAAAACCTTTGGACACATAGGTAACAAGTTCAGTATTGAGGCATGCGTCTTTATTCCTTTTTTTTATTTTAAGATTTTATTTATTTTTAGCGAGAAAGAGAGGGAGAGTAACATGAATGTGTGAGAGATACATAGATAGGTTGCCTCTTACATGCTGCCAACTGGGGATGGACCTGGCCCACAACCCAGGTATGTGCCCTGGCTGGTATTCTGACTGGTGACCTTTACGTTCACAGGCTGACACTAAATCCACTGTGCCACACCTGCTAGTATGCATCTCTATTGCTTTTAATGTGCAGGTCAAGAAAGTACTGTCATGATTTTCATTTTTAAAATTTACTTTAGTTGTGGGAAAATAAAGTGACCATACTGAGTAATGAGTGTCTAATATGTTTTAAACTTGGCCTTTTAAAATCAGTTGTTGTACTCATATTAACCTGGTAATTGTGTTATGGAATGTTATCTAAATTTAGTAGATGGGGTAAAAGTCAACAGGTGAAGAGAGAGTAAAGGTAGATTACTTAATTCTTAACTCCTTATCTTTTTCCTTGATGAATTTATTGACCTGTGATGAGGATATTGGAAGTCTGAAAATCTTTAAATAGAGAGGGCATCACTTTTTATTTTGCTTCAGAAATGTATATTATTATGAAGTATTTGAACAGTGATAGAATAGTTACTTAGCATTTTTTAAAAAATTGGGATGTAAAGGATTGTGAAGGAGGAGAGATGTCTTTAAAACTCATTAAGTATCGGAAAACATTCTGAAAATCTAGCCTCTTATGGTTAGTTTTGAAGTAAGAGGCTTTTGATTTTAGTTTTTTTCTAGTTACAATTCTAAGTTTTGTGTAATTGGTACTAATTAAAATTGTAATATATATAGATATATTAATAATTTTAATACTTAGCATTTTTAATGTGAAAAATTTCAACATTATAAAAATAGAATAATATAATGAACTCAATGTATCCATCACTGGGGTTCAAACACTCTGTAGCTAATTTCATTTTATCTCTCATTGACTTTTCTCTTCATTTCTGGATTCCTTTGAAGCAAATTCTAGCTGTCACAGCATTTCAACTAAACATTTCAGTATGCATTTCAAAAAATAAGAACACTTTTTAAAAATCATAATTACAGCCCAGGCTGGTGTGGCCTAGTGGATTGAGTGCCAGACTATGAAGCAAAGGGTTGCTAGTTTGATTCCCAGTCAGGGCATGTGCCTGGGTTGCAGGCCTAGTCTCTAGTAGGAGGTGCATGAGAGGCAACCACACACTGATGTTTCTCTCCCTCTTTCTTCCTCCCTTCCACTCTGTCTAAAAATAAAGAAATAAAATACTTGAAAAATTGTGATTATATATTTTTAAATCACACCTGAAAAGTTGACAATAATTTCTTAATATCAGATATTAAGGGCAGTGTTCTCATATTCTCAATTGTCATTAATATGTGTATATATAATAATAACTATTTACTTTTAATCCTCATCTGATGATATGTTTATTGACTTTAGAGAGAGAGGAGGTGGGGGAGAGAGAAAGACAAACATTTATGTGAGGGAGAAACATTGATTGGTTGCCTGTAGTATGCTCCTCAACCAGGGATCAAACCCACAACCTAGGTATGTTCATTGACCCTAAATCGAACCTGTAACCTTTTGGTGTACAGTACAGCACTGCAACTAACTGAGCTACCTGGCCAGGGCAATAATAATAATAATAATAATAATAACCATAAACAACAATAAAAACAATTAAAGATGATAATAATAATTATTTGTAAGAATAATTATTAAACATAATAATTATTTTTAATCCTTGTCTGAAGATACATTTATTGATTTTAGAGGGACAGGGAGGGAAGGGAGGAGGGAGGGAGAGAGAAACAGACAGACACGAGAGACACATTGATAGGTTACCTCCCATATGCACCCCTCCAGGGAATCAGACCCACAACCTTTTTCAGTATATGAATGACGCACCAACTAACTGAGTCAGGGCAATAATAATTAGTTTTTTTAACAATCTGTTTCAATCAGGATGTAGATCAAGTTCATACTTTAGGATTGGTTTATAAATTTCCAAAATCTATTTTAATCTATAATATCCATTTCCACTGTTCTTTATTTCTTAAAATTTTATGTTGAAGAAACTGGGTCAGTTTTGAGGCATCTTTACCACAGAAATATAGAGGTAGTTCCACCTGAGTGTTTTCTAGATGTGTCATTTGTTTGTTGTATTCATAATCCTAGATTGGGTTTTTGCTTAGTGTTACATGGTTATTATCTTGTTTTAAAACCAAAATCCATGCTTTATTATCAATTTAATTATTTACATTAATGAAATCATGGACTTGTGTCTTTGTTATATTTTAAACTATATTTTAAGGTGAATTTAATGATTGAGATAAAAATCGTTTATTCATGTACCATTTAAAATCATCTTGAATATCACATATTAGGGAAACACTGCTTTTTATTAATGCTGCTTCTTCTGTTCCCTCCACTCACCTCTTGTGTTGAAATCTAATCAGTTACCCCAAGAGGGACCAATTTGAAACCTTAGATATATTTCCTGCATGTCTCCACAAACAAGGTACATTCTGTGCGCAGTATGGTTTTGCTAACACACTGCTAAATGAGGTGTGTTACCAATCTGAGATCATAGTCTAGCCAGCTCAGCGTTCTTATTTTCAGGTTCAAATTCCATTACGTGAGACATGTAATTTTATAGAGGAAGGGAAAAAGAAAAAGAGAACAGGGACATGATTCTATATTGTCATTGAAATCTTCAGTGTATAGTTGATGAATGGAATTAAGTAATGGCTGAAGACATTTCTTTTTCTGTTGCATAGGAATTAACTTTTAGGGACAATTCAATTTGAAGATTATAAATTAAGAAAACTGATTTTTAAAGGTTTCTAAAAATTTGTGGAGAAGGCATTTCAATAAAATAATTTGTTTAAAAATATGAACTTTGGGGAAATAGAATTTATTAATTTACTTTGAATCAATTTATTTAACTAGATTTTATATGTAAGGATTATCCTGTTGATATAGCGAAATAAATGTACTGTAAATAACTTACAAAGCTCTTACACATACATTCTTAGTTGTATCTTATGTTATACTATAAGGAGTTACCATTCTCATTTTATAAACTGGAAAGCTTTGGGAAGTCCAAAGAAATCATGTGATTTGTCCAAAGACACACAAGTAGAGAACTATTTTATACCATTCTGAAGGCACTGGACTTGAAAGTGGATGTTCTGTACTTAGTACTATTTATTTGCTAAGTTATGTTAGCTTGGATAATTTATTTCAAATAATTCTCATTGCATATTGGGATAATTTGCTATAGAACTTTGTTGAGAATGAAATAGATAATGTGTAAGTAAAAGCAATGTGGCCCTGGTTGTTGTGGCTCAGTGGATTGAGCATTGGCCTGTGAACCAAAAGGTTTTGGTTCGATTCCCAGACAGGGCATATGCCTGGACTGCCAAGCTAGGTCCCTGGTTGGGGGCGCGTAAGAGGCAAACACACACTGATATTTCTTACCCTCTTTGTCTCCTCCCTTCCCCTCTCCTTAAAAACAAATAAATAAAATCTTTTAAGAAATTAAAAGAAAAGAAAAGCAATGTGAAAATTTTTAAAATTTACATAATAAGTTCTTGAAATTTCATAATACTGTCAGTCTATTCATTTTAGTAATGCAATCTTTAATAAATACTTAGAAATAAGGATTCATTGCCTTTTTAAAAAGTTATCATAGGAATCTAAGTAATAAAAGTAACTGAGGCATTTTTCTGTATGTTTTCTGTCATAATTGGGTTTCTGTAGAGCTCCTTTTCCTATAACTGGGAAATGCAATGTATATTTCGTTCAGTTGGTGAATATTGATAGGCTCTGGGGGTACAAAATGAGTAATATATATTTTATTTCTTTGAGGAGATCGCAGTCATGTGGGAAATAACAAACTTTAAGAAACAAGTGAATTGCAGCAGAGCATGCAGACGCTTTGTTAGAGGGTCAAAGAGTATGAGAGTTTTTTGGGGGGGAATCAATTAAAACTGTATGATATTATCTATAGGAAAAGACTCATATTCCTAATATTTATTCAGATATGGGAGGTTATGCCCATGTGGGACTGTTGGACAATAAGTTGTGGTGGGTGGTTTTGTTGAAGAGAAAATGGATAGATGAAATACACTATAGCTGAGTGCAAGGGTCTTCCTCCCACCAGGTGTATTTCATGAAGGAAAGGAATGGGAGGGGAAAGAGAAGCTAACATTTTGGGAGTAGAGTCACAGATGGATACGTACCTACTGGCATCTGTGACTTGATAGCAGGACACAGGAAAGTACAAATCTCTACTTTTGTCTGTTTGACTCTAGCCAAATTCTATTTCTCTCCTGTTAATCCATTCTTGCTAGTTTTTAAGCAGAGTTATTTCTCTTAGGCTATTCCTTTAGTCATGTTAGCACTCTAGGATTCTAACTGCAATATGTCTTCCATTAGTGATGTGTTATTTTGCTAGAGCTATGTCTTTAAGTGATATGATAAAAATACTCTATAAACAAAAGCATTGTTTCACATACTGCATGGCCAATATATAGGCTGTGGTAAAGGCAGTTGTGAGTATGTGAAACCCAGAGCTTGTTCTTGTATTATTATTTATTAGTTATTGTATATTTTTCATACAACTGAGAACCTACTTCTGCCCCACCCTGTATAATGCAGTTAGAATATTACCTGGTTGAAGTGAGGGAATTAGCACATAAGTCTTATGCTTAAGGATTATTATTATCTCCAATGACTCTTGTACCTCTAATGAAACAAATCATGTGATATCTGCATGGTGAAGGGCCAAAAATTATGAATCTGGGCTAAAGATTTTTAGGAGGCCTCAAAGGCCCTTTTCAGGGTCAGGAATGCACTGGGGTGTCAGTGTCCTGTGAGATCTCTTAGAGTCACCTCTCAAATGAATCCTATGCAACTAAATTTTGCTGTGAGTATATCAGTTATAATTTTTATGCTCCAACCACTCAGTACAGATCTGCAGATTACTGCCTGTAAATATCCAGCTTAGTATTAGCATTTCTTTCCTCAAAATAGTCTACTTTTTTTTGGTATTTTGAAACACATAATCAAATAATAAAGGATACTATTAGATAAGGATCCTTCAGCTTTTGAGAAATGGTGTAAGTCTTATATGTAGCTTCTAGATAAAGATGCTGTACTTATTTATAGGGTTTAAGAAAGAGTCTAGGACAGTGGTCTCCAACCTTTGAGCACCAGGGACTGATTTCGCAGGAGACAGTTTTCCCATGGACTGGAGGAGTGGGAGGGGTGGTTTGGGGATGATTCAAGTGCATTACATTCAAGCTCACCTCCTGCTGCGTGGCTGGGTTCCTAACAGGCCTGGAGGTTGGAGACCCTGCTTTAGGAGAAAAAGGAAAGATCTTTTGTGAGTAGTATGTATTGAATGTCAGACCATCAGTAAGCTGTCTAGTGTGCTGAGATGACTTTTCTTATAAGAAAATTTGGGGTGACAGACACCGCAATTTCCTATCCAGTACTTTTCATGCTCCTTTTTTTATTACTACCAGTACCCTCTTTTTTTTGGCGGGGTGAGGGTGCTGTTAATGGTGTGCCCAGCAGAGATAGATTACCTTTGTAGACTCATTGCAGTGCAGTCTAAGTGGGTGATTGCTAGGCTATATCTTTCTATATTTTCCCTGAGTAGGGAACCCCTCCTGCCCCCTATTGATTTCCTTCTTGTCCTTATCAAGAAAGTGGACATGATGCTTGGACTTTCTTGCTACCATTTGTGACAATTAAAAAGTAGAGGAAATCTGTGTGTATGGGTGAGGATAAAGAATGAAGGAGCCTGGATAGTAATGTTATTGTGGAGCTGCCTTAAGCTGTCTACCTTTGCACTTCTCTTTCCATGAAGAAAAGAACATCTTATTAAAAATCACTGTAGAGGGGTTTTCTGCTATTTGCAACTGAATGTAGTCCTAACTTTGCTGCATAAGAAACATTTTGTTTGGTCTCATCCAGAGCCCTGGTTACTAAAAATTGTTAGTACCCCCAAGCTAGAGATTTCATCAGTAAACTTTGACCAGTGTAGAAGTTGACCAGCTGAAATGAAGTTATGAGAAAAAAACCATAATGTTATGTAATTTGACTATACTCTATAGCCAAGAATCATGTCATTCAAGGCTGTTCTCCTCCCGAACAGTAAATTGGAGAAAAACTTGGATCTAGGTAAGTTCTTGCAGTTTGGTTTCTGTGTATTGTTTGCAGCTTTTTTACCTCTTGTAGCCTGGCCATTTATTAAAAGATATAGCCACTAAGATGGATTGCGTATGGCACATATCCAGAAAGTTGCTGTTTTTCTTCTTTGCTGATTTAGCTTGCCTTTTCTCCTTTAAAAATAATCCTTAGGATTGAAATGGATTCAGTAAAGTTGCAGCATACAAACTCACCAAACAGAAAGCTCTAACATTTCTATACACTATTAATGAACAGTCAAAAAGAGAAATCTAAAAAATGATTTATAATCACATCAAAAATACCTGGAAATAAATTTAAACAAGGAGGTGAAAGACCTGTATTCTGAAACTGATGAGACACTAGTGAAAGACATTGAAAAATATACAAATAAATGGAAAAATATTTCATGCTCATGGATTGAAAGTATTAAGTAAATGTCCATACTACTCAAAGCAATCAACAGATTCATTGTGATTCCTATCAAAATTCCATTGGCATTTTTCACTGAACTAGAACAAACAATTATAAAATTTGTTTGGAACCACAAAAACATCCTAAATAGCCAAGCAATTTTGAGAAAGAACAGAGGTGTAGGTATCATACTCCCTTGATTCCAGACTATACTATGGAGCTATAGTACGGTATGGTATTGGCCCAAAAACAGACACACAGACTAGTGGATCAGAATTGAGGATAATTAATTTACAGTAAGGCCAAGAATATACAATGGAGAAAGGACAGTACCTTCTATTAGTGTTGCAAAAATCAGGGAACCCTATGCAAAAGAATATAATTAGACCAATCATTTATACCATACACAAAAATGAACTCAAATGGATTAAAGACTTGAATATAAAACCCGAAGCCATAAAATTCCTAGGGGAAAACATAGGTGGCAAACTAGTTGATATCAGTCTTAGTGATATTTTTGTGTATTTGACTATAAAGTGTAAAGGTGTGGGAAACAAATGCAAAAATAAACGAATGGGACTAGTTCAAACTAAAACGCTTCTGTATAGTGAAGGGAACTATCATAAAAAAGGTAAACAACTGAATGGGAGAGAACATTTTTCAAATTACACATCTGATAGGGGTTAATATCCAAAATATATAAAGAACTCAATGAAACACAACAACAACAACAACAAAAACCTGATTAAAAATGGACAATCTGAATAGGCATTTTTCTAGAGAAGACATACGAATGGCTAACAAGTACATACAAAGATGTTCAACATCACTAATTATTAGGGAAGTGAAAATCAAAACCACAGTATCACCTCACACCTGTGTGGTGAAAGGCACTTGTTAGAATGTTTATTATCAAAAAGACAGGAAATAATGAGTGTTAGAGAGGATGTTGAGAAAAGGGAATCCTTGTACACTGTTGGTGAGAGTGTAATGTAAATTGGTACTATCATTATGCAAAACAGTATGGAAATTACTCAAAAATTAAGACTAGAATCACCGTATGATCCAACTTTTCCAGTTCTGGGTGTTTATCCAAAGAATATAAAAATGCTCATTTGAAAAGATGTATGCATCCCTATTTTCATTGCAGCATGATATGCAATAGCCAAGATATGGAAATAACTTCTGTCTATCAAAGGATTGAATGGATAAAGAAATAGTGATTGTTGTGCATGCATGCGTATACACACACACACAGTCGTTTTGGAAGATTTTTATAAACTTAAACATGTCCAAATATGCCCAAAAGCAGACTTGCAGAACCTCTGGGCTGGAAGAATCCTTAAATATGAGTCACCTTCACCTAGACCAATGCTTCCAAACTCCCCTGTTGATGGAAGGGGAGTTCCATCATGTATATATGTGAGGATCATGGGACTAATCTCATCAGGAATTCATGCAGCCAGACTTCTCTTTTTCTTTGGTGTCAGTGATTTGGGGCCAGTCTGTCCATTCATGTTTATGTAGTGCTCACTATGGGCAGGCACTGTTGGGAACACAGTTGCAGGAAAGATCGTTCCTCACTTTATAGAACTTTCAGTCCTGTGAGGAAGACTCAAGTAATCATAGCCAGTTGTTAAAAAAATTAGCAGTGGAGACTCCGTTGTGTTTACTGCCTCCAAGCTGCAAATGCTCAGAAATTGCTATTGACAGTTGTCAACAGGACACAGCAGTCATTCCTAAGGTGTGGTGGCAGTGTTCAGGCTTTCCTTTGGGTGCTTGTGAATGGTCTGTGTGTATTTTTTAAGAAAAGTATAAAGGACACATAGACAATAACTAAGGTGGGGGGCGGAAATGGGAGGGAGGTGGGGAGCACTGGGGGGGCAGGGCTGGGAATATAAGACAGAAAACTGTACTTGAACAAGAATTAAATAAAAATAAAGAAACTTCAGACGTTATAAAGGAGTCTCTGGAACAATGTTTCTGGACCCACCTGTATCAGAATTACCTGGAGCTCCTTAAAAAAAATGCACATTCCTGTGCTTCATTCAAGACCTACTGAATTAGAATTTCTGTGGGTAGCTAGGGGGAATCTGTTTTTTAACAAGCAGTTCAAGTGATTCAAAGACACAGATAGTCGAGAAATGCTGTGTTTGAACCTTTCTGGAGTTTTCCAGCCTTCTACACAGGTCCCTCCAGTTGCGTGTTTGTTTTGCCTGTTCCTTCTGATGAGGAGTGCATCCTTCACTCCAGGCCTTTGATACTAACACTAATGGGTTCTAGATGGCCATGTATGTGAAACCAGCTTTGAGATTGATTTTTACACAAGTGTTTAGTGTTTGACAAAAGTCCTTTGTCTTGTGTAATTGATACTATTCTCGACTTGAGACAGTGTTTATCTACAAAGAGCCAGGGGGCTGTATTTTCTTTAATAGTGCTTATCTGATTTGCAAGATCTGTATTTATTCAGGTTTTCCAGAAATTCCCAGTACCTTCATTTTATTGGGGAGATATTTTTCCCTAGGTGCTAATTTTTGTTACTCTTTCCCAAAGTTTTTTTAGAAATGGGTATAGATTTTTAACTAAAAAATTTTGGTGCCATTTATAAAATAACTTGTTTCTACCTTTGAATAGTTTTGAAAAATGTAGTGTCACTGTTAAATCATGTGTTTGCTATTAAGTGTGTACTATAAATAGCTATAAAAACAAACATCTCATTATTTTTGATACAAAATTTCCACTTCCAAGGAAAATACAGAAGTAAACACACCTTTCCATGAATGTGAATCTAGACATCTTTAATATAGTACACTTGCACATTTTAAAGTGTTTTCACTTTTGAGTCATTGCTTCACCAATGCCAGTTTCAGTTTAGCTAGTAGACATTTTGAGGCCTCCTGGTGGAGCATGTGTTTTGCCTTCCCCCTCACTGCCCTTTTCTTTATTGGGCTGTTTCAGTCATCATAAAATGCCTTGCCTTTTACTAAACCAAATGCCATAAAGAATTTGCCTTAAGGGTAATTATTACTCCATGAGTTAAGGAGGTACAAGAATAATAAGGAAGTGAAATAGACAGTACAGCTCATCTCCTTTTATGGAAAGCAATTTTGCAGGACGAATTACTTTATATACCTCCCATTGAGAGTGGTCATAAAGGTATGTTTTCATTTGTTGATGAAATGCAAGTAACCCTAGATTTGGCAGTCCTTCAGTCTCAGATAGTAGTATGTGGGCTCTTTTTAGTCATAGGGGGATGGAATGGACAGTTGAGACCAGCAGGTTATTCTCACAGCTGTGAACAAGACACAGGTCAGTCTGGAACAAGCCTGTCCTAGGTACTAGAACTTTACAGGCTGATTGGGAATGGTTAACCATCTTAGGTTATATAACATGCAGTTCATATGAATACATATGCGTGAATATTTTTCATACACTGAATAGATACTTGTATGTGAATGATAAGTATCATATAAATTATAAATTCATTCTTCAGTTTGGCTATCAGTTGGTTAAAATTTGATACTTTTATGATTTTGGTCATAATATGATCCTTACTACTTAGTATAGAATGCCAAGTATATCAGCTAGTACCTGGTAGCATCTTTTAAAACAAGTATATATTTTTTATCTAAAAATTAAAGTTTAATAATACTTACAAAATATTCAAATAATATAAAGATGTGCAAAGTATAAGGGGAAATTCTCTAACCTCCTTCCAGCTTTTTACTCTTCCTTTCTGAGGAAAGGCACCAGTCTTTCCCCCCAAATACCTGTTTTTCTGCAACTTTCTTTTTGTTTTTAATACATATTATGAATGTGTTTGCAGATCAGTACTTATAGGTATTTATTGTTGATGTACATATTTTGTGTATCAAAGTTTTTGATATTGTAATAATTTTTATTCTAGAAACTTAAGAAAACGAATGTTTGCATATTTACTTATTTCCCAATGTATATGTTTATGTGGCTGTTAATAACAGAAAAAAAATCAAATATAGAGCATTGATAGTTTTATTAATGAATGTTATGATGGGTTATATACACATTTTAGTTTTAAAGTTAATTATTTGAAAAATGACCTAAGCATCTTTTTAAACAGTGATTAAAAATATTATAAACCCTGTTTATGAGTATTTTTCTGTATATTTAATGGTATGATGTTCAAGATCTTCTGTCTTAGCAACTTTCAAGTATATAATACAGTATTGTTAACTGTAGTCACCATGCTGTATATTAGGTCACCAGAACCTATTCATCTCATAACTACATTGAGCATCTTCAGTTGTTTTTTGTCATCTTTATATTTTCTTTAGTGATGTTTCTTCACCTATTTTTTCACTTGGCAGTATTCCATGAACTAAAATTTAAGTATTTATATGGGTCATATATTTATTGGCATAGAAAGAGGTATAACTCCATAATCATTTTAATCACTAAATAATATTTAATTTCATGAATTACTAGAATTTAAAAAACTCTAAATCTTAAAGATGGCCATTTACTATTATAAAAGCTGCTGCTGTAAACATCCTGCGTTCGTATTTAATGAGAGTAAATACAGGTCTTCTTACTCTGGCCAAAAGTTCATGTATTTTTAAGGTTTTCAATAATTATTGCCAAATTTCCTTCAAGAAAGCTTTTACTCCCACAGTGGAAACATTTGTCAGGGGCAGAAAATCCATTAGAAACATGCATTGACCAGAGAATACTGCAATCTACCTTCTCACTCTATACAATAGATCTTGGCTAGGTCACACTGTTTCTAGACTTTCTTAACTCCAGGTCAGTGTAACTTTTTTCTCCCTCTGATATTTATGTTTGTGTTTATATTATTTATATTTATATAAGAAATAAATAAATAAATGTTTGTTTATTTATTTATTTTCTCCCCATTTTTTGGTGCTTTTCTTCTCTGTGTGCCTCAGATTCCCATACCTTTTCTAGAGCTGAAGCCAGTATGGTGCTCCTCATGAATCGTTTCTCAATTTCAATCCCAGAGTATAAGCTTATTCCAAGCATGTAGTACATTTTGTATATTTGTCTTTGAATTATAGAATGTGCTTGGCATATATGAATGGTTTTCCTCAATACTGATGAGTTAAATTATGCCTGGATCAAATAGGGTTTCTTGACTATATTATATTGTATAGTGTATGTGCCATATTAATACTGTATTCAAAGATAATTGATGTAATTATATCCCTAACTACTAACATATACTTTAAAGATCCTATTTCTTTTTGAGAATGTAGATGACATCAACACATAAATTAAAATAATTTTTTGTTTCAGAATTTTATAACCTCAAATGACCTAACTGTATAAGCATAGTCTGGTTTTACTATTTGGGATTACAGAATAAAAAATATTTTGTTAAACTTTAGTTTGACTTTTCATTAAGTTATAATGACCTATAATTATGTTGTGTTACAAGTTGACCATAACAACATCTTTTGTTAGGTAACATGCAAAAATTTAAAAAAAGACTAGTTTTATTTCAAAGGTTCAGCATTGCAGTTATTTGTCTGTCTCCTAGACTTACAGATTTGTCCATCAAACAGTGAAGACGTAATTTCCATATAACTGTCTAGAATGTTTTAAAAAATTATAATCTTTTGAATGTTAAATTGAAATTAAGTAAATATATTACTTGCTTTGTAGGTAAAAACAGATGTGACTGTTCTGTTATGCAATTATATCTTTCTATGTCAATAAATATATGATCTACATAAATATTTTTTGCCAGTAATGGAATTCTTGTGGAAGTCTTATGGGATTGATGAATATGTAAGAGGACATTTTTATGGAGATTAGTACAACCTGTTTTCCAGTAAAGTCTGAGGAAATGTTTTATTTTTGCAACATGAACAGCACTAATGCAGCAGTTGAATTAATTTAGGGGTTTCTTTGGCCAACACACTGATGCCCAGAAAATGCTTGAGCTGATGGCTTGCCAGATGCACATCTGACCTAGTGAAGGTGAAGCCAGCTGACCATGCACTGCCAATTTCAGGTTCCATTTAATTGGATCCTAAAAACTGGAGCACAAATAAATAACAGCCTACAAATTCAGTTAGTTTCAGAAAAATCAGATTTATCTAAAATCATGTCTCGTTATAGTTCCTCTGTAAATATTCACTGATGGTTGTAAGTTGAAAGCATTAAAGTTTGAGTTTTTCTGATTTCAGAAGATATATGCCCAGCAAATGTGACACTTTCAAGTGTACACTATATGAGTGAATTGTGATTTAAGATCTACTCAAGACTATACTGTGGTGTAGGGGTTTTTTTGAAGACTATGTATAATTTTTTTGCCATGGTTAATTATTTTTCTCAAAGGAAGGGATTGTTCTGAATTTAACTGAATTAATGCTCTTTAACTGGATTTACTGAATTAATGCTCTTCTGTGATATTACTGTGTTCCTGGTGATATTGCTGAACATTATGAGGGCATGTCATAACAACAACATACTTACTGTCGATAAAATCTTTCTCTGTATTTTAAAGTTAAGAAGATAATTGAATTTTTGGTCCTACTAGTAAAAATTGCCTTTCATTTAAAGATGTGAAAATAATCCAGACATGTAATATTAGTATCCTAATATAGGAAAAAAGTAAAGGAATATCTTATGCACAGTGAGCTCTGTAAAACATGGGATGATCATGATTGATGAATGGTTACCAGTTGTTTGATACAAAGTTCATTTTGGAAAGGTAATGACTTTACCTCCTGTGCTCATTTAAGATTTCTTTTTTGTACTTTGTTCCTCTTAGATAAAATGGGAAAACACTGTAGTGAATCATTTTTTAATTCACGCTTAAAGCTTGTTCATAGTGTGACTTCCCTGGGCTCTGTAGCAATACAGAGACACATATAGATCATGAAACAACTTCACTTAATAAAATGGAAATCTGTTTTGTGTTAACTGTGTATATTATCTCAACATATAAGAATACTTATCTAGGGTGCTTGCTGCCTCTAGTTTCAAATAATAAGTTTTGGACCACCGTTAGCCTCAACACTTTTCTTTTCAAAGCTGCCAGGCTAAGTGTGTCGCTACATGCAGTGAGAGAGTTTTAACTTGCTCGGCAGCCTGAGGAAATTATTGGAGACTCCTTCTTGCAGGACTAAAATGGTTATTTTGCCACTGTTAGGTAAGCCTACATGTTCAGGCAGTAATCCAAATGAAGAGTGACCTGGGCTTTGAGATCAGGGCTAAGCATTGAGAAACCAACTGTGTATAAAAGAGCCAGGGTCATGTGGATTGTACCTGCAGAGAGATACTAGTTTTACATTTGTTCTTCACTCAAATGCAGTGGCTGAATGTAAAATTTGCATTCCTCCAGAAGTGATTTAAGAAATCTTTTGCTCATGGCTAAAAATGAAAATTAAGTATATTTAATAGCTGCTTTTGTGTTTTCATATATTTTATTGAGTTTTTATGTATTTTGCTTTTCAATGATGTATTCCCAGCTCAGGATCTTTATACATGCTGATCTTCCTTTTGAAATTCCTGCTGCCTGGCTAACACCTGGACTTTGTGTGTCACCTGGTTGACACATAGACTGGATGAGATGCCCATATTATTTATTCTTATAATACTTTGCATTAAAAAAGGTAGTACATTTGTGGGAATTGCGTTGGAGCACCAAAATTTTGCTAATTATTTAGTCTGTCTACTTTCTTTCTAAAAAAAAATATATTTTATTGATTATGCCTTACGGTTGTCCTATTTTCCCCTTTATTCCCCTCCACCCTGCACACCCCTCCCCCATCATCCCCCCTTTAGTTTATGTCCACGTGTCACAAGTTCTTTAGATTCTGTATTTCCCATAGTATTCTTGCCCTCCCCCCTACTTTCTACCTCCCGCCTATGCTACTTATTCTCTGTACCTTCTCCCCCCTTCTCCCCCTTCCACTCTCCTGTTACTAACCCTCCATGTGATCTCCATTTCTATAGTTCTGCTCCTGATCTAGCTCCCCTCTTAGTTTGCCTTTGTTTTAGGTGTGGTTGTTAATAACTGTGAGTTTGCTGTCCTTTCACTGTCCATATTTTTTATCTTTTTAGATAAGTCCCTTTAACATTTCATATAATAAGGGCTTGGTGATGAAGGGCTTTAACTTGACCTTATCTGAGAAGCACTTTATCTGCCCTTCTGTTTTGAATGAAAGCTGTAATGGACAGAGCAATCTTGGATGTAGGTCCTTGCCTTTCATGACTTGGAATACTTCTTTCCAGCCCCTTCTTGCCTGTAAGGTCTCTTTTGAGAAATCAGCTGACAGTCTGATGGGAACTTCTTTGTAGGTGACTGTCCCCTTATCTCTTGCTGCTTCTAGAATTCTCTCCTTCATTATAATCTTGGGTGATGTAATTATGATGTGCCTTGGTGTGTTCCTCCTTGGGTCCAACTTCTTTGGGACTCTGAGCTTCCTGGATTTCCTGGAAGTCTATTTCCTTTGCTACACTGGGGAAGTTCTCCTTTATTATTTGCTCAAATAAGTTTTCCACTTGTGGCTGTTCCTCTTCCCCTTCTGGTACCCCTATAATTGGGATGTTGGAACGTTTAAAGATGTCCTGGAGGTTGGTTCCTAAGCCTCTCCTAATTTTTTTGAATTCTTGTTTTTTTATTCTTTTCTGTTTGGTCATTTTTTTCTCCTTCTGGTCCACTCCCTTGATTTAAATCCCAGTTTCCTTTCCATCACTATTGGTTTCCTGTGCATTTTCCTTCATTTCAATTAGTTTAGCCTTCATTTGTTCCTCTAATTTGTGACCAAAACCAACCAATTCTGTGAGCATCCTGATCACCAGTGTTTTGAACTGTGTATCTGAAAGGTTGGCTATTTCTTGGTTGCTTAGAGTTATACGCTCTGGGGCTTTGAGCTGTTTTTGAGCCATATTTTGGTCTGTTTGCACCTGTTGTGTATGAGGGACGGAGCCTTAGGTGTTCATCAGGGCACAGCGACCCAGTTGCTGGGGTGTGACGCTGTACGTGAGGGCGGGGTCAGAGAGGGAAAAAATGGCGCTTTGCTCCACTCTCTCTCAGATTTCTGTCCCCTCTTCAGCTTTCCACAAGCAAATTGGGCCCCTCTGGTGCTGGTTCCCAGGTATGTGGGCCCGTGTATTCTCCAGGACCCTGTGGGTCTCTCCAGTGAACTCTCTGCGAGCCTGGAAGCCTCTCCCGGCAACTCGACCCCAAAAGTCTTTCCAGTTAGTACTTTCAGGCTCCAGTTCCCATCACTGGGGCCCTAGCCTGAGCAGTCTGTCTCACTGTTCGCTCCTTTGCTTGGTTTATCTGCGCTCAAATGTGTGACGGAGGTCAGCCAGCCGCCCTGTGCTCTCACTGGGTCAGCCCATTGCTACCACATGCCTGGGATCTGCCAACCACTGCCACCTACGCTCCTGGGTCGGTCGGACCCTACGAGCTTTCCTGCCTGACCCTGCTCTGCCGCTGACTCTGCCCCTCTTGCACGTCTGGCTGAATGGTTAGTTGTTGTCGGACTTCCGTAGAGTTCAATTTTCTGTGTTTTGGCTGCATTTTTGTTACTAAAACTTTGTTGTTTCTAAACTTAGTTGTGTGAGGAGGCATGTTGTTTCCACCTATATCTCCATCTTGGCCGGAAGTCCTCTGATTATGCTATTACAGTTGTCCCATTTCCCCCTTCATTCCCCTCCACCCTGCACACCCCCTCCCACCCACCTTCCCCCCCTTTAATTCGTGTTCATGTGTCATAAGTTCTTTAGCTTCTACATTTCCCATACTATTCTTGCCCTCCCCCTGTCTACTTTCTACCTACCCTCTATGGTACTTATTCTCTGTACCTTCCCCCTTCTCCTCTTCCCACTCACCTGTTGCTAACCTTCCATGTGATCTCCTTTTTTGTGGTTCTGTTCCTGTATGTCTTTTATATGATGTATGTGGGCATGGGGTCAGAGAAGGAACGGTGGCGCTTGCTCCGCTCTCTCTCAGGTTTCAGTTTCTTCTGCTTCCTGCAAGGTGGGCCCTTCTGGTGCTGGTTCCCGGTTGGGTGGGTTTGTGTATGTTCTAGGACCCTGTGGGTCTCTCCAGTGAACTTTCCTGTGAGGCTGCGAATCTCTCCTAGCACCTCAACCCCCACAAGTGTTTTTAATCGGTACTTTTAGGGTTTATTTCCTGTTGCTGGGGCCCTGTGTTGTGAGGTCTGTCTCATTGCCCATTTTCACCTGGTTTATCTGTGCGTGAATGTGTGACCTTGGTCAGTCATCAACAGCCTTGAGCACCTCGCTGGGTCTGCTCTTTGCCTCCCCGTGCCCAGTGTCTGCCAATCACCGCCTGCACACCCAGGTCCACCAGCCATCGCTTTTTCCTGCTGCAACCCCTCTTTGCCAGCTTCCAACTTTCCCCCTCGAACTGGTCTGGATGAATGGCTGTCGGACTTTTGTGCAGTTCAATTTTCTGCCAGTTCTGGGTTTTTTTTTGTTTGTTTCTAAATTTTTGTTGTCCTTAATTTTGGTTGTGCAAGGAGGCACAGTGTGTCTACCTGCAGCTCCATCTTGGCTGAAAGTCCCTACTTTTTAATTTCGTGGTTGTCGGGAGGTCCATGCAGTTTGATTTTCTAGTGCTTCTGCTACTTTATTGATTTTTGATTGGTTGTTATTCTTTTGGTTGTGAGAAGAAGTGAAGTGTTTCTACCTATACCTCCACCTTGGCTGAAACCCCTTGATGCTAAAATCTTCAACAAAATATTAGCAAACTGAACATAGAAATGTATCGATAATACCATACACTATAAACAAGTGGGATTTATTTCAGGAATGCAAGGATGGTACAATATCCACAAATCAATAAATGTGATTGACCACATAAACAAAATGAAGGAAAAAAGCACATGATTACATCATTGGAAGCAGAAAAAGCTTTTGATAAAATCCAGCACCCATTCATGATAAAAACTTTCTGCAATGTGAGAAAAGTGGGAACATACTTAAACTTAATAAGGGCCATGTATGATAAATGCACTGCCAGCATCATACTCAACAGGCAGAACCTGTAAGCATTCCCCTTAAGACAGGGGTGTCCACTTTCACTTCTCTTATTCAACATAATACTGGAAGTCCTAGCCAAAGCAGTCAGACAAGAAGAAGAAATAAAAGGTAATCAGATTGGAAAGGAAGAACTAAAACTCTCTTTATTTTCAGATGACTGGTTACTGTACCTAATGAACACCAAAAATTTCACCAAGAAACTACTAGAACTTATAAATGAGTTCAGCAAAGTATCAGGATACAAAATTAATACTCAGAAATCAGTTGCACCTTTATATGCCAACAGTGAACTAACAAAGGGAAATTAAGAAAACAATCCCATTCAGAATTTCTCCAAAAAGAATAAAATACCTAGGAATAAACCAAACCAAGGATATAAAAGACCTGTATTTGGAAAATTATAAGACACTGAAGAAAGAAATTGAAGATACAGATAAGTAGAAGTACATGCCATGTTCATGGATAGGACAAATTAACATACTACCCAAAGCAATGTATAGATTATAGTACAATTTCTATCAAGATTCCAATGACATTTCACAGAACTAGAACAAATGTTTCAAAAATTGATCAAAACAGCATGGTACTGGCATTAAAAAAGACACAGATCAGTGGAACAGAAAAGAGAGCCTAGAAATAAACACATACCTTTTTAGTCAATTAATATTTGACAGAGGAAGTAAGCACATACAATGGGCTAAAGATAGTTTGCTCAATAAATGGTATTGGTAAAATTGGACAGGTACATTCAGAGAAATGAAACTAGACCACCTTCTTACACCACACAAGAATGAATTCAAAATGGACCAAAGACTTAAATGTTAGACCTGAAGCCATAAAAATCCTAGAAGAAAACATAAGCAACACAATCTTGGACATTGCTTGTAGAAATTTTGTAAACAGATATATCTCCCCAGGCATAGGAAACAAAAGAAAAAATGAACAAATGGGACTCCATCAAACTAAAGTTTTTGTATAGCAAAGGCAATTGTCAACAAAATAAAAAGACAACCCACAGAATGGGAGAACATATTTGCCAATACATCTGGTAAGGGGTTAATATCCAAAATTTAAAAAGTTCTTAACACAAAATTTAAAAAGGTCTTAACACTAAAAAGAAACCCAATTAAAAAATAGGCAAAGGACTTGAATAGATACTTCTCTAAAGGGGACATACAGATGACCAATAGACATAGGAAAAGATTCTCAACATCATGAATCATCAGAGAAATGCACATTAAACCATAATGAGATACTGTCTCATACCTGTGAGAATGGCTATCATCAGTAACTCAACAAAGAACAAGTGCTGGTGAGGATGTGAAGAAAGGGGAGCCCTTTTGTACTATTGGTCAGGATGCAGACTGGCCCAGCCACATGGAAAGAAGTAAGGAGATACCTCAAAAAATTAAAAATGCATCTGCCCTTTGACCTAGCAAAGGAACCCAAAAACACTAAGTGGAAAGAACATAAGCACCCTGGTGTTCATTTCAGCATTATTTATGATTGCTAAGATATGGAAGCAGCCAAGGTGTCCATCAGTAGATGAGTGGATTAAACAACTATGGGACATGTACACAGTGGAGTACTAGTTAGCCATAAAGAAAATTTTACCCTGTGTAACAGTATGGATGGACCAGGAGAACATTATTGTAAGTGAAATAAACTTATCAGAGAAAGACAAATACCATATGATACCATTCATCTGTGGAATTTAATGAACAAATTGAACTAACAAGCAAAACAAAGAGAGACCTGTAGATGGAGAACAGATTACTGCTAGTAGCTTGAGAGGACATTGGGAAGTGGAGGGATTAAGGAAAAGTGAAAAAAGATTCATCGACATGGATAACTTTGTGGTCATTGCTGGAGGGGTTGTGTATAAGGGGACTAAATGGTAAGGGGGAAAATATCATAAAGATGATATATTTTTTAAAAGGTTATATATATATATTAATAATGGAGGATAAAAAGGTAGAAATGTTTGAATATTCAGGCTTTAATGTGCCATAAGATAAGTTATAGTAACTGAACTGATAGTTTTTTTAAATTTTATTTACTTCTACTAATTTTCAAAATATATAGTATAAAGAAAAAATTTAAATTTGCCCGTAATTACCAATAGTAATTTCTATTGATAATTAGAACAAATATTTTTGAAATTTCTAAAAATATTTTAGTTTTTTCAAATATGAAATTTACAGCATGGAAAGTTGTCTTTGATGTTTTAAATTTTTTATTTTTTTATTATTTTTTTATCCTCACCCAAGCACATGCTTGTTGATATTAGAGAGAGGGGAAGGGAGGGGGAGAGAAAGAGAGGGAGAGAAACAGCAACGCTGTTGTGAGAAACATTGATTGGTTGCCTGTTGTGTGCTCCCTCACTGGGGACTGAACCTGCTACCTAGGTGTGTGCCACAGTAGGAATAAAATTCGTGACCTGAATAAATGGGATGATACTCCAACTGTCTCAGCTATACCAGCCAGGGTTGATGTTTTAATGCAGTGTTATTCAAAGTGTTGTCCATAGAGTTGTCAGTTTGTGATAACATAAGTTCAAAAGTTGAGATATTTATACATTTTAATAACAATTAGGCCCACTAATTTCATGTCTGTGGAATCAATAAAAATTGGGCACTTGTATTATATATTTTTTTAAAATTATTTTTCTGATTATATTTTTGTTGCTGTATATTTATTAAAATATTGGTCCAAAACAGATTGAACATTTTTTTAAAAAAATTAGTTGTTAGATATTTTGAGAAACTCTACTCTATGCTATGTCATTGATAAATCGAATTTGAGCTGGCCTTATTCCTCCACTCATCTCCTCAGAGAAAGGCTTTTTATCATCATTCATGAAGGGCATGCCAGGGATCCTCCTACCAAATAAAAACACTGGGAGGTAATAAGGTAATATCCCAGTTTGGGAGGGAGAACTGTACAGACCGACTTCTCCCCAAGATGATCCTGTAAATTGATTTTGCAGTAACATTAATTTCAGTAGAACTACAGGGATTTTAAAACAAAGAAAGATTTTTGGGGCTTTATTATTTTCTGCCACTTTCCCTCTCTTCCTTCACTTTCTCTTCTTTATTTTTTCCTCCTTCCTCTCTTCTTCTGTTTCCTCTGTTTCCCTTTGTTTTTTTTTTTTGGTCTGGATAGTTGGACATTTTAACTGAGGAATTCTTTTTTTTTATGTGTGATGTTGGATAGTTGTGTTCCTACTGAAAGCTAGATGAGGCCTAGTGAGAGTTAATCAGGTAAGCTTTAAAGGGAGAGTAATTTAGAGGTAAGCTTTAAAGGGAGAGTAGTTTCCCTTTTGCTTTACCTAGTCTGTTTTATCTAAGTGGGAGGAACAGATTGATGGGATTTAGGGAATAAACTTTTCAAGAATAAAATGTGCTTTTGGCTAAAGGTGTCATGTAGTATCTTGGGAGGGTGAATGGCTAATGTTGTACAGAGTGGGAGGGCAGCCCATCTGGTGGTCATGAAACAGACTTTGGAATCATACTTCCTGGATTCCAACCCCAGCACTGTGACTTCTTAGCTATGTGACCTAGTACTCTGAGGTGTTTTAGGGAGGTCGCAGCAGTTGATAACGTGCAAAACATTAACTCTGCATTGTTGTTTTCCCCTTTCCTCCTCCACTTCTCTGTTATTAGCATCAAGCCAGTACCAAGTGTCATGTTGAAATAGGTACCTTTGTGGGTATTGCCAGTGGTATAGGTACTAGCCAAATATAATATAGGATGGGAACATGGTGAAGTTTCTTCATTTCTAGGTTGCCGTTTTGGAAGTTTTATTGTTTTTTAAATCAGCAAACAAAAGCTTGTGATAGTGACTATCTTTTTGTTTTTGAAATTGGGGATATTAGCTATTGGGTATTTCTTAAATTATTTCCCATATCACCATAGAACTGATTGTCACAAAACAGAGACGTGGAAAGATAAATTGTTAGTGGTTAAAACAGCCTGGCTTATGTAGACCAAACTACCTCTCCTCCCCCACCACCTTTTCTGAACAGCTGAACAAGCTCGGACAGATGAGCTCACTGACTGGTATACCTGGTTTTGAAAATAACTTTCTTCGATGTTAATTCAGTATTTAAATTATTACCTTAGGATGATTCCTTAACCTATCTTTAGCCAGTAGAATTTGAAATTAAGTAATAGGGGAAAACATTCACTGACTTCTCCAAAAATAATATTGTTTAATAATGGACTCATCATGTAGGAAGATGTTTTGAAGGTACCACTTCTTTTTTTAAAATTTTTATTTTTATTTAACTCTTGTTCAAGTACAGATTTGTCTTGTATTCCCAGCCCTGCCCCCACCCAAGTGCTCCCCACCTTCCTCCCATCTCTACCCCCCACCTTAGTTATTGTCCATGTGTCCTTTATACTTGTTCATGTGAGTCCTTCCCCTTTTCCCCTGTGATTCTCTCCCCTCTGGACCCTGTCAGCACGTTCTGTATTTCAGTGTCTTTGGTCATATTTTGCTTGCTTGTTTGTTTTGTTGTTTAGATTCCTGTTAACGGTGAGATCATATGGTATTTGTCTTTCACTGCCTGGCATATTTCGCTCAGCATAATGCTTTCCAGTTCCATCCATGATGTTGCAAAGGGTAGGAGCTCTGAAGGTACCACTTCTTATTGGGACAAGAATAGAAGTAATATTGGCCAGGTTATATGTGAATTTATTTGAGAGATCTGGCAAGTTTCTCCTCCTTGGTTTATGTATCTATCACTTAGCTACCAGAAATAATATTTTTGTTACCAATTAAGCCATCCAATCTCTACCGATAGTCCTATTTTATTTTTTAAAAAATTAGTTTTAGAGAGTGAGAGGAAAAGGTACAGAGTCTCTAAACTTTTGAAAAGTGACCACATATACATGTGGCTGACCAAAAGAGATTTTGATCAGCCACATGTATATGTGAATTGCTGCTTTGTAAAACAATAAATCTAGTACTGTTTTGTATTATATACTCAGCCTTTTTAACACCATCCATTTCTGGTAAGTAACTCCTGGTAGGGTCTAATTTATGGATCTTTTGCTGTTTTGACTGTGGTGATTCTTCTGATACTGAAGTATACTGATGCGGTATAAACATTAAGAATACAGTGGGATTAACATTTGCCCTGATGTGGATAGTGCTTTTTTTAAATGCATCTGAAAGCTATGTTACTACTTAAAAATACTTTTTAAAAGTCCTCAACAGACTGTCATAGTATTGACTCAGAGTGACAACACAATCTTTTAAAATATCCTTGACTTGATTTTTGTGGACTCCTTGTCCAGCCTTCTTTTATTGAATTTGAATTTTTTTGAATCTCTTAATTTTGAATCTAAATACTAGATTTTAAATTTATCTTTGTATATGAGGGGAAACCCAAGCAAGCCTGGAATTTATTTATAAAATATTGTGCATTTATTATTACATGTTTAAACTTAAGTTACCTTCAGAGTACTTTCCATTTGATGCAATACACCTATCAAGATGTCAAGATATTTTTACCACTGCTCAAAACAGTTTTTGAACTCCTCGATTTTGGTACTTTTTAGGGCTTCTCCAAGTGTTTGTTTGTTTCAGTCTCTTCCATGTTGACAAAAGATTTCCCTTTGACTTGGGGGTCATGCTGTTTTTCCAGTCAGCAGTTGCTCATCATGAAGTGGGCAAATGCGTTGAAAGAGTCTTCAAAAAGAGTGTACTGAAGCTGAATGCAGTCTCTCACAATGCCAGCTGGTACACAGATACAGATGAGTTCCTGCTACCCTCACCTAGCAGGGGAAGCCTGTACTATAAAGGACCATATATAATTATATGGTCCACATGATATATCCATGTATAATTCCAGGGTTTTGGGGTCCCCCCTCATATTTTATGTATTTTCAATGCTATAAAAAGCTTCTAAGCCTCCCCGCCAGCACAGTACTCTCTTTTCTGCCCTGTGGTTTGGCATCTACAAATTGCTGCACATTCTTCCTAAGTCTATAACAAGTTGCTGGAAACAAATACCGACTCAGCTCCAGGAAATGATTTTTAATGATTACAGAGTAATTGTTAAGTGAAAATCAAGAAAGGAGATTTTATACATTTATTCAAATGCCCAAATATAATTTTAAAATTTGGAGTGAAGAAATAAATATAACAAAAAATCCATTTCAGTTAAGGCTGGGTCATGTCTTTCATTTTGATTTTGGGGGGATTTTTTTGTTCTTTTTGTGTTTTATATCGCTTCAAGGAGAAAAGTTTTTGGTTTGCAAATCATTTTGGTAAGGCAAAATGCCTAGTGTCCCTCCTTCCTTTCTTATTTCTTCCAAACAAAATAAATGTAACAAAAGTAAAACAATACTTACTTGAAAAAAATTTTTACTCTTGGAACTCGCTGTAACTCTAGAGAATTCTCAGTAAAAATTTATGTTTTCTATCCCCTTGGTTTTGTGCCAGAACAATTTTTAGCCCATGAAGCGTGCTTGTGATTAAAGAATCTGTCGCAAGGGGTGTTTCTTACCTTAGGGTTTCTGCGTGATGAGACATTCCATGTGAGTACATTGCTCTCTAATTTATGTCTGTAAAGTTGAACAGTGTAGCTGGAGAACTCATGGACTAGTTGGAAGGTTTTGCTCCTGGAATAATTGTCTTCTAACTCAAATAACGTTGTATATTGTTTTCCACCTTGCTTGGAACTAGAAGAAATGGCTTTTAATAAATGCTAGCAGAGAATAGTAGCTAAGCTAACCAGGGGGTTGCTAGATAGATTTTCTTGGAAATATATTCATAATGTTTAACTTTTTAAATAGTTCTTTGCATACATCAAAATAATAATGCATAATGTTAATCTGTGAGATAGAAGAAAAATGTAGCATATTTCATCTGTTATTAGTTTTTGTCATTTTACTTGTAGAAGTAGAAGGTTCTGTTAAAAGAGAGTAGAAAAGTGCCTAGCATAGTGCTTGGTATATAACGAGGAACTCAATAAATGTTAGTTATAAATATTATTTGTTAATTACACAAACTTTTAAAAATTAAAAAATATAACACCATGCTACTTCCCTTCATGTCCCCTACCCTCAGAAGATACCTTATACACTGCACTGGTATATATTGTGTATTCAGTAACCATTTGCTGATAGACTGGAACCCATGTCAAATACTTCAACAAAACTCAAGTACTTGTAAGTGAAACACTGGTCTCTCATCATTCAATAATAATCCACAGTTGGTAGTGCTGATAGTTTTTGATTGACACAAGAAAAACTCTTTATAGATCCTATATGTAATTCTAGTAAATTCCTGTTTTCTCTAACAATAATGGCTTTAGTCTTGTCTTTATATTTAAGTGACTCTGAGTTCTTACTCTCATGGGACGAGGTGGTATGTTTCATGAAAATGATGATGTCATGAGTGGGAAACAGGTTGAAATGAAACAGCAGACAGTATGTTTCAGGCCTATTTTACCAGCCAAGTCAAAATCTTAAGCCCCCTCCACTGTCTCACTCCCACCCCTGTGCAGACTTTGCACAATTAGGAGCAGTGACATTGCCTAATATTTCCCTGTTTTCAGTGTTCTGCCCTCTGCCAAGCCCACTGTTATCCTCAGCTCAGAAGCATATGGTGCACCAACTGCACCAGAACAAGACTCATTCATGAAGTGTTGCTCCAGTCTCTTTTACTCTAAATTTACAGAGAGAGAGAGAGAGAGAGAGAGAGAAAGAGAGAGAGAGAGAACGAACGGTGGCACTAACAACTAACATAACAATTCCTTTCCTTTTCTTGCTGCCGTTTGTGACTGTGCATTTGCTCTCTGTGGAGGAAGTGAAACATCTAGAACACGCCAATGTTTTGTGACTAGAGACCAGAGCACTAGAAGTCATCTACTAACAATTGGTGCTATCTTGATAAAAGCCAGCTGCACAGGCTGTTTGTTGGGCTAGAAAAATAAACCTGGGGCTGTGAGAAAAGGCACAGAAGACTTCTGTTTGGTGTTGGAGGTAGAGAACGGGGAGGAAAAGAATCCCTAGGACTTTTTCTTTATTTGCTCAACAAATCCCAAGCAGGATAAATAACTCCATGTAAAGAAACGGTAATTCCATGGGTCCAAGTGTTGATGGGTCGTGGTTCTGAAAGGCCACAGATATACAAAGGAAGCTGAGGCCGTACTTCCTGCAACAGGAATGAAGTGAACACACATCTGTTGTTAAGGGACGAGAGAAAGTGCATGGTGGAAAAAGCACTGAAAGGAACAAGTTGACAACTGTGGGTTACTTGGAAACAGTATGGCATCCGAGAGTGGTAGCTGCATAATGTAAGCCATCTGTTCCAAGCAATGAAAGTTTTAAGGAGACCACACTAGTTGAAATAGAAGCAACTTATAAACTTAGATTCTTCAGAAGTTGTTTATTGTCACGTACTATGTCCTTTGTTGTATAACTTTTGGCAACCTGGCCAACCTGGACTGTCAGTTGCCTTATCACTTTCTCAATAAAGTGTAGGTACCCTGAACCACTTGCCTCTCCCTGAAAAGAGCGGTATTTTCATATCATCATGTCTTTCACTTGCTTTTTGTTTTTGTCTAGTGGATCTCTCCTGTCTTGTGTCTGTAGATTCCAACCCACATTTCAGCAGTCAGGGCAGTTGTTGTTATCTCCAGGAAACCTTTGTGCCACCCAAGTATATGAATTTAGTCATTCTACTCTGAGTTATTGGTAACTTTATATATTTCTTTATTACCTTGTAGTGTGTCAAAGTAATTTTTTTACCTTTGCTTGTCCCTCTGCTGGAATGTTGTCCCTCTAGGTGTCTGCATGGCTCTTTCTCTTATTTTATTGGAGTCTGTGTTCAAATGTCATGTCCCCAGGAAGTCTTTTCTGTATACCCTACCTTAAAAGTGTCTCCTGATACTTTCTATTCTCTTTCTCAGCTTTGTCTTCTGTAATACTTCTTATTTCCTGACATTTTATTATTTATCTGTATGTTTGTTGTTGTTATTGTTGATTATCTCTTTCCCCCTGACTAAATTTAAGTTCCACAAGGAGAAGACCTCACTTTGTTCATTGTTGTGTTACATGTCTAGAATAGCCTGGCACACAATAGACATTTTCATAAATATGTGTTAAATGATAGAATAAATGGATATTTGTTTTCCCCATTAGCCTAATAATTCAATCTGAGACTCATTAACATCTGGCCCATATGTAATAGCTCAGTAAATGTATGATAAATGAGTGAATGCATAATTTATCATTGAGTTTTAGAGGACATAGCTGCTTTCACTGGAAAGAAGATTCTTGTCCTTTAGACTAATTCATTCTAAAAGAAAAAAATTTATTTCAGGTCTGAAAAAGCAGATAAGCTACATTCTCTTCCAGTTAGCCCTGAAACTTGGCCTTTTGGGTTTCTAATGTTGAAGAGGTTTTAGGTTTTCATTTTTTAGTAGTTTATTTTATATTGTATTTTTCCATTACCATTTGTTCCCCTTATAACCTCTTTTACCTCCACTCATTTCTCTCCCCCCACCTGCAGTCACTACACTGTTACCCATATCCATGAGTCCTTTTTCTTTTTCACTTGATCCTTCCACCCCCATACTCTCCACTCCCTGCCCAGAGCTGTCAGCCTAAGGCTTTAGGTTTTTAAGAAGCACACATTTGCCATTTTAAGGTTTTGTAATAGAATGATGAGAATAACATATATGAAGTAATTGGAGAATAGTACAAAATTAGTGCCAAAGCAAGTAACAGATACTAATTATAATGACTGGCCTAGTGAGAGATTAAGAAAGTAAAGCCTGTGTGAATATTTATTATGGTTTAGAATTTAAAGGGACCCTAAAACATTTGATCCAACTTTAGGAGCAGAAAGAGGCCAGAGATGTAAATGACTTGCCCAAGGTCACAGGATTTATTAGTGGTAGAGATAGAATTACCCTCAGGTTCTTTTGTAATACTAAGTTGCAAGGGTGTGGATAACAGACACTTTTGTACATAGTTTGCAGAATTATTAATGGCCACAGATAATCTGGCAGTCTGTTGTCATAAACCAAAAATTTAAATGTGCATACTTTTTTAGAAATGACTCCTAAAGAAAAAGTCAGGTAAATGTGGCAAGATAAATATGCAATATAATCACTTTATGTTTAATGTAAGAGCAAAAAAGCAAAATGGAAATGAGTTAAATTACTAAATAATAATCAATGCATTAAATACCTTTAATTTCTAGTGTGGTAATTCAGCACACTTGAAAATGTTAATTGTGTGTTATATTTAAATTCATGTAAAATTGACCTGAAAAGAAATATAGTCATTGCCTAGAAGGAGCATCCTTGCTGGTCTACAGACTAGCAAACTGTTCATTGAAGTCTGAGATGGAATAAGGACAGAAATGAAAAGTATTCAGAAACTTTTGTAGTTTGATAGAGCAATTTTGTGCCTACTGAGTTGGATGAAAAAAAATTGGGTCATATATTTTGTACAATTTATTTAAATTTTGTTTTCCAGCAATTTATCATAACTATAGGTTACAGGTGGCAAACACAAGGCCCGCAGGCCAAATCTGGGCCTCCACCTTGTTTCTGCCTGGTAGCAGCACTGAGCTCCTTGCCCCCAGTTAAAGAGTAGTTACATTTATACAGTCCTAAAATTACATTTGCCCCTTTGAAGGCAACCATGAGGCTGACATGGCCCCCAGTGAAAATGAGTTTGACATCCTTGCCTATACATTATAGAAGAATTGATATATGGCAAATTGGGGGGGTAGAGGAAACTTTCAAACAGATAGTTTCTTTTACCATAGGTGGTTTTAGGAACACTGCTTTATGTCGAGTTGCATACAGATATGAAAGGTTAAAGAGTATAAAACAGGAGATGAGGGAAAGGGCCTGTTCTTTTAGATCTTTCTCAGAATTTATTATTGAATTAGTGCCTTATTGGAATAGGCCAGTGATTTTCAGTTTCTTTCATCTCATGACATCAGACTAACTACTAAACTGATTAAACTAATTACTAATTAGTTTAGTAATTAAACTAATGAGTTTAGTAATTAAACTAATTACTAAGATTCTATGGCACACCAAAGAATATATATTTTTTGTCACCAGGCAAAAAAATAGGTGTTATTTTGATTCATTTACACTGGATGGCTATTTGATTGTCTATTGCCATTTTTTAATTTGATAATCTAAGGGAGAATAGGTCAGTGCCCCTGACTAAATAGTCAGGTATTAAATGTTTTAAAAATTCTTGCCACACATCAGTTGAAAATCACTGGCATAGGGTGTTATTAAATGTTAGTGATTTAAACCATGAAGATTTTAAAAGTTTCTTAAAAGGAATGATGGGGGAGGGGATGTGCAGGGTGGAGGGAAATGAAGTGGGGGAATAGGACAACTGTAGTGGCATAATCAATAAAATATAATAAAAAAATTAAAAAGCAAGTAGTTTTTCTAGGTTACACTTATTTTTCACTAGCATGTGAAATGATTTTGCACCATTTTTAGTAAATATTAGTTTTACTTTGAGTTACATTTTCTTGATGTTAATGAATTTTTTGTTTTGTTTTGAAACATCTCTGTTGGATATTGAAGGGCTTGTGATTTTTTTCTGTTGTAGAAGTATGCTGGCAATGGTGATTTAGAAACCACACTTTGAGAAACACTAAGACTTCATTAAGTCATTAGTTCTTAACATTTTTGGAGTCATAGATGCCTTTGAGAATTTGGGAAAGGTTATGAACGAACTGAACAGAAAATGCGTGCATACTTACGTGCAATTTGCATGCATTTTCAGGGAATTCATCTCATCATTGAGATGGGCCAGAATGTACATTTACCATTGCCATGGGCCAGAGTGTACATTTACCTTTCAGGAAACCAAGTGTCCTTTATATTTATAAAAAAAAATGCAATTATTTGCTAGGCATTTGTAATCTAAAGAGTGTTTTTATCTATGTTATTACCTCTGTGTTACAAGACAAGATTCTGATTTGTACTTTTAATCTCTCAAATTGTTTGAGTGAAGATGGTGTGTCCAGTTGACCAGTTCTCAGGTGTTTGTACAAATACTATGTTTTTACAGTTCTTAGACTTTAAAGTATAATAAAGTTAAAAATACCTGCAAAAAAAAAAGAACCTAGTGAATACGCAGGTTGAGTTTCAGTGTTAATCTTTTCCCAGATAAACTAGAGTTCACTAATTCATTTTTAACAATTATAGCTGTCTGATTTTTTTCTTAATCATTTTTCTTTATTATAGAGTGAATACAGAGAAACACTAATGTCTGTAATTAGCAGATTTGTTTGATTTAGAGATGTTTGTAGATGTGCTCTCTTATTTAATAATTAAGCATCATACTTTCCACATTTCTGGTAGAATTATATTCACACATTAACTAAAAAGCACATTAAGTCCCTGGGCTTAAATGCATACGTATTAGTCATAAAATGAAAGTATTATGTGGCATCTTACAGTGAATTACAGTTTAAGAAGGCATGTGTCAGTTTTATTAGAATGGTGGTAGAGATTGTTAAAGATGTTATTTCACTAAAGAAGGACTCATGGGAAGTGCATTTAGACTAGAACAAACTATGAGCCAAAGTCCCATGTTTAAAACAGGTAGCCTCAGTGGCTACAAAAAAGAAGCATATCATTCTATTTCTATCTGGTTTTGTAACGCATAATGACACATACTTTGAGGGATTCTCATTGTTACCATATAAGGTAAATAAATGCTCGAGTTTTTCGTAAAATTGACTACAGTTTGACATGAATCAGGATTTTACAAAATCACTCACAGAGAGACATTGGTAGTCACTGGTTTTGTCTCACTATTCTAACCTACAGAAACTCAAATCATTTTATTTCACAGAAAAGGGTATTAAAATGAAGGCAAAGTATCCTCCAAATTTAAAGGGTCATGCTCACATCAGACATCCAAGTCAGAGATTGGCATTTTATATGTGGTTGAGTAGAATCTACAGGCTGTTCAAGGCATCAACACTATGTAACAATAGATAATGCAAGATACAACTGTTAAGTGCTGAGTAATATAGCAGGGCAGATTAATAAGCACCCGAGTGATAGTAAATAAATTGGGACTTGAAAAAAGCCTTAAAGGAGTTAAAGGAAGTGTTTGAAAAAAAATTAGCACTTCTCAAATGTGTTTTTCTTCTCACTTTAGTGGCTAAAAGCTCCACCACTTTGTTTATTTGTGGTGTTTGGTAGTGATTGAGTAGCACTCATCCTTTGGCAGGAAAACAGATTTTGTGGGTTCTCTATTTTGGTGTAATGCTTATAAATTCTAATGTGTTTTTTAATTTGGGGGCATTATCTGCGCAAAAAGTCACTTTCATGGTACTCTGGGAAGTATGTGGTAGATAAACATCTAGAGACTCTCAGTGGTAGACTCATGTCTGGATGCAGATTTTTATTCTACAAGGAGGTACTAGAAAATAACATTGTAAAGTAAAATTGAAGGTTGACCATCAGTCAGGTGTTTTTTTAAAGTAAGACTTGTCTTACTGCTTTTCTGTGCCTCAAGACATTGTTTTTGGTCAGACTGGTATAATTTTATTAGTATATTTCTCCAAATTTTAGTAACATCACTGCTAGAAAAACAATGGCTTTTATTTTCCCATGGTTTAGTTCCCATGGTTTTCAGACATTGGGAGTTTCTCTTCGTTTTTCCTTCTGTAGCGGTCATATTTATGTTCATTTTTCCCGTTTACTAAGTCTGATAGCATTCCTGTCATGCCCATGGTGTTAGGGTCATACATTTCCAAGAAGCCCATATTTGTTGAAAACATGCAGGAGGTTGTTACCCATAGTATGTAATAGGATAATTACCAAAGTCAGTTTGTTTTCAGTTGGTGTAAATGATTCCTACCCATCTACATCAATAACCAAGCTCAGAGGTGGTTCCAGCATGTGCAGCCTTGTATGCTTGCAACTTAAGTAAGACCACAAAGCAATATTTTTAAAGAAGAAAAAACAGCTTTAGTTAAGTTTATGGAAAATTGGACAGCTGTTCTAAAAAATGCATTTAAAGATGAAAAGAGAAGCATTTGCTTGTGATTAGTTTGATTTATACTGGGCTTGACCCAAGAGCTTCCCACAACTGCTTCCTTTCTACATGTTGTGCAGTTATGTAACACACACCCTTATGGTTGTCATAGAAGATGTGTAAGATTTACTAATGACAGAAACTTATTACTGCTTCAAACAAATTGGCAAGCTGTTTAGACTTGCAAAAACAAAGGAAGAAAGAGCTGTGCAAATAATGAGTGATCTTATACTTTTTCTTCAGCTGCTTATAATTTATAATAATGCCATATAATATCCAATTAGGGCAGAAAATTTATCTTTCTAATGAGTGCATAGCTTGAGGAAGTGGTTCTGGAGACGGATGAAGCTCGCAGGTGTAGGTGTAGTCAGGTAGATGTAGGTGTAGTCAGTTAGATGCCACCTTTCACAAGTCTTAAATTTGTTTCTAGGCATTGAGCCTTTCCCATTATATATAGAGCATTAGTTCAGGCTTCTGGTGATCTTTAGTTTAAATCATGAGTAGAAAGCCTGAGTATAGGATAATAAAGGTAGAGATTAAGAAGTGAAATTAATGTCAAAAACCCAAGACAGTATTACCAAGTTAAAAAAAACTGTAGGCAAAAATGACTTTGACAGATTAAATAATAATGAAAGGTTATGTAGGTGATGATTGGTATATGATTGGTATTTGTTTCCACTTCTGATAATTTACTGAGAAAGGGTTGAAATTAAATATAATTAAGCTTTTCCTAATACTTGTTTGATGAAATTACCAAGGGGAACTGTGATATCGCTTTAAAGGTCCTCAGAAAAATGGCATTGCTAACTACATTTGAACTGGATTTACTTTATTCTATTGGAATTACAGTTTGATTTTTGACCTTATGTCAGTTCAGCCTAAAGATTAATTAAAGATTGTCATTTTCAGATTAGAATCTATTTTCTCTTTTTGGCAAGTTAAGTATACCTCTAGAATTTAGTATATTAAATTGATGTGCTGACTTATTAATTTCTTATTTATCACAGTCTATCAGATATTTTTCTAATATTCTCAATAATCAAGGCTCTTGGAGAAGAGCAAATTATAAAACATGATCCCTGATTTTATGGTGCTTGTTTTGAGGTTGGAATCCAGTTGGTGACAAATTATAGATGGCTTGTATTTCAGGTTTTGGCTTTATTTTACATTGTAGGAAGCAGAAGATATTTGAAGTTTTTCACCCTCAAAATGAGGGTGAAAAACTATTTCATAAATGGTTTACATGATTGGAGTCCTAGTGTGGAGCCCTACTACTGGTAGGGCCACCATTAGGGAAATGTGAAGCTAGAGGACGAAGAAAGGAATGTGGAGTCTTGCAGTAGGCAGTAGGGCAAGATCAAGGTGACACATGGTCAGATATGGGCTAGCATGGGAGGAGAAGGGAAGAATGGACAAACTTCAGTAATTTCCATAGACGAGGTACTTGGAAGAGGCAGACTTCATGGGAGCTATAGGATTTCCATGCTCTACTATCTGAAAATAAGGTGGTAGAATAAAAGCAATCTTAAAAAGATATAATTTTGAGAAGTTGGTTTTGAAGTTCTTGAGGTCATAGGATCTGGGAATCTAGTTAGGCAACTGGAACAAAAGGGTAAGAAAAGTTTTATCTGGTTTTAACATTGGATTTGATTATTAATACATTGTTCATTACCTTTATATTACTACAAAACTGGGAATATTTTAATTGCTTTTGTTGGGCACATATAGAGAAATGTGCCATAGGTTTCAGTGTTACTGTGTTAAGTGTATTTTACATTAGCAATAGTGAGGTAATTTAGCTGTGCTGTATTTCTGTTTTTTGTTTTTATGCTTGCCTTTTTTGGGTAAAATAAAATCTGGGGTAAATTATGTTTATACTTTATCAGGATTGAAATTTTGATTCATCGATTGGCTAATTTTAATAGGTGTTCCTTTGCATTGTCAACAAAACAGAGTCTTTAAAGTTTGACTTATTTTGGAATTAGATCTATACTTTTGTGCAGATAGCTCACAGGTAGATAGAGTTTAAAACTGGAAGGGACCTTGGGAAGACCTTTGAGATCGTCTAGACCAGCACCCATGTTTCTGCAATTAGTAATCTGAGGTCAGCAGAGTAACAATAATAGCTAACATTTATTAAGCTATAATATTCCATAATCATTGTAACAATCCTATAAACAAGTCCCATCCATAGAAAGCTATGGCATTGTTGGCTCTAGAAACTGTTTTCTTTGTAAATGTCTTTCGCAATTCAAACAATTTTGTTCGGTAACACTAGAGAAGAACAATTAGCCTTTCTCTATTAAATGATTTTCAGACATTTAAATTAATAAAAAATACTAATTATTAAAAGATGTTCCACACCTATTATTTAATGTACAGTCATGAACTGCTTAACAACAGGGATCTGTTCCAAGAAATGCATTGTTAGACGATTTCATTGTTAGGTGAATATCATAGAGTACACAAACCCATATGGGTATAGCCTACTACATATCTAGGCTCTATGATATAGCCTATTGCTCCTACGCTACAAGCCTGTACAGCATGTGCGTGGACAAAACAACACAAGATTAAATCAAGCACAAGAAAAAGATGCAGTCAAGAGATTGGCAAACATGAACTGTACGAGGCTGTTGGCAGGCTAACGTGTCATAATATTTTACAGCAACCTTTTTTTACATAAGTACAGAAAGTAGACTCCAACAATAAAAAAGTGTAGTATAGTAAATAAATAAGCCAATAAAATAGTTGTTTGTTTTCTAGTATTATGTACTGTGCATAATTACATATGCTGTACTTTTATAAGACTGGCTGCACAGTAGATTTGTTTTCACCAGTCCCCACCAACACACGAACAATGCTCTGGGCTGCACACTACTATGGCTGCAATGTCACTGGGCAGTGGGAATTTTTCAGCTTCATTATAATGTTATGGGACCACTTCTGTGCATGTGGTCATTGCTGACCAAAATGTTGTTCCTCAGACCATGACTGTAGGAAAACCGTACCACTTAATGTACTTGTTAATTGTAAAGACTTTTTTTTAAGTCTCAAATACACATGTACACATTCCTCTTATAATTTAATAAATATGCCTGCCAGTATAGTATTTAAGAATATATGTAATAAAGTTCTGTCTTAATTCTTTTCTTCTTGATCCTGTGATCCTGAAATCTAATTTATTTAATTTTCATTAAATTTTGGAACTACTTTGACAACCATACAATATATATAATAAAAGGTGTGTATTTGTATACACATATAATAGTTATATTGATAGGTTTTTATATGAGTTAAATTTTGATCCATTTTGTTAGTCTGCATTTTTTATTTTCAGTGTCTACATTGCATTAATTTTTTTTAACTTTAAATATCTGGGTAGCTGAAAGGAGTTGTTTCCATTAGTTAAAAAGATGAAAACAAAATCACTGTATAGTATGTATATGAAAGAGAATGTTTCGTTTGAAAGGTTTGAAATATTTTTAGTACTTTGTGTGTGTTAGCTTTTTCATATCCTTGCTCAAAAAGATATATTTTTTCTACTTAGAAAAATTTTCTAACAAAATTTTACAGAGACAGGAAGAAAGACTGGAGATTAAAGACTGTGGTACCCAGGGAAGTCTGTCTCAGACACACTGTTTCCTTCCCCGCCTGCAAAGTACCTAGAGCAGGAAACACATCCCTTTTAAGAGATACTTGGGCCTGTGATCTAAAATAATTCAGTTCAACACCCCAAACACTGGATATGAATTGGACTCAACAGGAGCACTGTTCAGTAGATTCTCGTGTGTATTACGTTTTGTGTTCAAACAAGAATACAGCTCTCCGAAGAGTTTTAAAAATTACTTCTAAAAGAGTATTAAATACCCTGTTCAGCTTACATTGCTTTTTTTTGCCAAGATGGTGTCCTTCTTCTCTTTCTCATTTGTAACAATCTCACACTACTCTTATGCAATAAAGAAATGGAGACTATTAGGGAACCTATCTTATTAAATTATTTTTGTTTTATGGAAAAAATAAGGATTTAAAAAATAAACATGAATGTTATTTAAATTTTAACTTTACCTGTTAAACAAGATAATTTTTATTACTTTGTCGTATACTGTATACTTTTATTTTGAGGTAAGTAAAATATACTTTGGATCTGTGTTTATTACTTATTTTTTAACAAGTGACATTCCTAATTACATCTATTACAGCTAAAAGATGGTGGCAAAGCATCCCAGGCAAATGTGAGAATAGGCGATGTGCTTCTAAGCATTGACGGAATAAGTGCCCATGGAATGACTCATCTTGAAGCCCAGAACAAGATTAAAGGCTGTACAGGCTCCTTGAATATGACTCTGCAGAGGTAAATTGCTTTTGTTTGCTTCTGAGAGAGAATATAATACCAAGGAATGTGTTTTTGTATGTCTGATTCACAGTGTTAACTAAAAAGCAGTTTTCAGATAAATAAAAAATATAATGGCTCTTAAATTGAGTAATCAAGCAATGTAAGAATTGGTGAAAGCTTTGGATGATTTCTCCATAAAAAAGCATGTATTCACATATCTGTGAAAATTGTGTATACAGCTCAGTGAGTTTAAGAATTCTTAAAATTTCTCAGTGGAGTGCTGGCTAAGAATTCTCGTATAGGGTAAAACCTTTTGCATTAATATTCTGGGCATTATATTAGAGGGTATTCTTTTATGGTATGATAATGACTTTTCTTAGTATGTCTTCTCTTTTTTTCCTATGTAGAGAAATAATTTTTTATATACTTATATGAAGTTCAGATATTCTCAACTTACTTTTTTTTAAAGTTACCTAGGCTTAATTATAAAATAGCTAAACATCTTCTTGATGATAGTATGTCAGGCAGTTTGAATATCCCAATACTTGACCTACGTTGAAATCACATGGATTGCTTGTTAAAAATACTGACAAGAATCAGAATATCTGCAAGTAAGCACCAATGATTTTAATATGTTCCCTGTGATTATTATGAAGAATAAAATTAGAACCACTGCATTGTTTTGGGCTGAGGGGAGGAGAAAGAAGGAGTGAAGAAAGGGTGATTGATGGCTCTCAACCTTCAGGTTTATAAGGATGGGAGTTGTCATTTACCGGGTGGTTATGGGAATTTTTAAACATCTTGTTTTTAGTGATTACAAAAGTGTTTCTATTCTATTCAATTTGGAAAACACCTTTTTTCCCTGCAAAGCATCTCATAGTCTTTAATAAATTATCTTGTGTATTATAAGTATTTAAGAGGGAACAACATAAGTGGTGCCTTCCAAATGTATTTTGGTGCCTTCTAAATACATGGAAGCTTTTTTTTTTTTGAGTCACTCCTGGACTATTGAAAGCATATGTGAGGTCTGTCTGGAAAAAATGCAGCCATTGTTAATATAAAGAGAATGGTTTGTGTAACATCAATATAACCTGGCAGCCAAGGAGAGTGGACTGGAATGCAAATGTGTGAACAATGATGACTTCATTGTGCCAGTCACTGGGGGTGGTAGATGCAGTTGAGTGAGCATCTGTGTGTACTGTGTACTGTGTACTGTGTGGCTGTCACATTCAAAATGACTGAGTAGAGCAAAGAATCTGCATCAGACTTTGCATTAAGCTTGAACATTCCTCCATGGAAACTATTTGGATAATCCAGAAGGCCAAAGCTATGGGCAGCTGGTGATTGAGAGCTTCATCATGACAACACACCCACTCATGCATCATGTGTTGTGTGGAGTTTTTTGACTAAAAGTCAAATCACCCAGGTGACTCAGCCCACTATAGCCCAGGTTTGGTGCCCTGTGACTTCTAGCTTTTCCCAAAACTAAAACTTTGAAAGAGAAGAGATTTCATACCATCGATGAGATTCAGGAAAACAGGACTGGGCAGCTAATGGTGACTGGGAGAACTATGTGAGGTCCCAAGGTGCTTACTTTGAAGGGACTGAGGCATCATTGTCCATCAAGACACAAGATACAGTGTTTCTTGTATCTTGTGTCTTCCTCAACAAATGTGTCTGTTTTTTTTATCCAGCCATTACATGGCTGGATACCTTCTGGACAGAAGGTATACAGGATAAATTATATGTACTTGTCTGGGGGAGTATCGATTTGGTCTTAAAGTGAACAGAAAAAATTTTTATGAACTTAGACTTACAGTTTTGCTTTGATGAATTGTGATTTTCTAGCTAGTTCCTTCTTTTTTCTTTTCGGAAAAATTCCTTTCAATGGACTATTTAATCAAAGGTTGTGTGTATTTAAATTTTGATAACTATTAGCTGTGCATTTTAACTCCTATAAAAGTAATCAATGTGAAAAATAACCTTGCTAAAAAGTTCTTTTTTGATAGTATCCCTTCTGTGAATGAAAGTATTCCTTTTTATTTATGGGCATTTTTTTTTTATTAAGCATGCTTTTGAAATGGAACCAAGAAGTTAAGTTTAACTTGTGCGAGGTATCAACAAAACAAAATAAATGCAGATGATGGGCTGTTTTTCAAATTCTAAAGCTGAAAGTTTACATAGGGTATAAGCTTTTTTCTTGGACTGTATCATTTCTTTTACACTAAGCTACTTGTTTCCACATTGTGCTCCCTATTTTATGACCTGGGACCCAGTATCTTATTTTCTATTGAAACCACTTTTAGATCCCATAAGAGTAGAGGAAAACCAGAGGTTACCCTATATGAATACATTTCCTATTTGAGTAATCTGGTATTACCTCTAATAAAGATTCTTTTTGACTACTTAACTACAAAGTCTAACAAACATAATAAACATTGGGAGATACTCCTTAATCTTGTCTTCATATTTCTGAATAATTGTATTCAGGGACCCAAAATACAAGAGAGAATTTTTGAGTCCTGTTGTTATTCACTGTGAGATTATAGCGCAGGAGAGCTAGGAGGTAGCTGCTGTTGCTTCCACAGAAAGTTGCTGGTGTGAACCATTAACAGCAATGAAGAGAACACCTCGGAGATGAGTGTATCAAACCAGTAGAGGGGTTCCAGAGGACTCAGGCTGGGCGCCAATAGCATGTTCTTTGAGATTCCATCTTGACTCGAGTCTTCTGCTCAGAGCATTAGGCTTTTTGTGATGTAGGCCCACTCAGACTGCCCTCCCCTGAGCATCACTTCTCCGAAGGGAATACTGCCTTTCCATTTCAGATAGGTTTCTTACTGTTCATCACATGGCCTTAAGGTCTCAGTTCACCTGCCTACCTCTTCACTGCCTATACGTGCCTCCACAGACACAAACTATCAAACTCATGATCTATCCATAGTCTTTTCTTACTGTTGCAGCTTACTCATTCTTTTGCCTCTGAACTCCTATGACAAGTTTGTGCTCTTTCACTCAGTACTTAAATATGTACTAGAAATAACAAAGCAGATCCCATGAGTTTACAAATAAACCCAATTAGTTATTGGTAATACCTAATACTGCCTATGTAATTGACTAATTACTTCATGCATATTAGTTTTGTTTCTCCAGTCAGACTTCTTGAAAGCAAAGACCATGTTTTTTGTACCACTTGTATTTGACATCTTGTATAGTTTTGTATTTTTGTGACTAATATGGGTACCAGCATTATTTCCCAAACTTGAAACTATTTATTTACTCCACAAATGTTTTTTGAGCTCTTGCTAAGTGCCAGGCATTGTTACAGATGTTGGGGACACAGCAGTGAACAGAACAGATAAAATCTTTCCTTCATACTGCTGACTTTTTATTGGGCAGATGAAGACAAGAAGTAGAAAACTAGTAGATCACGTAGAGATAAGTGCAGTGGGGGAGAAGGTACGTAAGGGATGTAGGGAAAGCTGGAGCAGGGAGTTGCAATTGAAAATAGAGTGGGCAGGAAAGCCTCTGTGAGAAGGGTATTGGATATCTGGCTCCTAAGTGTCCCAAGCAGAGGGAGGAGCCCATGCACTGGCCCTGTCGGGGAGGTCAGTGTGCCTGGAGCAGAGCAAGCGAAGGCAGACTGGTCTGCAGTGCCGTCAGAGGGGTAGGAGGAGGTGGTAGATGTGGGACAGAATTTGTGGGGCTTGTGGGTCACTGTGATGTACAAACAAATCAAATTTCATTTTTCCTGGACCTCTAACAAATTGTGAGAAAGACTTGGAGAATTATAGCTGCTTGGCCAGATCTACCTCAGGGTTTGGAAGAGGAATGACTTCATTATTGGAAAGAGGGGCTCAAAGAAGGGGCAGACTAAGCCTCTCACCAGTCTAGATAGTGGCAGCTGTGCCTTTTCCTATAGAAATACTGGCTGATTACCACCTCTGCTGAGTTTCTGCTCACCTCTACCCAAGAATCCTTAGGGGAAGAATATAAGAGAGAAAACTCATTTTGTTTTTTTAAGTGAACATTACCAGCACTTTTGTTGCATGAATTTTTTTTGCATTAAGTTTTGTTATATGTCTGTCATTGAAAAAAATAATTAAGTGATTACCAGAGGAAAGGGGAATGGGGGAAGGTTGAAGAGGGTAAAGAGGGGATAAATAGTGATGGAAGGAGACTTGACTTAGGGGGTGAACACACAATACAATATACAGATGATGTATTATTACAATTGTACACCAGAAACAAATGTATTTTTATTAATCAATGTCAGCCCAATAAATTCAATGAAAATTTAGGGGAAAATGTCTTTAGGCACAACCTAGAGACATCCTAAAGTAGGATTTAAGAGGGGAACAATAAAATAAAGGCACTTGGTTAGGAGCATTTAGTAACAATTTTTCTTTCTATCTAGTCTGATTTGAGGGTATGTAATGAACCAAACATATTACCTCTCTCTGATAGGCTGAAACAGTAAGACACTAGAATGTGGGTATCTGATGAATGGAGAGGTGTAGAGAAAATTACTTTATAAAACTTTGATGTCTAACAACTCTATTAACTATATTAGAGTTGGAGTCTATGAATACAATTTTATTGCTTTTGCTTTATTTCAGTAATTCTGTGCATAACAGATACATAAACTTGCTACTAACTTACTGTGTGAATTGGGGCAAGTTGCTAAATTTCTGGGCCTTAATTTTCTCAACTGTTAAATGAGGTCATGGGTGATTTCTAACTTCCTTTAAATTGGAGTTCTTGTTCTGGTTTTTTAGCTGTAAAATGATAAGTTCCCTAGAGCTTGGTGTTAGATCAAACTAACTTAAATTTGCTTACTTTGGCTGAGTGCATCAGGAAATTGGACTTTCTTCATTGGAGTTATCTTAAACTGTGCCAGGTTAGCTAAATGACTGCACTACTCTGCTGACTTTAAGATGAAAGGTAGGTCACATGGGTATTTGAACAGTAATTAATCATTAAAAATACTGTGTATATTTGTCCTTATTTCATACTTTTTAATTAATTCTGTTGGAATCACAGAGAATGCATTTCTAATCTTTCTTGTTTTTTTATTTTGGTAGTGGCATATCTGTGATATGCCGATCATATTTTGATTTTGTGCCTTAGACTTTATTTACTATATAACTTGATATAATTAGAAATGAAAGATACAGAAGGATTGAGTTTTGAAAAATAGTGATGTTTTCTTTATGTCTCCCTCTTCTTCCCTATCCTTCAAAAAATAACAGCAAATAATTGTCAGAGGTCCAGTAACTTCTACTAATGAATGACAGATTGGAATAACTTCATAGGTACACTGAGTTATAGGAAAAAAGAAAAAGTAGCTGTTGTACCAGTGTGAAGTTATTAACCATCTTTTGTTTTATTTTAATGATTGCATAACATTCTATTACTCTTAGCTTTATGGGTTCAACTCTGCTGTTCTTTCACTAATAGCATAGAGGCCAGACTTAAGAAAGCATTCTTTTTTAAAAAAATTAAAGTTTTCAGTTATATCTGGGATATTTCAGTTCATGCAGATTTAAAGATGTTAGTTCAGTTATCTTTTCTTTTAATTGGAATCATCTGTTATCCCATTTCTGGTTACTTTTTCCCCTTGGTGTTCTACATGCTTTTCTAATGTCTGCTCTGCAATTTAGGTTTTAGGGTTTTTGTTTGCTTGGTGGGTTTCTGGTGGGGTTTTTTTTTTTTGGTCTTGGTTTTAGTTTTGGTTTTTAACTTTTAGGTTGCAGGGTNTAGTTCAGTTATCTTTTCTTTTAATTGGAGTCATCTGTTATCCCATTTCTGGTTACTTTTTCCCCTTGGTGTTCTACATGCTTTTCTAATGTCTGCTCTGCAATTTAGGTTTTAGGGTTTTTGTTTGCTTGGTGGGTTTCTGGTGGGGTTTTTTTTTTTGGTCTTGGTTTTAGTTTTGGTTTTTAACTTTTAGGTTGCAGGGTGACTATTTTTCAGTATGACTGAATTTGTTTGCATCCTCCTCCCATCATTAAAATTGGAAGTGCTTCTTAGGAAAAAGGAAGAAGACAAGCACACACTGACATGCTTTTGTGCAAGATTTTCCACATGTATCATTTAATTCTTAGTCCATTGAGGAAGGAGGTAACATGCCCATTTTCTATATGAGTGCATTATGGCTTCAAAAATTTATGTTGCTTACCTAACACACCCAGCTCACCTCAAAACCTGTGCCCTCTATACTTTCTCTGTGCGGCAAGAGACTTAGTTACTATAGTCTCTTATTAAAATTTGACAGGATAGAATAGTAATACCGTAGGGGTAGCTCTTTGACTCTTGTGCTTGTAAGCAATATCATTTCTGTCCAAAACATACTTTTCACATTCAGCCTTACCTATCGGCACTCTATAATAAATATTATACCTAAATTATTTTTTCTGTGCTTCATGGACCCTATATATTAGAATGGAAGTTTTTTTAAAAGAAGAGATTTAGTAGGCTTGTGGGCCACTAGGTAGGAACATTCATTCATTTGGATAGTGACTTCTGTGTATCGTTGCCTGACCTTTGTCAGAATGTCATCTTTTATTTTTCCCTGTCAAGTTTATAAGCCTGTTGATTATATTTGTGAATTTATTTCTATATTAAAGTTTAAAGACTTAGTTTTTCAGTAGGCTTCTATTTGTGTATTCCATGAATAATTAAAGATTCAGAAATCTAAAAAAACATGTTTTTGGGACTTTTTGCTCAATGTCACACTTTGGAAAAGAGACTGTCAGTCAACAAATCAATCAGTGGATATAGAAGTAGTTCTCTTATATTGTTTTTTTTTTCAATTCCATATGGATAAAGATTGTTGAAAGTGAACTTGAAGGTTCAAACTAGTTTGTCTTTTTGATAGTCTGTAGCAATTTGAAAATATGTTTGGCAAACATGGGTTGGCAGGGTGTTTTGTTTGGTTTTTGCATTCGGAAATTCTTCCTTTTGAACTTTATATCTTGAAAGTGATTATTTTTTAACATAAAAATCTTATTCATCTGAAGGAAAATTATTTTAATATATTGTAGAATTTTGGGAAAACAATAATAGGACATAATATATTTTAGGACCTATTTAATTTTAAAGCTTTATTGTAAAACTTTTAACACATGCAGTGTTTTATATGTGCAGAATTTTTAAACAAGACCATGAAATGGAAATATAAAGAAGGAGAATGTTAATAATTCTGGCTTTGAAATTAGGCAAACTTGATGCAAACCTTAATTCTACCACTTCCTAGCTGTGTGACCTTAGGCAAGTTATGTAACTGAGTTTCAGTTCACCATTTGTAAATAGGCATAGTCTTAACTGCCTTGTAGGGCTATTATAATGATAAAATAAAATAGCACATGTAAAAAACCTACGACATAATAAAGATACGTTTTCTCTCCTTTCTTCCTATTTCTCTCCTCAGTTGATAAGTAAGTATTAATGTAATGTACATTGTAAGGGTGCTTCTAGGAGATCATATTTATTTTGATGTGAAAAAATGGGTGTGACTGGAAGAAATGGAAAATGAGAGGGCAATCTGGTAACTAGTTATCTGAGGAACTCAGAAAGATGATGATGCAAGTGTTAGAAAGAAGAAAGGAGTGTGTAGTCAAGTGAGTGATTTTGATCATATAATTGTAATTAAAGCGTTTAAAAAGAGTAGATACAAACATACTTACTGCCTGCTAAGTACTGCTTTGGTTCAAAGTTATTGTCTTATCCAATGATTTATGGCAGCAAAAGAGAAACCAGGACACACCTAGTCTTGTTTGTTCTGTTGATTCCTCTTGTTCTCAGAGAAACAGTGCAGATGTAATTATCTTTTTCTGTGGGTTAAGTTAGTAAAAAAAAAAAAAAAAAGAAAAGAGTTTTTTTTTCACTCTTCCATACAAATTAATGTCTATTCCCTTAATTCCCTGAGTATCATTAAAATCAGGATAAAATACTAACTTTTGGACTGTGATTTTAGTAGTACTTTTAGAAATAATTTTCTTTTTGAGTTGAGAAGTCATAATATTCCAAATTTATAAAAATTGGACTTTATCTCTAGATTTACCTATGACTACCAGTCATAAAGGGTAGATTTAAAGAGAATGATTTATAATTTCTACCATTTAGGAGTTTATATCTATTCGTTGGCATTAGAAGAGAGAGAGTACTACAGGAGTTCAAAAAGAGGACAAGATTCCACTCGAATGGAAACGATTCCTGGAGGTGCTGAAATTTGGGCTAAACTTTGAAAAATGTGGAGGGTATCTCAGATAGAGAAATATCCCCTGAGGTAGTTTGGAAGTGGCCAATCCCCCAGCATACGTTGGGATAAGCATGTTGACCAGTTGGAAATAGAGATAAGAATAAAAAGGAAAGTTAAATTAGAATAGTGGTTTGCAGGGTCTTAGACACTGAGGTATTATAAGTTTGCGTCAGAAAAGTGACATTTTAAGCGTATTTAGTGAGCTGCTTTGGAAGGAGATAAAGAGACATCGGAGAGAGGGTGACTGGTCCGGCAAGTATTGCAGTGACTTGGCCAAGTGTGGGCTTGAAGTGGAAAATGGGAAAAGCAAGAAATTAGAACTTGTGAACAGTAATTCTAAAAGTCACAATAATGGCATTGATATGAGGAAAGAGGGAAGAGCCAGAGGTTGCTTGGGTTTTTAGCTCCTAGACCCAGGCTCTGCTCTTTCACTTCCCCTTGCTCTTCTGCTCAGTAGAGTCTGGTTTCTCCTCTTGTCCTGTCACTGCAACTACTTCACACTTGGATGTTTCACAGATTCTTCAAACTCAACAAGGTCAGAACTGAGCTCAACACCTTGTCTCACCAATTTGCACCTCCTGCTGAATTTAACTTGGTGAATGGTCCACCAGCTGCCTTGTTGCCAAGATCAGAAAGACTCATTCCTTGCCTGAACTTCCCACATTCATCTCTAACCACCTGTTATGTAGCATTTGTTTATGTCTTAAAAACAGAATGTGAATAGAATAGAATTAATTAGCATGGCCTCAGGGTGTGATGGTGGGAAGAGATACAGCTCCTCCTCATACTGCCTGTATCTTAAACAAAAATGTTTAGGAGCCATTTGTTAGCATCTACTAATGGAACACTTGCTGAACTGATCTTTTGGAATAGAAGGAGGTCCTCACTCCTGCCCTCAAGGAGCTCACAGTGTGAACCCCTGGTTTCTCACCAGAAATAAAGACTCCCCCTTTTTAAATGTCAGATATTTCTCGGGCAAGCTTTTCTCTCACCACATTAATAATTATATTTTTGTAACTGCAGATTTTGTAAGTATTGTAATAAGTTTTAAATGAAGAGGAAGATTTTTACATTTGTGTGCAGGAACCCACATTTATTTTTAAAAATCTCAGTCTATATATGATTTAATCAGACTTTTAAACAATGTTTGGTACACAGGCGAATTTGTGGATCACTTGTGAAAAGCTACAACTCCGTGCCAGTTACCTGCTTCAAGTGTGGTTCACTGATTGGGAACCACTGGCCAAGAAACATTTTAAGCCACCTGAAGGTAGACAGGGAAACAGAAACACCCACCGGGAAGGCGGGGCTGAGGAGAGACAGCCGGAGGGTGTGGAGGGAAAGCAGGCAGCAGAGACAGCAGGACAGCTGAAGGAGTAGAGCAGTAACATGAGAAGATTCTCCTGGTCATGTCTGTTTAGCAGATTAAAAGGACCGTGATTCCACAGCACTGGATTATACCAAGTTAACCTTCATCATCGTTTTTAAAAAAGAAAAAGAGCTGAATTTCAGAGATTTAATGAGAAGCATGCAATATGTCCTTGTATGAAAAGGAATGGCTGGTAAGATGTAATATGAACACCAATTAAGTAGCAAGAAGATTATGTCGAACTCTTGAAGGGCAGAACTAACATTCTATTTATTACATTCTCCAGTGCCTATCACTGTGGCTTGGACATAGAAGATACTCAGTAAATATTTATTGCCTGGAGTTGTAGGAAATTTAAAAAGTCATTGTTTCCACTACTTTTACTTGGTAAATTTAGAAATAATTCACAAGAAGTTTATTAGTGAAATGAAGCGAAAAACTGGTCATTCTTACGTATTTAATGGCAGCAGACTCCTTGGACTTCAAATAAAAATTTTTGTCCATAGCATCTAGAGCATTTGAAAGGATTGAAATTCAAGTCATTCCCAACTGTTTCCACTGGCTGTTGTTGCTATTAGGGTTTCAGAGACTGAAATAGCCTAGGCTTTATATGACTTTAAAAGGAAACAGGAGAGGCTGGTGTGTAAAGTTCATGAGCGGCAGAATCTTTACACTGTCAAACTTTGCAGCTTACTTTGTCTTTAATGTGTTTTAAAGTCTACATTTTCATAGAAAACCAGCTTTATAAATGTGTTTTTAAATGATACTCGTCTCAATAATTTCTTTTACCAGCCATGAACAGTCTTTCTCTGAAATTTAGATGTGAAAATAGTCTTTCATTCATCTATTTTGTGTGTATATGAATTTTAGTTTTTTGAGTAATACAGAAAGACTTCATTTCTGCATTATAATAATAAAAGTCTGTCATAGTCCTGAATTCAATGAATTCTCTTACAATTAAGTCTGCCTTTGTCTTGACTGTTTTCCACCATTTTCCTGTGTAATTCTTCCTGTTCCAGTGAACACGAGGGACTTTCCAGATTATTTTGTTTTACTGGAATTATGTTATATAGACTGTGCTTTGAAATGATGGATTATTTATTAGTCCAGAATTTTTTTGTTTTTAAATCCTGAGAATGTTACCAGATTATTTGGTTACCAAATTATTCTTAAAACTAAAAACCGTATTTTTGTATTTGAAAGAAAAACTAGTTAGCTGCTTTTTCAAAGAAGTATTTTAATCTCTTTGACGTCCTAAATTATAGAGCAGTATGTCTTTTTCCATATTTCATAAATTCTCTAATGTTTGTGTAGATTGCACTTTTTAATGAGAAGCCTATTCTTCCTGGTGAGGCAAAGAATTATCCCCATGGGGTCAAAGTGAATTGTTCCTTTACTGGACTTTGCTGTGATGTTTTTGATTTTCTTGTTGTTGTATAATATGTACAGTGAAATTTTAGTAATTGCATAAGAGTTTCTTTTTATTTCTTCAAAGAAATTTACATTGATTATGTAAAAATACTCCAGTTTCCAAGAACTTTAGATAATAGTTTTTCTTCTGAACTTTATGGTGGGAAGTGTTAATTGTTAAGAAAGCAATTTTTGTCTTGTTTCTTAGTACACACAATAGGAATTTAGTAAGCAAAGCATTAAAGAAAAAGAGACTAGCATTTTAAATTTCTACTCTAACAAGTTACTGAGCTAGGAACTTTATAAACTTGGCTCACTTAATCTTCATAGCAGTTACTGTGGCAGATATTGTCGCCCCACTTAATGGAGAGGTTAAGTACTTCAGAGCTACACAACTTGTAACTAAGTGAGCTAGAATTCAGCTTGGGTTTATTTCCCTCCCAACATAATGATTTTTCTATAATATCACCTTGTCTCTTTAAATAAAGGAATTAAACAATATTTTTATTGTACAGCCATTTTAATGCCTGTTGTCTAAAAGTTCATTTTGCTCTTTCAAATACATCACAGTAAGAATTTTTGCCATTAAATTCGTTCCATAGGAGACAGAGAAGAGGCGGTTGTGGAGGCATTTATTTGATATTCCAGTAATTTCAAATGCCATGGAAAATACTAGCAAGAAGGCAGTACTCTTTGAAAAGTTTGCTGTTTTAAAAGTTCACAAAATATTCCAGCAGTAATATTACCTCATTCATTCCTTTAGCAGCGCCAATGTATGCATTCTCTGGGCAAATTAAAGCAGCTTTAATAGTAACTTCATCTGTGAAACAGTTTTGCACTTGAATTGATACACATGGCTAAATTCAGGTATTGAGAACAGACTTCACAGGTTCATACTGTTTCAGAGTTTGAAGCTACTCCATCCATCCACCAGTAGAGCTCTTGGTCCATCTACACCATTTGTCTATATTTATACTTGGAAATTTCTTCTTGATCTGTGTAAAAAATACTGACAGTGGCATCTCTGGGACAGTAGTGGTACTGGGGTTGGAGCTGTGCAGCAGAGGAGGAAAGGAGGAACGACAGACGTCAGCCTATCAGTTTGTGAACCTTCTCACACTACATGCCTGTTCCCTGCCATACTCTTCTCTGTCTTGTGATCTAATCAAAACCAGAGAAGTCGGTGTTCATGCTGCCTGTCACTACCAGAACCAATAAGCAGAGATAGGGATTAAATCTTTATGGGCACTTGATTCAGATGGCTGGCCATCTGAGAAGACGGTGGGTTGTGTACTGTCTTACATTTCCTTTTAAACCAGCCTTTTCTATAAGAAGGAAAAAATGTCGGTAAGGGATTTGGAATTCAGGAAAGAGGTTCATCAGATAAAAGCTGCAGTCAGCATTTCCCCTAAATCACTGACCAGTGATTTTCTGTCTGGGTCCTATGTCCTGTGTCCTGGGCAATTTTCTTTATTTTTTAAAAAATATTTTATTTATTTATTTTTAGAGAGAGGGAACAGGAAAGAGAAAGAGTGGGAGAGAAACATCAATATGTGTGGTTGCCTGTCATGGGTCCCCCCACTGGGAACTGGCCTGCAATCCAGGCATGTGCCCTGACTAGGAATTGAACCTGTGAAGCAAAGGGTCCCTGCGGTCCCTTTGCTTCACAGGACCGCACTCAATCCACTGAGCTATATCATCCAGGGCCAATTTTCTTTATCTGTATCCTGGGCAGTGGACTGTCCCTCCCTGTAACACAGTGGCTCAGATACCATCTCGATTACTTATAGTCTCTTCCGGATCATAATGGTCAGTCACTTGTGGTCTCCTGGAGTCAGGGTGGGTCGTACCTTCAGTTCCTGAAATAATAGCTTTTTACATGTATTAACTTCTAGGCTTATTAACTATTACATTAAACTAACATTTTCCAACTCTTGAGTTCCCCTATTGTACCCCGCTGTTAGTTTTAAAATAACTTACTTGTATGAAGTCAGTTTCATATGGAAGTACTCATTTTGCTGTTGAGCGTGTATCTTAGCATTAGACCGTCTAGTAGGGGGGCTTAGCAATACACTTAATTGCAGGTCCACATGAGGGGGCACATTTTATGCCACAACAAACTATGGTACTGAAAAAGAAATGACAAGAAAAGTAACAAATGCCTCTTGAAGACAAGTGATACTAGGCAACCAGGAGGTTAGTTTAGAAAAATCAATGACATAGAACCCCTCTCTTTGTTTTATATTGTATGCTACATCATTTACTTGCTTTTCTTTATGCTCTATGAGCTATAAATTATCAGGTTGAAATGGCAGAGCCCTTTAAATTCTTTTTTTAAAATTATATTTCATTGATTATTCTATTACAGTTGTCCTGATTTTTCCCCCTTTGCCCCTCTCCACCCAGCACCCCCCACTCTCTCAGGCAATCCCCACACATTGTTCATGTCCGTAGGTCATGAGTATAAGTTGTTTGGCTACTCCATTTCCTGTACTGTACATCCCCTTGGCTGTTCTGTAACTGACTATTTGTACTTCTTAGTCTCCTTACCCTCTTTGCTCGTTCTCCCGTACCTTCTGTCATCTGGCAACTAGCTTCTCTTGCTTTGAAGTTCTTCACATCCATGATTATGTTTTAAAAGGAGGTACTCTATAGCTGCGTATTTCTCCAATACTGCTTCTCTAACTTTTCCTAGTTCTTGACTGATGGCACTGATGGCTTGTGAGGTCCAATTAAAAGCTTTTGCCATAGCACCAGCTAATCTACTTATTTTTACATTCGAACAGGTTACCATGGCTCGCATTACAAATATAATTAAAGACTATATGCAGCAAGGCTAGAAAGGTGTAAATCACTGTTACAATCAGGTGCTGGGGAGAGTTCCCATCCAGCCCTGGTGGGGTGGAGCTTCTGAGACATGAACACCATCAGTCTTCCCAGAGAGCATGTTGCCCCAGGACTGTTTGCTGGAACATAGGAATAGATAGTACTTCCACATATTAGAAACCACCCCGCAGGCAATTTAATGTGAGCAAAAGCCTAAGATACATTAGTGGTGGTGGTGCAGTTCATCTTCACATCTGCTGAAAGGACAAAACAATTTTCAGTACAGTTGACAAAAGTTGCATACTCTATAGCTGGGGCTATATTAGTGACCTTTAAGGAAAACATTTCCCTGTTTTTTAGAGTTGCCATAGGTCCCCAATTATAAATATCAGACTAGGTCATTTCCTTATTAACATTTTTAAACATGGTATAGTTTTGAAGGCTCTCCAAGCAATTACAAACCATGTACATGACATGAAGTGAAAATTTGTTCAACACAAGTTCCCCCTGCCAGACAAAAGTCAGAAATGTTTAGAACATTTTTTTGCTATGTATACCCAAACATTTTCATCTTGTTTGAAGGGAATAAGTACAAAAAGTAATGAGAACACGTCATTGTTTTTGAAAGATGACTTTAAGGTCTTCTTGTGGTTTGGTGGTCCATTGTTCCTCTGATGCTTTCTTTACTCTGGTGTGATGAATCCAGGGTTTTATTCCTGTTAATTTACCACAGTACATCCCAAGGCCCAGTCCACTTTTCTTCTAGTTGGCTCTCTGGAGATCCTGTCTTCCAGGTCTTGAGTAGCACCTTGTCTCCAGGCTCAAAGGGATGTAGCAAGCCTGTGGGGAGGGGTCTCTAATATAAGCAAGGTCATTAATTACAGCTAAGGTCTGACTCAAATGTTGTACATATATCTTTACCTTCACTTCTTGATCTATATACAGATCTCCCACCCTAATCATAGCCTGAAATGGTTGCCCATGCACAATTTCATAAGGACTCAATTGAATCCAACTTCAAGGAGCCACCCTTATCCTGAGCAGGGCAATAAGGAAAGCTTGATCCCAATGGAGATGAGGCTTTTGACACAGCTTGGCTGTATTTTTGTTCAAGGTGTGATTTATCTTTTCTACCTTTCCAGAGGCTTGAGGTCTCCATGCCACGTGGAGTCTCCACTTGATTCCTAAAAATTGACTAACCTTCTGTGTAATTTCTGAAACAAAAGCAGATCCATTATTGCTCATATGCTGCTGAGGAGGCCAAAGCAAGGAATTATTTCCTTCATTAAGTCTTTTACTACCTCGAAATTTTCTCCATTCTAGCAGGATAGGCTTCTACCCATCCTGAAAAGGTGTCAGCAAAAACTAGCAAATATTTCCACCCTTGGCATCTAGATAAAGTCTTTTGGCCAGTCCTCAAATGTACTCTGTCCTTGGTATTGCTTCTCTTCTTTCTTTTGATGGGGGTCTGTCTTGGGGTTGTTCTTCTGGCACACAACACAGCTAGCAATTACTTTTTGTAGGGTTTTAGCAATTCCAGGACCTGTGAGCCACCTATTATCCCACATTGATAATAGGCAGTTAATGAGTCTCTTTCATAGTGAGTAGCCTCATGAAAATGCTACTTGACTGGTTCTGCTAAATGTTCAGGAAGCAGTATAACTCCTTTCTTATTTTTCTGTCCATTATCAGGACCTTCTTCATCAAAACCCCAATCCTTAGCTTTCTCTAAGTCTGAAGTTGAATATTCAGGGTCAGATTGTGACAGGGCTGGGACAGGTACCAAAGGCATTATAAATGTTCCTTCAGCAGCCTCCTTGGCTGCTCAGTCAGCCAGATAGTTTCCTCTGGCCACTTCAGTGTCCTCTTTCCAATGCTCAGGTCAGTGCATAACTGCCACCTGTAAAGGTACCTAAACAGCTTCTCACAATTCTAAAATTTCTGCCATGTGCTTATTCTCCTTTTTATTGTAGGTTAATAGTACTATTTCCTTCCATGTGCTTTCCTTCCCCTGAACCATGTGCATGCAAAATTAGGAAAGCATATCTTGAGTCTATACAAACATTCATTCTCTTTTCATGTGACAATTCCAGTGCCCTTGTCAACGTAATCAGTTCAGGTTTCTAGGTTCCCAGTAGCGAGGCCTTGGCCACCACTATTCCTTCAAAGTCACAACTGCATATCCAGCCTCTCTGTTTCCTTTCTCCATGTAACTGCTTCTATCTGCATAGAGTCCAGTCTGCTTCTTCTAAAGGACGGTCCTGTAAATCAATTCTGATAGAATAAACTTCATCAGTAATCCCAGCACAGTCGTGTATTAGTGTAGCTGAGTCAGGCTCTGAGAAAAAAGAGGCCGGATTTAACTTACAGTTTTGGAAGAGATGTTGGATTGTTAAGAATTGCTTGGTACTTGCCCATTCTTCTAGCAGTGACCCACAAATTTCCTTTTGCTCCAGCAGGCTCAACACTTGGTAAGGTGCATAAATGGTGATAGGCTATCCCAAAGAAAACTCTGCAGCATCCTATAAAAGCTCACAGGTAGCTGTCAAAGCTTTCAAGCAAGCTGTCCACCCCTGGGCAGTGTGATCTGGTTTCCTTGACAAGTATGTGATGGGTTGTGAAATGTCACTAAGCATTAGGGTGAGGATTTCTAGGGCAATGCCATGCCTTTCATGAATGTATAGCTAGAAGGCTTTAGCAGGTTTGGAAGCCCCAGGCTGGTGCAGAAGCCTGGTGCACCTTCAGGGACCTAAAAGCTGGGATTCATTCATTCTAAAGGGATATACTCTAGTCCTTTCAAGTTTTTCTGGTTTGACATATCTGATGTAGGAAACAGAGCATGTTCCCGTAATATCTAGCAGGCTGGCCCTCTGGCCCAACTCCCACTGGAAGTCATTGCCAAGAGTATTGCCCTGCCCTGGTAGGGGCTTGTCCTTCACCAAATTTGGTTCCCTGACGGGTTCAACACCTCGAGACCAGTTCAGGCTCACTTTCACCAGTTCCATTAGTGGAGTAAGGAGGAAGATCCCCCAGGGCTGCAGGGGCCGTGGGAACCATAATATCCAGATCCTCCTGGGCGATCTTCCTGGGCCCTCTCCTCTGAGCTTCTGCTGTCTTTCACAATCAAAAGGGAATTTTTTCTTGTCCATTCATCTGTTTCCTTTTAATCCTGCATTTTTATTATGTAAACTCATGAAAGTTTCTAGGTAAGGCATTTTGTCCCACTTCCTTGATCTTTGACAAAACAACTCTAACTGTAGTATAATAGAGTAATTTAAAGACCCATTCAGTGGCCAGCACTCTCCTGAGTCTTAGATTATACCATACATAAACCAAACAGTATTATAATAAAAACTGCTTTCTTATTAGTCATAGGTTTATAAGCATAGGTCAACCAGTCTAGCTAGAACTCACCCCAAAGGGCTGTTTCCTGGAACAGAGGCATTTCCCCCAATTCTACTAGACAGAGCTCTGTAAGATCACAGAAACCAAACCAGAAGGCACTTTAATTAAACCAGAAGATACCTTTTTACTAGACAGAGTTCTGTAAACCAGAAGGTGCCTTAATTTCTCATGTTCTACGTCATGACCTTGGATTGCAACCTAAACCAGAAAGTGCAGTGATTCAACCAAAAAGTAAAGACAACAGCAGGTGCCGAGAGTCAGAGGAGGAGAGTCCCCAAATGAAATTACTTGGCAGCTGCTAGGGAGTCTCCAAACCTGCACCTCAGTGCCCCCAAGTCCAGGCAGCCAGTGGGACTCCAGTAGTTCACCAAATACCCAGACTTATTGGAGAGACCCACAGTCTGTCCCAGCAGAGTCACCAGAATATGAAACCAGAAAAAGTTGGCATTTGTGCTGTCTGTCACTACCAGAACCAATAAACAGAGTCAGGGATTGAATCTTTATGGGCACTTTATTCAGGTGGCTAGTGGCCTTCAGTTTATGTACCCTAACAGACTTAAAGCCACCCTTTTCTATAAGAAAGGGGAAGTATAGGTAAGGGATTTGGAATTCAGGAAAGAGGTTCATCAGATAAAAACTGCAGTCCAGCATTTCCCCTAATATCCTTTCATTCACTGACCAGTGATTTTCTGTCTAGGCCCCATGTTCTGTGTCATGAACAATTGTCTTTCTTTTATTTTTATTTTTCTGGTCATTCAAGTAGTTTTCTGCCTTTTACTCCCATCCCAGACCACCCCCCAACCCTCCCCACCTCTCTCCCACTTCCACCCCCCTTGTTTTTTGTCCATGTGTCCTTTATACTTGTTCCTGCAAACCCTTACCTCTTTTCCCTGAAATTCCCTCCCCTCTCCCTTCTGGTCACTGTCAGCCTGTTCTCTATTTCAGTGTCTTTGGTTATATTTTGCTTGTTTGTTTGTTTTGTTGATTAAGTTCCTGTTAAAGGTGAGATCACATGGTATTTGTCTTTCACCATCTGGCTTAATTCGCTTAGTATAATGCTTTCCAGTTCCATCCATGCTGTGACAAAGGGTAGGAGCTCCTTCTTTCTTTCTTGCTGCATAGAATTCCACTGTGTAAATGTACCATAGTTTTTTGACCCATTTATTTACTGATGGGCACCTAGGTTGCTTCCAGCACTTGGCTATTGTAAATTGTGCTGCTATGAACATTAGGGTGCATAGGTTCTTTTGGATTGGTGTTTCAGGGTTCTTAGGATATAATTCTAGCAGTGGAATTGCTGGGTCAAAAGGCAGATACATTTTTAGTTTTCTGAGAAATTCCGTATTGTTTTCTATAGTGGTTGTACCAGTCTGCAATCTCACCAACAGTGAACTAGGGTCCCCTTTTCTCCACAAGCTCTGCAACATTTGTTGTTTGTTGCTTTGTTTATAATGGCTATTCTGACTGGTGTAAAGTGGTATCTCATTGTGGTTTTAATTTGCATCTCTCTGATAGCTAGCAATATTGAGCATCTTTTCATGTGTCTTTGGATCCTCTGTATGTCCTCCTTGGAGAAGTGTCTGTTCAAGTCCTTTGCCCATTTTTCAATTAGGTTGCTTGTCTTCTTAGAGTGGAGACGTGTGAGTTTTTTATATATTTTGGAGATTAAACCCTTGTCTGAGGTATCATTGGCAAATATGCTTTCCCATATGGTTGGTTATCTTTTAATTTTAATACTATTTTCTTTAGCTGTGCAAAAGCTTTTTTATTTTGATGAGATCTCATTTGTTTATCTGTGTCCTGGGCAGTGGACTGTCTCTCCCTGTAACACAGTGGCTCAGATACTGTCTTGATTGCTTATGGTCTCTTTGAGAACACAAAGGTCAATTGCTTGTGGTCTCTTGGAGTCAGTGTGGGCCTGAAACAAAAGCCTTTTTCATGCATTAACTACTTATTAACTATGACATAAAACTGGAATTTTCCAATTCTTGAGTTCCCCATCATTATTACAATATTCTTTTAGGTATTCTATGTGAAAGTGGGAAATATGCTGGATTTAGTGGTAAATTGGTTTGTAGTAAATACCATGAACATTAAAGAAACCAACATATTTTCTCTATCGCGAACCTTTCTCCTACTTTAAGTAGCTCACTTTCCTATAATCTTTTTTTCTTTCTTTAGAACCCTGAAACTGCTCCACTTGACTCTACGGTATCCAAATGTGTTTGCTAAGTGATACATGTTTGTAGCTTGAATTTTGTAATTATAGCCATCCTGCTCTCTCTTCCACACATGCACAGGTGGGATGAATGTGGTGGCAGGAAGGAATAGAGTAGCATTGTTCAGTCACCTGAAATTTGAAGTTTGAAAAAGAATTTCTTAGATTCAGGATAGTGCAAAAGTTTGCCAGGATGTTAGACAAGAGAGAGGGTAGTTCAGAGTGATTCCATGCTTAAATTCCAGGGCAAGTTATAAGTTAAAAAGTGCTCAGTTTTTCTAGGAATCAAATCAGATGAACTAGGCTGGAAGTTGGGATCAAGCATAAATTAGGAAGCCCCAAAGTATTGTAAAAACATTAGCAATATATGAATGGGTCACAGATGAACTGAGTTTTCTGTGATTTATGTGTGTGTTAATATATATATATATTTATTTATTGTATAATTCATACTCCCCAATTTTCTTTGTAACTCCTTCAGAAAACATCTATTTAACTATTGTGGTATGCCAGTAACTATGCTAGGACTGGGGAAATAAGCACCTAATGGGAAGAAACAGACAATTTTATAATGAAGGTCAGTGGTTTTCAGAATATCAGTATGTACAGGTAGCACCTGGAGCATAGAAGAAGGAGGCAAAAGAGGTGTCCCACAAGTAGAAGCCTGATTATTGAGTAGCAGTTTTCCAGGTGGTCAAAAGTAGGAGCAAAGAGGGCAAAGAGGCAGATTGAGGAAAGCCGCATGGTGTTCTGAGTCAGTAGTTCACTGTGGATGAAATGTACTTTTTGAGAGAATAAGAAGACTAGGAGGTGGTTAGAGGGTTGAGAGGGTTCAGATTATAATAAAATATCTCAGCTGTCATAAATAAAAATTTGAATTTTGGTTCTTAGTTGATGGGAAGCTATTGAAGAATCGTTTTTAAATAACATGATAATATATTTAATAATTATACTTAATATTTATTGAGTAGGTACTATGTGCCAGGCATTCTTTTAAATGCTTTACATTTAGCTCATTTAATCCTTTCAGGAACTCTGTAGTTTAGTTTAGATGCTTTAATGAGTCTCCTATAAAAAATAAGAAAATGCAGGGAAATAATACCTACGGTCAACCACTAGGATTACAACCTCAGGTATTCTGGCTGTGTTTGATATGTGCAGGGCAGAGAGAGGAGGAGACCAGGGAGGGGACTGGTTCCCAGCTGTATGTGGGAACTGATGCAGGGCTGGGCCAGGAGAAGGTTGTGGTGGAGGAGTGAGAGCTCTGATGGGGAAGGTTCTGGAACTGGTTGGGTAACTTTCCTTAGAGCAGCTGGGCTGATTCATGTCTTGCTGCCTCTTTCTGTTGCTTACCTCACATTGGAAACTGTCCATTCCTTTTGTTTAGTTTTTCTCTCTTCTCCTCTGCCATTAGTAACACTTATTTACTCACTCTTTTAGCAAATATTTATCAGGTTTTCAGTTGGTGTGAGCCTACATTAGTGTAATTACAGGAAAAAAGGACACTTCCTTTGTTTTGTTTTAAGGACAGTGCCTTAAAACAGTATTTGTGGTAGTATGACGAGTAAGATTAAGCACAGAACCTGCAATTCAAGTCATTGTGAGAGAGGTCATCAGGATGATACAGCCTTCTGGGAGAGCTGTATTTGTTTGAGTGTATACTTCATCCTCCATTTGTATTTCTAAAGCTGTTTGAGATCATTTTGCTGGGCTGTTGCGAGGTATACTGCTCCCGGTTTTCCTAAAGGTTGGTACTGGGCTCTTAGAAAGCCATTATGTATTCTGTATTTTTAGGGGTGTACAATACCGAGTGACCCTCCAGCACGTACATACCCCACACCCACCCTGCATACCCCTTCCGAATTTCCTACCATTTTGGCCTTCAGAGAAAAAAATCTCATGATGTAAAATGTCATTTACATTTGCTGCTGGACTATAAGTTCCTAAGGACAAAGGTCATACCTGTCTTGTGTACAGTAGTGAGTCCTGACCTTTTCTATGAACTTGCCTCATGGTGTGTGCAAAAATATTTGTTGAAAACTACATCTGAGGGTGAAAATTTCCTTAAAATACTTTAACCAGTAATTAGCACATGAAAGCACACAGACATACAGAAAGCAGCAAGGCTTTGAGCACAAGTTTGTGATGGTAAATAATACTATAATAAATTATAGCCACTGATTGGCAAGAACAGTTTTGTGTGGCAGCCCCACATGCCATATGCCTCTCTGAGGAGTATAATTTTATGTTGGCATTTTAAGGTCTTCTTTATATATACTTAGTCCCTTCGTTTGTCCATTACCAGCTAGGGAATGAGGTAGTTTGTTCTTCCTATGGCCTCTGCTCATTTTGAGAACAAAACTTAACATTCACATCTTCTCTGCACACCTGAGTGGGGGCTAATGCAGAATACAGCTTATGTCCATCCAGATTGCTTCTACCCTGAGAGTGGAGTCTGTGCCTGATTGGTCCTAATTTGATATTCATTGGGCCATGTTTACCAACGAATGTGTCCTCTCACGTGTCCCCTGGGGACACAAAACCTTTTGGTTTGCAGGCTGGCACTTAGTCCACTGAGCCACACCAGCCAGAGCTTCATTCACCCTATTTTTATAATCCCAACTGTTTCCAATGATCTCAGACTCCTTTTATTTCATCTGTTTAATACACTAAGAGTGAATGGTGCTTCTTCTGAGGCTACTAGTAAATTAAGCTTTATCCTAAGTTGGTGAAATAAATAAGAAAAATCATTAAAAGAGATAACTATTTGTCTTTCCTAGAAATAAAGCTTAATGATAACTGTCAGTAATTTTTAAAATGTATTTACTGGGACACTCAGTACACTTTGCCAATTCATTTCAGTATAAAGAAAGAAATGGGCGACGCTTTCCACCCTGAGAAAACGCAAAAACAGACACTTGCTTATAGAATGGTTACCCCCATATCTATTTGTTCATTAATAGCAGTCACTAATACTTGTTGTATACATCAAAGTGCTTTGAATACATTCTCTCATCAAATCCTTTCAACACTCTGTTCTGGTACTGTATTAGTTTCCTGTGGTAGATGTAACAAGCTACCACAAACTGGATCTCTAAAAACAACAGAAATCTATCCTCACAATTTTGGAGGCCAGAAGTCTGAGCTCATGGGGGCAGAAGGACTGCACTCCCTCTGGAAGCTCTAGGGGAGAACCTTTGCTTTCCTCTTCCAGCTTCCAGTGGCTGTCGGCATTCCCTGCAGCTCTGTCACTCCAGGCTCAACCTTCGTAGCTTTATCTCCTCTTCTTTGTGTGTCTGTGTCTTCACTTCTGTCTCTTTTAAGATTTGTCATTGGATTTAGGGTCTACTCAAGAAGTCCAAAATGATCTCAAGAAGTTTAACAAATAGAGAACACTCACAGGATCTGAGCATTGGGACACGGACATATGTTTTTTGGGGACCACTATTCAACACACTACAAGTACATAATCTTATTATCCTCATTTTCCAGGGAGACATTGAGTAAGTGGTGTCTTCAGAATAGGAGCTGTGCCTCTCCACCGCCACACTGTGATGTCATGTGAATGTACTCAGCTCTATTTGTAAATGATCTGTTTTGAGGAACTACTTCTGTGATATTTAGTTCTTTAATTAGGAATGACTTCACACCTGCTAAGTTTCTTCTATTATTGCATAGTGTGTGTTTGGGGAAGTTATATGCATAGGATGAATTGCAACCTATTCACCACCAAAGGGAATTCATTGGTAAATTCTCTTGATGCAGAACTGGTGTTATCTCGCTGTCCTTAATTTTAGTAGGAGAAGAGGCTGCTCCCTGCTTTCTCAGCAATGTAAACTTGTTTTTCTGGTTCAGTGAAACCAATCAGAAACGTCAGACTTCTAATCCTTACTTCATCACTTACTGGTTATAGAGGTATGAACAAGTTAACACTTCAGTGTACTTACCTATAAATTAGGAATCTCTATTTTGTAGAGTGGTTAGATTATATGAAAAAGTTAAACCTGAGCATTTAATAAGTAGGTTGCTTAAATTAAGCATATAAATAGTTTTAAAAATATAATTTCAATGTCTCTGAATTTCTTCAGGCTTATTTGGCATCTTTAACTAGTAATAAAAGTTATACTTTTAAAACAATTCTCTATATCACAAATAATGGAGCATGTTCCATTAAATTAAAAAATAATATATCAGCATCTTTCATTATTCATGTTATATATATGGTATCTTTTAAAACCCAAATAGTATTTGCTTTGCCTGTTTGTGATGTCTTCCTCAGTACATTTTGGATTTATTGTTTGTGTATTTTTTTTAAAGATCATTACTTTTACCAAGTGCCAGACATGTATACCAAAACATTACCTGGTAAGGCAAACATTGCCAGAAAGAATGTTACTCAGGTCACATCATTGTATTAATGTAGTTTCAGCATGTTGTCAGTATCTTGCTAAGAAGACATTCTTATTATGGTTGGAGGTCACTGTTTATTTTTAAGAGTAAATCTGTGTCTGATTCTGAATAATATTTTCTAGACAGGAAACAAGACCGTCTTTCATTTTATTGCCCTTTTTAGCAGATGTTTATAGAGAGAACTAGATGCTGATAAAACAAACTGCCCCAGTCTAGTTGTTCTTCCTTAATCTTGTTTGTTTTTCACAGTTGCATAAAACTATTTGATAATGTGATGGTGGTTGGATATACTTTCTCTACTTTTTAATGAAAGGCCTAATTTTTTCACAGTTGTTACTTATCCTATTACATTACTAACAACTGAAAAAAATTCAAAAAATGGATGTTTTAGAAAACTATTTTTTGAAATGTTTTATTTCTTGGCATTTTATTAAAATTCTTAGACTAGTATTAATGTAATTTATTTTAAATGGATCCGTTGATTACGTAATGCAAAGACTGTGAGGTTTTAAGTATTTGTAAAATATTTGCTTTCCCTTTTTGTGCAGATAATACAAATGATGAATGCAAAATACATTTTATCCATTAGCATTTGTGATATTTGTTTGAGAAATGTATATTGTAACAAAACTGAATATAGTGATGGATTTTTGAAAATATTTTGACCCAAATGATAGGATATGGCATTACTAACTGTCCCTACTATTAATTTCTTCCCAGAATAAAGATGGTTTGTTCCTACCACAACCCATTTAAATACCCAGACTCCAGTATCCTTGTGTACACACCCACATTTCTGTTAAAAGAAGAACAGTTTCAAATTGGAAGTAAAGATGTAGAAAAGAAGATAAACTTTACCTAGAGAAGTAAATGTATGTGAAAGGGGGACTCAAGAGTTAAAGATTTTAACCTTAGTCATAGTTGATAGGCTTAAGTGATTAGTGCATGTGGAAAGCTGTTATTCCAGGAACTGGTAAACGTGACTTTAGGATTTCAGCAAGTAATTCAACCTTTGTGTTCCAGGGGATCAGCAAGCAGTAGAGATGGTATCTGAGCCATTGTGTTCCAGGAAGAGAACACTGATAAAGAATTGCTGATCAGCACACAAAGGAGTGCTAAGAATATCTCTCCTGACTGCAACGCTTATCCAATTAACCTTTTTTCCCAAACTCTTTACCAACCCTTTCTTCTCCTCATAAAAAGGTCTGCTCGAGATAAAATATTAAGATGGTTTTTGAAGGTACATAAGTCACCATCTTCTCAGATCACCAGCACTGGAATAAAGCACACATAAAGATTCAACCCTTGTCTCCATTAGTTATGGTAGTGACAGGCAGCACAAAACTCAACTTTTCCAATTTCACAAGTCATGTTTTCCCTCTCTGCATTTACATTTTTAAATGTCAAACAAAAGCTATTTGGAAATCTTTGAAACTTACTCTGAAAAGGTCCCAGACATGTTCTGTTCCCTGATGGTTTTACTTTTTAGGGAAATACATTAATGTGTTTAATTGCCTATCCAGTATTAAATATGAATGAATTTTTCTTTGAAACATGTAGGTACTCTTGATTTTTGTGACATCCCTGGAATAATTTGAACTTCTAAAATATAAAGTTAATTTTAATATAATCTATAGTAATAGGTATGAAAACATCAGGCATCTCAAATTTTTAAACTTTAATGTTTTAGCATACATATTATATTTTTTACTTAATATATTCAACTCTAATATTTCTTTTGACAACAGGCCACTCCTTTATAAAACCTAAACACTACTTAATGGGTTTAAGGTATTAGAAATTGTATCGTGGTTATGTTGTGGTTATCTCAATTAGTATAATATCATCTAGGTTTGCAGTTAACTTAGTGATTTTATGCTTAAGAAGTAAAAGCATTTATCTAAAGTTAGTGGTAAAACTTGTTCTTCTGAAAACGTTGGGGCATGGCTAATTCTGACTAACTGAATTTTCTAGATAAGTTAACAGTGAGTACTTCAATTCTTTAAAATGGTTACTGTAACATTTTTATAAAAGTCTTTCAAAAATTATCTTTTTGTATTAGTCTCCCATTGCTGCTAAAACAAATTACCATGGTTGTAGTGGTAGAAAACCCCTCACAAATTGATTCTCTTAACCATTCTGAAAGTCTGAAGTCCAAAATGAGTCTCAGTGAGCTAAAATTAAGGGGTCTGCAGGGTTGTCTTCCTTTCCGGAGGCTCCAGGGAGAATCTGTTCCCTTGCCTTTTTCATCTTCTAGAGACTGCCTGCTCTCTTTGGCTCCTCTTCTTTTTCACCTTTTCATCAAGGTGGCAAAGGCTATGGACTTTGTCACATCACATCATTCTAATGAAACCGGAAACGATACCAGGCTGCCTTTCACTACCAAACCCAATAAGCAATGACAGTGATTGAATCTTTGTGGGTGCTTTATTTACATGGCCAGCAATCTGAGAAAATGGCGTGTTCATACCCTAACAGGCCATCTTGTCTTTTCTTTCGAGGCCAAGGTTTTTATAGCAGGAAATAAACAAGGTGTGGTGAGGGGTTTTGAAATTCAGGGAGGGTCAGGTAGAAGATACATTACTTGCTAAACTTAAATTTTCCAATTCTTAAGTTCTTTATCACTAACACTGACTCTTCAGCCTCCCTTGTCCACATTTTAGGACTCCTGTCATTACATTTAGCCCACTGGATAACTCAGAATCATCTCTCAATTTTTTTTGTCACATGATTAATGTTAGATAGCTGAGGTGGCTAAGAAAGGACCTGGAGCCAGAAAGTCCAATTAAAGGCTTTTATTCAATGCAGAACACTGCAGGCAGGCTGAGTCTGGAAGGGAAAAAGTAGAAGGGCGTTTAAGATCTATAGCAGACCCCTGGGAGAGGGTGAGTCACCTGCTTATCTGTTCCAGGTGTCCTGGGTATCTGATCAGGGAGGGCTAATTCTGTAGAAAGCTCAATGGAGAGGGGAGGGGTCAGTGAGGATTCAACTGGTTTCCAGCAAGATGCCAGTGGCTATGCCTCAGTTGCTTTTGAAATGGGGAATCTCGTGGTCAGGTATTTAGCTGGTGGTGCATACCTTCTTTGTTCCAGGATAGGCAGTGGTTTCAGTCCGTGTCCCAGTACGTTCTAATAATTAGCAGTTTTAATTCCATTTTAAAGATACCTTAATTCCCTATTGCTGTGTAGTTTAACTTTATTTATTTATTGATACAAGTCTGGAGATTAGGACAGGACCATTTGGGGGAGGCCATTATTCTGCCTACTACACTTTGCCTTCTTAAGGCTTGAATATGTGTACTGAACTAATTATGTATAGCTATGAAGATTGTATGAGATAGGTGGTCCAGCTCACTTATTTTATCACCATCTGTTACCCGGAAATGAAATTATAGTCCCTTCTGGGCTTCCCCTCAGCTTGGTTGGTGGGCCTCCTTTGTGGTTTGCTAGTACTTTCTGTACGTTACTACACCTTCACTAACACAGTAAAAATTTTCTATACCAGAGTCATTAAGGGCTGCTGTTGGGATATTGCTTGATACCCCCTTTCACTTCTGAGAAGTACAGTGCTATTAAATAATCTTCAATTGTTTACTGTCTTTATTACCTTAAAAAAGGCCTTTCTTACCTTTATCATTACATCTCTGTTACCACAGTTGATATGTCTGATTTCTGTACAGTTTTTTGAGATACCTGGTCTTAACGACATTCTAGTCTTACTCTAGTCTTTTTGATGTCCGCTGCAACACCCTTTGTTCTTTCATATGTATTTTCTTTGTGTACAAGATAATTTTCTTATAAGATGAAGAAATGGAAGTTTGAGTAACTGTACAAGATTACTCATTAGTTGCTGTTGTAGCATTTGAACTCAGGTTGCTTAATACAGGAGAGCCCATGCTTATCACTGGACTGAGTTGCCATCTAATATTCATTCCAAACCTCAAGTCTTTTCTTTTGAAATCCATTTGTCTTGACATTTTAATAAAGAGGTCTTTGCAGCTAAACGGGAGAACCTTACATTGCACGTAAATTTTATTAATGCCAGGGTAATAGTAAAATAGAATAACTTTCACTCTGCTGGAATCTGAGGGATAATGCCTGTGTTTTAGTGGATTCAGTAGAAATAGTTCATATACACCTAACTTTTAGTTTAGGAGGAATAAGGAATTGGGCTGTTTTTATGACCTTTTAAGGGAAAAAAGGAGAGGAAATTGAGGGGTGAACCAGAAGACATCAGATATAAAGTGCCCGTTTACTCCCTGTGAGTCACTCACATTATTCTGCTTTAAAAACATGTTAGGAATTCATCTAATCTTCTTCAGGACGCACCCACTTCCCTGGAAGCCTAATATAGTTCATGGATAAAGTGGTCTTACTCAGCTCACCCCTTTTGTTATCCAGTCACCTTGCCAAATTCTTCCTATTCTGTCTCAGTTTCTTACTTCCATAAATGAGTACCTGACTAACAAAGATTTCACCTAACCCTAAACTCTTCATTGCCTTGGCAGTGTTTCTGTGAGCTCATAAACCATCTAAATTACTAAGTACATAATGGTCACTTTGTCCTTTAATTCATGTTTTGCTTTACTTGGCTGTTCTTCTTAGTCTTCTACATTCTTTGTTCTCACAGATGATTATTGGCAGAAAACATCCCTTTTATGCATATATACTCTGTCCTAAAGTTTAAGATACTTCATTGTTATGTCAGTGCTCTGTTTGGGGCATGATAGTGCCTGCAAGCTTCATATTCTTATGTACAGTGAGAAGACTTTTTACTGAGTGATACATGGTTAGTTGCTAAATCACTTTTACAGTCTTTTATCTCTATTTCAATGCATGCATTTCCATTTTCCTCTTAGATTGCCCGTTTGTATGTACTCTCAGAAAAGGCCCTATGAGGTCTGACAGTATGAACTTACATTTTAACATACTTACATTTCTTTAGTTTTGATTTTTCCTTTTTGTAGAAGGAGTAAAAATATTATCTAAGTTGGTGTAAAATATTCTTTAAACTGTACTAGAAATCAGGATTTACACTCTTCGCTTGTCAACTTTTTTCAGAAAGATCTAGAAATCTTTTATGCTCCGTTGGTTAAACACGTAAGAGTGGCTGAAGTTACAGAAATTTGGCATATGAGTAGTCTCTAAAATATTCAAGGCAATACCTTGAAAATGATTCCTGCCTCTAGCAAAAGTGCTTTGGAAAAAATATACTTATATATATAGATATTTATATTTATAAATATTTAAATATACATATAACCATTTATATATATAAAATAATTTGGGGCTGAGAAAATTCAGCGAAAACTTGAAAAAAGTTCTTGATTATAGCAAATTATTGCTATCTCAATCTCCTGGATAAGTGAATATTCTTTTTAGCTGAGGGAGACCACGTGATATAATGGAAAGAACATAGGAGCTGAAGTTATATCTTGGTAACACTTGATTTCTGTATTAGAATGTGCATGATTTAGCATTTTGAGAGAGTTTGGATTTTTTAAAAATAAGTAACGTGTAGTATAAAGTGACAAAGATGCAGTTACACATGGCAGCATGGCATAATGAAAAAATTTTCATTTGGTTGTTAGTCCAAGATTTAAGTCACTGCTCTGTTTTTTCCTAGCTGTAGGGAACTTAGGAAAGTTTTATTTTTTTCTCCTCTTTTTAAAAGGCAAAATTTTGTTAATTAATTTTTTTAATGACTAGTATTCTCATATTCTTCAGAACCCAAAAGGTACAAAGGTTTTTAATGAAAATTCTCTTCCCTCTTGTCCCTTAGTTATCCAATTCTTGAGAGCAACCGTTGGGAAACAGTTCAATATATTTTGATAAAACCGTATATTTAAACACTATGCAGCTCTGTTTTTGCAGATACTTTATATATATAAGAGCAATACATATGAATATTTTCCTCTCTTTTCCTACAAATGACAGATACCGTGCATACTGTCTGTCATCATATCTTGCTTTTTTAACTTTTTAAATTATCAGCTTATGGTGGGGATCTTTCTATATCAATAATAAAAACTTGCTTATTTAAAAAATGGGAAAATAGGTACATAATATTCTATTATATGGATCTACTGAAATACATTGGGCTGGTTTCCTATTACGAGTGTTCATTTTGCTCTTAAAAGAGCATTAATGGTTTGGTTTATCCATCATTTTATCTATGTGCAAGTATGTCTATGGGGTAAATACCTAGATGTGTCCATTCTTCATCTTTAGTAGAGAATAGACCCTGCAGACTTCAGAGTGCTGTTTGGATAAAGTATTTTGTGTGCTCAAGTAACATTGCTTTTCTTTTGTCCTTCCTGTAGCAAGCACATACGATATTGTGAGGCATGGGTCAGTGGAATGTAAGACGTCATGAATGCCAGCATTCTTATTGTTGCTTTTGATATTCCTGTGTTCACAGAATGAGCCCTTTGGGTTTTGTCACATGACTGTCCTCCAGAAGTAGTTTGTGTTTCAGAGCAGAAACAAACATTTTCGAACTCTGTGTCCTTCTTAAAAATATCTAACTTTTTGTAATTACATTATGTCCTTTGACATGTTATACATGTTATATATGCCAAGATTGAAAATACTATCTTTGACGTTTTTATTTTTTATTTATTTATTTTTTAAAAATATTTATTTATTTATTTTTAGAGGAGAAGGGAAGGAGAGAGGAAGAGGAACATCAATGTATGGTTGCTTCTCGTGCATCCCCTGCTGGGAAATGGCCCCTGCTGGGAACTGGCCTGCAACCCAGGCATGTGCCCTGACTGGGAATCGAACCGCGATCCTCTGGTTCGCAGGCCCACGCTCAATCCACTGAGCTAAATCTTTGACGTTTTTAAAAAATCACTAGTAGGGAGGAAAGCAGGCATTTTATTGTAACCTTGCTCTTCTGTTTTACTTATAATGTGATTTGTTGGTATGGGGGAGAGCATTCTTGATGAGCATAAGAATTGAAGCTTACCTTTATTTATTCCACTGCTTGCAAATTTTCCATAGGCTTCAGAAGATGTATCTTCTTCTGCTTTTGACATATGACCATGTCACAAAAATCTTGAGAGCTTTTTCATTTTTATTTTCTAGTTTGAATCCTTGCCTAGTAACATTTTATAATAGTCTGAGATTTTTTATTTTGCCTGTGTAATTTCAGCACTTGAGTGAACTTTTCTAATAGCATTCATTGTCTGAGGCATACCTTGCTGTTGGATGCATAAGAAGATGGTAAAAATGAGAACAAGAGCCATGTCCCAGGATACCTATTAAATAATTAATAATAGCTAAGTCATTGTGCTGATTTATATATAATAATTCATATAATACAGCATCCTCCCTGTGAAGTAAATGATATTCTTTTCCACCACTTTATACAATATATGAACAAGGTAAAGCGCATAAAGATTAAGAAATTTACCTGAGGTTACCCCGTTAGTAAACAGCAGCACCTTGCTTTGAATCTAGAAAGCCTGGCTCTAGAGTTCATACCCTAGTATGCTACCTTTATGTAACAGATGCATCCTTGGGATGGTATTGAAGAGCACTTAAGGACTACTGGAATCTGCATTAAATGGCTTTCAGCTTCCTCCTATTGCCTGTCTCTACCTGCCATTCTTTTACACCTTCACCCTGAACAATCCCAATCAAGCCCCACCCCCAGCCCCCTTCCCCCATCTTTCTCCATCTCAGTCTCTGCACAGCTGGCCTATGGCCAAAATGCCATTGTGGCACTAAATTTAGATTTGTGCTTTCACTCACTTTTTTATGTTCTGGTTCTTTTCTCTGAAGTCAGTGCCTGTTTTTTTTGCCGCCCTGCCCTGTCTCTTTTGTCATTGCAAATGTTGCTTATGACCCTCCAGTATTGCTCTTCTTTTTGAATTATTTTTTATCTTTGACACCTGCTACTTATCAGCGTTGTACAGAGGCTATAAATCTATTAGAGCATTCCCCTATTTTGGCACAATGAATGGATCAGTCACTCTTCTCAGCTATATTTTATGGCCCTGGTTATCATAGGTGGCCGCCTTATTACTGAAGGAGGAATTTTTGCCAGCTGCTTTACCCATTCATTCTTAAACGTTTATTAAACACCCCTTGGGCCAAGTTCTTTACAACTTCTAGGAAAGTTCAGGTTGGTAAATTGTACCATGATCAGAAGGCTTGGAGTCTGGAGAGTTCTTATACAGGATTCTAAAATTCTTCATTAAATCTTCAAGAAATATAAGTATATCTCCAGAAAAATAATAATGATAACTAGTGCCATACTTTTATGATGATTTGTAGATATGTAAGGCTTCTTTCATATGTTTCCTTGCTGAAGTCAGCAGTATAATATTTAGCATACACACATACACACATATTAATTATATAATGGTTCCATAGAATTATAAGCTGAGTAAATTTTCTTCATTTGCTTATTTTATAAAGTTTGATTCAAGATATCTCTGTAATCTCAAATATTATCTATATCCTAATCAATGATTATATATGAATTGTTCATTTTTAAAATCTATTTTACTCTCACTTGAATTCAAAATTAAGTTGTTTCAGAAAGATTTATGCATTACTTAGTAGAAGCCTTTTACTTTTTAATATGTAAAAGCTAAATGAATCACAGAAGATGAGGAATTTAAAAGACTTGTTAGCAAGTATTAAACATGTGCTATTGTCCTTGTAAAATTATTTTAAGTTCTGTCTGTTGTTACACACTGAAAGATACAACAAAACAATGTGACTTTGAGTAGAGCTTATCACTTCTCAGAATAACTTTCTAGTATTAACTTTAGTGGTGTTTCAGCTTAGTGACCCCACTTCAAAACATCCATCAGACTCACCACAGATTGACTTAAGCTTTGATGAGTTGCAGGTCCATAAATGTCTAAATTTGGAACTCTAAAAGTTTAAAATTCTGAAACTCTAATTTTGATGTTCTACATTGCTTGACAATAGTTTACTCACTTAAGAGGAAAAAGGGAGTACTGTTTTTTGTAATTAATGATGTGTTTTTTCTTACTAAAAATTACCCATTGTAATATTTTGGCATCTTATTTGCACAAGCATTACTAGAAAGAAATCCATGAAAATAGTGTGTAAGTGAAAAAGTGTATAAGTGTATAAGTGAAACAGTGAAAAAAAAAGTGTGTAACTTTTCTGGGAAGTACACTTGACCTGAACTATCAGGTTGAAGTCCTTGTTGGAGTAAAATTAGATACAAAAAGAAGAAAATGAAAAATGCCCCCTCCCAAAGAAAACCAGGCAAAAAGAGTAAAAGTTTGAATTTAACACATCAATTAAAAAATTTAAATAAAAGAACAGACAGTCAAGAAGGGTTTAGAAGATTTTGAAGAACAAGGTGAGAGGATCACTGTATTATATATCACAGTGTAAAGCTAAGGTAGTGTGGACTTGGTGATACGAAGCTGTAATATTATTTTAATACTTCTGCTAGAAGAGATCATTCCCATTTCAGAGTTTTCTAGTTTGTCTGTCTCTAGCTTCATTAAATCCAGTTTTTTAGCAAAGCTTTTTGATTTATTAATTAACATTTATTTAGTAAACTGTTGTGTACCTGTTTTATGCCAACCATTCTGTCAAATGCTAAAAATAGAAAAATTAGTAATTTGAATGAAGAGTGTTGGATTTACTGTTTGTACGGGGCTCCATAAACTACTTTTGTTAAAGCTGGATCCTAATGAATTTATGAGTATCCAAGGGTATCCCTTAGATTCTCCAAAATCAAGGTCCTGAAACTTGATTGAACTTAAAAAGGTTGAAGCAGATTACTGGGTTCCATCTTCAGAGATTTTGATTCTAAGATTCAAGTCTTTCTCACTCCACAGACCATACATTTAACCACTGGCCCTTACTGCTTATTTATTTCATTTCCCCAAATAAATGTTAAGATGCTGGGAGGAAAGATTAATTTTTTATTCAGTTATGTGGTATCTCTTACAAATATCTATGACAGTTTTGTCATACTGGAGATGCTAAAATATGCATAAACATAAAGAGTTAAATCCAGGCAACATGGCTATTACTTAACTAGTCAGTATGTTTAGTATATGACCAATAAAGGAAAAAGTAATACCAACTGAGGTTAGCTCAGAAAGGGAAGTCTTCCTGGGCAGTTGAGTATAAATTGTATTTTATACTGAGTATTTTTTCCAATTCTATAACAAGAAATGGAGGCGTGGAAGAAATGTCCTTTTCTTTTTGCTTTAGAAAATGTTAGTTATTCATTCTCTGCAGAAAGACTGACTGACTTTTCCCCCATATGTGGACTGATTGTTTATTATACATTAAATAGGCAAAAATATTGCATAGTTAAAATTGCTTAACATAAGAGTTTTAACTCAGCCCAACCGTTTTAAAGCTTGCTTAATCATTGTTATCATTAGCTACCTAATGCCCAACAAGAGTGTGCTTCTCTAGCTGAGGTGACCTGTAGGTATATGTATGTCCCTGTGTTTTGCTGCAGTTGTAAAACAAACACTTTGATGATTATTTTTCATGTATCATTACAGTTAACTATTTTCAGAATCTGAGGAGCTTAAAATTCTTTGTAAGTCATATATTCCATTTAGTAACAGCTGTTTCTTCACAGTGTAATGTATACTCTAGTATAATTTTAAAATATCCACAAGTTGTCAGGTTGAGTGACTGAGAGATTTGATTAAAGAAATGTGGGCAACATTCTTGTGGATTGGAAATAACAGGGAGAAATGAAAGTATTGTTTAAAAGATGTTTTTAAAGCTTGTATTATGGTATGGCTTATAGTTGAGATTTGGAATCTGTTTTTAAAATAAAAATGAAAACAGATTAAATTCTAATTCTGTAAATATTAAGAAGTCTCTTAAAGAGGCGGTATTAGAAATAAATTCTGATAATGCATTTATGCTCAGTAAAGTGTTTGTTGACTAATTGAATGAAAATAGATATAAAAATCTCTTAAGTCTAATGAAGTTTACTCTAGGTAAAATCTTATCTTAATATGTACTATTATACAAGTATATCAGAGTATGAATTTTTCGTAAGAAAAATATAAGAATGAATATAATCACAGAAAAGGAAAACATTTTTTTCTATAGATTTTATTTGTAAAATAGTGGTATTTGATATTGGCTAAAAAAGATTGATCTAGTTTCCTAAAGTGACAGTAGGAAAAAAGACACGTCAGGGAGAACCTTAGGCACATGTGTGATGTACATGGCCACGGAGCATGGGAAGAGGAGGGAAGCCTGGGAGGCTTTAGTTTGTCCAGTTTGATTAGTGCATCGGGAGCGGGACGGAGTGAGTAGCTAGATATGTAGAGACGGTATATATGATGGTAGAGACGTACTTTTTTGTGAGTTTCCTATATTTTGTGTTTTAGTAAATCTAATTTTCTTATGTGATATTTAAAATTATTAGCCATACATTCTCTCTTTATATGTATATGTGTATGTCACTATTATACTTTAAATCACCAAGTGTACTTGTTAAAAGTTTATTTTGTTTTTATCAAACTGTTTTTTTTGCAAATAGTGTAAGAAATTAAAAGGTATACAAAAAAACCCAGTAGTCCCTTGTTTCTCCTCCCTTTCCTTGTCTCTTTTATCAGAGGTAACCAGTTACTTCCCTTGGTATTTTCCTTCGTATAACCCTTGAATCATCGGTTTTGGTTATCTTTCATTGACTTCCTATTCACTACTTCTCTTTCCATCTTGTCAATATAATCATTTTGGGAAGGTTATTTAATAATTTTTTTAAAGATTTTTATTTATTTATTTTTAGAGAGGGGAAGGGAGGGAGAAAGAGAGGAAAAGAAATATCAGTGTGTCATTGCCTCTCACATGGCCCCCACCGGGGACCTGGCCCCCAACCCAGACATGTGCCCTGACTGGGAATCTAACCGCCAACCCCCTGGTTTGCAACACACACTTAATCCACTGAGCTACAGCAGCCAGGGCTAGTTAATAATTTTCTAAATCCATATTCAGTCTTTTGATTTTTACAAATATTGCTGAGCTGAAGGTTGGGAGAATTTAGTATATCAGAATTCAGTAGGAGAGTCTACAGTGTCCCAGGGAGAGCTCTTCAGGTATTGTGGACCCTAAAGGGAAGTATGTGAGCCACTACCCCACTTAGTCTATATGGGTTAGCTTACTGCGCCGTGCCCCTAACCTGGAACCTGTCTCCATCAAAGTGCAGAGTACTCCATGTATTGTGTTTGGTGTCTGCATGTTTGAAATTCAGTTTTTATGTACAGGGTGGGGCAAAGATAGGTTTATAGTTGTGAATACATGAAACAGTTTATTCTTGTATTATTATTTATTAATTATTGTGTTATTTTTTCCACACAAACAACTGTAGATCTACTTTTTCCCTCCTATGTCTATAAAGAAATTCAGCATTTCAGAGAGTGTATATGACATGGCATTGAAAGGTAAATGGATTAAATAAGCTTATGGGAAATGTAAATATTTTCTAAAAATACTTTTTATAAAAAAATCTCTTCTTGCATATCTCTCATATATTTATTTATATTGTTCCACAGTGTTATCTTCATATATAATGTTTTTGAATCACGTTTTCATAAAAGTTTTTTCTAGAAATGAGACATTAATCTTTCCATTTGTTATTGCACTTCTAATCATTCTCTTGTTTTCATACAATTTTTATTGTTTTATTATTTAAAAGTTTTTAATTGTTTTTCTTTGGTCTTTTTTTCTGAGTACATGTCACAATTCCATTTAGAGGCCGCCTTCCATCAGGAGCTTACAAAATCATTTGAGTATAAGTGACTTTCAAATCAATGCTGTTGGTTTCCTTAGTCTTTGTTTTCTTTTAATCTTTTATTTTTTTCTGTTATTTTTTAAAGCATTTTTCTTTTTATATTGAACGTTTGAAAGATACAGAAAATAAGAAATTTATGTGCCCCCCAGGGACAACAGATATTTTTTATATGCTCTTTTAATATGGCTACATATATACACACACAGATTATGCCTTCTTTCACTACTTACCTTAAGAATATAGGGGTGAACAATATAGACATATGTATAGATGCAGATGTGAACGAAATCAGCTCAGTCTCTGTGCCCTGGATTTAAGTTTCGTGCTATGACCTTTGACCAACTTCATTGTCCTAAGCAAGCACATTCAAGCTTTCTAGTTCATGATTATCTGTGTTTGAATGTAGCCATAAATATTTTTGTTGTAGCAAGCCAGAATGGATGGCAACCAATATAAATGTCAAACTGATGATAGTATTGATTATAAACAATTTTCTATCATAAGACCACCAGGAACTATGGGCCCCCAGCACTACTGCATTCTTTTTCCTTTGTCCTGTCAGTCATTAGTACCTATGTGTACTATTTAAAAAGTACTATAACAAGTATCTGTTAGTGGAGAATAATTTGTACCAAAACTGCTGGGCTGTCTGTCCAGTTCAGCCCAATCTTCCCATAAGAAAATTACCATATGGTAAATTCTGTTATATTCTATTGTATTGCCTACTTCATCTTTCATTCTGAGGCTGCTTTCTTATTAACAGTGCCTAATGCACCTTTGTCTACCCCCACCATCCTCTTCCACCCAACCCTTATTGGACAATATGGTACCTGCCATCATGGAAACTGCTACATTACTTGATACAGGAGATAGTCAACATATAATAACATAATTATTTAATTATAATTTTGACAAATGCATTTGGTATAAGAACACAGCTTTAAGGAAGGGAGTAGCATCCAATTCATGGGCAGGTTATGTCATTAAAACTCTATCATAATATATAATAAAATGTTTCTGTAGTATGTTATATTTGTATGAAAACTTAGTCTCAAATGTATGAGAGTTTGTCAAATACTTTTTCTCCTTAGGAGATAGTATAGAATTGTAGTCTAGTAGAATTGAATATTATTTTGAAGAATCCTTCAGCTTTTGACTTTATCTTTAGCCTATAAACCTTTTCATTTAGATCTTTTACTTAAGCCATTACTGAGTAGTGAGATTTGCTGCTTATAATCAATTTGGCTGTGAACTTACCATATTATGATTATAATGGTAAGTATATTCATTTTGTAAATATATGGAAATGCATTACAAATTCCAGGCAAGTTTATTTATTCACACGTTGTAGGTATAGTGCTAGATAATTTTACATACATTATATCGTTTAATCTTCAGAATAACCCAGTGAGACAGTAGATGATCTATTTTATAGATGAGGAAACTAACTCAGAGAAGTTGATTAACTTGGACTATCTAAAGTAAAGTAAAGTAGTATTGAGATGTTATTTTTGCCTGGCTCTAAATAAAATACATGCTTCTAATTTTTTTGATATTGTGCTCTCTCCTTGTAATGGTGAGATAGATGATGGGAATTGCTATACTCATTTATCAAATGGAAAAGAATGAGGCATAGAAAAAGGTAAGATTTCAAGTATAATAGAAAAGGCAATGAAATAGTAGTCAACATATTCTTTCTGAACTTCAGTTTTCTTGTCTGTATATAAGAGGGTTCATCTATAGCAAACTCTACCCTGAAGTGTCTACTGTGGTGATATCAGGAGGCCAACTGAGTGCGTTCGGAGTTTCTGCCTATATTTGTACTTCGACTAGAGAAAATGTATTTTGTTTTTATATTTAGACTTTCAAATACATTCAAGTGTAACCTAGCATTTGTTTGGGAATAAAAATCTTGATGAGTATTTTTTTAATAAAATCACGTAGTATTGGGTTTTCTCTGCAAGTAGTTATGATTTTTTTTTTTGTCTAGAGCATTTCAACTTAGCGGTGATATTTGAGCCTATGTGTAGATATTCATACTCACTATTTTTGGTTAAACTAATAAAAAATTTATAGAATGAAGAATTTTGGTTAGACTAGTAGGGACTTGAATAATTTGACACAGCCTTAGTTATTGTTTGTCTATCAGGAAACCTGAAAAAATAAGAAAGACTTTGTTATGATTTTCATGTTGATATTGCATAAAATTAGTCTAGATGAGCTGTGCAGATCTATGTGATTGTTGGATTTCTCAAGACTTTACTGAGGGTTTTGTCGGGTTTCAGAACCTTGTAGTTTTCTTAGTATACAGCTTTATTGAGCATAGGCTACACCAAATAGCTAGGTTGCAGCAAATATTTTTGGTGACTCTGAAATGGAGAGCTGTAATTATCTGAACTGGGCCTTCTATCTAGTGCTATTTTTGCAAGGCTGTTCTATCTCTATAAATGTCCCTTCTAAATAACTGGTTTCTTATAGCCATACTCATCAATATTTCAGCGTATTTAATGGTTGGTCTCTTCAGAACTCGCATAAACACAATTCAACAGTAAGAGCAGTGAGTCTTGCCACATCTTGTTTTTATAGGAGCACCAAAGTGTAAGCATATGCCAGTGTTTGTTTTGGGGTAGATTTCTCTAGAAAACAGGAGATCAGTGAGATGCTAAATTGCAATTTTATATGACAGCTGAAAACAAGGCTATGTGTGAAATCAGCCAAACTCTTAAATGTTATGCATGTCAAAATGGGAACAAAAATTATAATGGAAGTTTAATTTCCTCAAATATGGGCCCCAGCATTAATTAAGATATGCAGTTCACTCACAGCCTTGGGTGTAGCCCATGAACACAGCTGCCAACTCTGATATGCAATTATTATTATTTTATTTTATTGCCATGTATGACTGGGCCTTTGGGTTATAACCATTGATGCAAAATGAGAGAGGAAGAAACTAATCTAATAAAAGTTACATTATGGTAACATATGTTTTTGGCTTTGTGTTATCATAACTTTTTTTCATAGAACTCAGCACTTGGAAGTATTTTTAGAGAAAGTTTTAATATGCTGGATTTTATCACAGGAATTGGGAACACAGCTAGTTCTCTGGCCAGTCTCTGAGAGCTTTTTACTTGGTTGACTCTGTCATAAATCACTGTGATGGTTTTGAAAGCATCCAAGACTCACACTGTCCCCCAAATATTACCTCTGAGGGTAGTGCACATAATTGCATACCATGGTGAGCCTAGGCACGCAATTGCCTGTACTTGTACCTTGTACCTTGGATTCAGTGACATGCTTTAAGGGAAGTTCAAAAGAAGAGTCATTGGCTTCACCTTGGTGATTTAATACATACTGCTTTCTCCTCCATCTAACTTTTCAGAAATGAATGTAGCCATCACCAAGCCCTAGACTGCAGCTATTTGAAACACCTGTTTAAAACAGTGTTAAGTAGACTTTAGTTATACTCTGGTGATTTAAGGGTGATTTTGTATATTATGGATGATTTGGACTTGGGTTAGCTCTCCCATTTCCCAACACCCTAATTGCTCCCCCATTTATTATGGTAGCCAAGAGCTGCATTTTCTGAAATGAGGCTGGTAAAGTGGCTTTTACAAAACTATATCTTGTTTAATATTAGACTCTTTTCCCTCACAAAAGGCTAGAGCCTGGAAGAAGTTTATAACTGCCAGTTGTGTTCAGTTTTTATGTCACAGAGGATGATAAATATCACAGCAGATACTATGAGTGTCTATTTCTATGGCAAGTACTATTCCAAGCACATAGACTTTTTTCATCCAGTTTTCACAATAACCGTGTAAGATAAATAAGTATCTTATTTGGGCTTAACTTACAGGTAAAGAAACTAATGCAAAGAGCTTAAGTCACTTTCTGTAGATGGAATAAATAGTCAATGGAGGAGCTATGATTAGAATCTGGACCATGTGCTTAACTCTGCGAGGTAATGAGTATTCTTGGGGCTACACTGCTTATCAAAGTAACCAGCCTAAGACTTGGGTGCATTTTACCTATGTGTTGCTTTTCTTTGAGGCCAGTGTTAGTGTCAGGCTGATTTGCCAGTTTGATTTGAGTCTCTCTTCCACCTTGTTATACGTAATACATTCATAAGAGGAATGAAGGGATTAGCTAATATAGACAGATTTTCAGAATGAAACAGGACACTGTATGATACAAACTGTGTTATAGAAGTGTTCATGTTCCCCTGGGCTTGAAGGAGCCTTTGGGGTAATTGGTCTGGCCTTCTTCTACAAAACAGTCTCTAAAACAGTGAAACAGTGATACAGCTCCTGTGTGAACCTTGTTCTGGAGAGCACATTCCAAGTCGACAACTCTAATTAAGAGAGAGTCCTTTAATTAAGACCTTACTATTGGTATTCAGCAAGACGATTTTAGAAAAGCAGCCAGAAGAGCTAAATACCAGAATAGTTATGGAAGAAAATAATTATTCTTTGGAAAGCAATAGGAACTTTGATGCCAAAGTTACATAAATGCTTTTTCATTTATTTTTATTTTTAAGATCACAGTATAGAGCATATTGTGTGTTTTTCTATGAACTAGTTCTAATTCTTTGTGAGATCTCAGGTTCTTCTTTGAATCTAATGAAAGAGAAAGTAAGGATGATAAGAATCTTCCATTCCCATTCTAGATCTTTTAAGGGGTGCTTAGCACTAATGTGAGGGAGCCATCAGATAAGAGGATGTGTTTTTCTCCCGCTAAAGAATCTAATACATTTTAGATTATTTGTCTTAAGAGTTAGGTTTTAGTGTTTTGGTTTCTTTAAGTTTTCCCACATTATCAAATAGGGAAAATCTCTTGTCTAGTTCAGTTTATAAATAGTTGCCTAGAGGGTATCATTGTTAGAATTATGCATAATCAGCACTCCTGTTCTGAGTGATTACAGTTTTGTCAAAAGCAAATTTGGTGAGGTTGACCTTTACAGACATGCCCTAGCCAGAACCCTCTGTTAACTATTGTTGTTGCTAGGTCTATTTATTTTGTGTCTTTGATAATATTATATAATGCAATACTTTTCAAAAGTTAAAACTAGTTTAATATTATTTTATGAGTGGGTTGTTTCAGTTTAGCAAGCATTCTTTGTATGAGATTCAGTGATGAGGATGATGGATAAGATTATATTTCCAAACTGTTTAAATGTGAAGTTAAGGGCTTGTCTCAAAGTTATTAAACAAAGATAGCCATATTTGATCATTAATTTTTAAATACCTTGACTCTGAGTCTCCAAATTTTAGAAAAACTTAAACCCACCCAAGTGTTAAATGAATGGAAAAATCTAAGTTGAGACTATGAAGAATGAAAAGTTTTTGTTTCTGGTCTCTCCACAAGAGTGTAGAGTGACTGGGTTTTTCCTAATAAGGCTCTGCTAAATGCTGGAATTCTAGTCTTGACTGTTACTGAAATTCCTAAAAATACCCACTTTACACAAAAGTTTCCAATTTAATGTGCTTAGTGGGGGCAAGAATAGGAAAAGAGATTTATCTGGAAAAAGTTAGTGGCAAATTTTGCCTACAATATGAGCACAGAGCAGAGAGTATATGAACCTCAAAGTGCATTAGGTTGCACTTCAGATACATGAAGAACAAACTAGACATTTTGCTCTTTTTCATAAATATTTATTTGTCTCGATATATATTTAAGATTAGGGCAAGTTATAGTAGTTCCTCTCTCCCTTCTTAGTCATTAAGTAGGTGTATACAGTACAAACCTGTACACAGGCTAATTTATTGCCCAACACTGTATTTTATTTAATTGTGTTTGAGATTTATATTTAACTTTCTTCCAAAATGAAGTACTATGTTTAGGAATACTTTTCCATCTCACTTAGAGGAGTAAAAAACAAAGTCTATGTCATGGCATAAAGTAGCTTGTATATTCTGGCTCCCACTTCTCTGGCTTCATCTCTCACTGTTCTCCCAGGTTTTACTTACATTCTAGCCCATTTGGCACATTTCTGTCTTGGAGACTTGATGTGCTTAGCCCGGAATTCTCTACTTCAGGTTTCTGCAAGATTGCATCTTATTATATAGTCCTTCATTAACTTCTTTGTATAAAGTAGTCTATTCCTGCCTGTTTCCTGCTTTATTATACTCATTACCATATGACATACTTTGCTTATTTGTTTTTACTCTGCCTCTCCCAAGCAGAATGTAAGCCCCTTCCAAATAAGGGTTTTGTCTGTTTTATTCATTACTATTGCCCCACTTTCTATAACAAAGCCTGCTCTGTTAAGGGGCTCAATAAATATTTGGGGAATTGATTAATAAATTAATGAAACACATTAGATTAAGGAAAAGATATAACACATTATGCCCTTGAACTTGAAGTGACATTGGGTATAATACATATTGGTCAAGAATGAGTAGATATTTGATTAAAATAAGTTATGGCAGTATAAATAGCCAAATCATAACAACTCTGACCATAACTTAAGGGTGTGTGGTTGTTTTTAAAAGTACAGAGGGGTTCAAAAATGATTGAACACTATAAAAATGTATCATTCAATGTCTAGGTATATATGTATGTAGGTATATATTTAGTGACTAGGTATATGTGAATATATAGCCAAACCAAATAGAAAAGACACCATCACCGATATCTCTGTAATCTTACATGCTCTTTATACACCCCTATACCCCTGTATCACAGGGCTACAGGCAGAAACCTATCATCAGGGCTACCTATCATCAGGTAGAGACATGTGGTTCTTGATACATAGCCACAATAAGATCCTGTGATGTATCTTGGGATATGCATGGCCACAAATTTCAGAAGCTGGTGGTGGTTTTGTGCAGAACACCCAATTTAGCACCACACACGATGTTCATTGAGGAACCTCAAGCCCCATCCTGCTGGAAAATGAAGTTAGAGAATTCCTATTGCCATGGGGAAAAAATTCTACCCTTCTTTGGAAAAATAAGAATGGACTGAAGGTTCTTGTTTCTGTGTTTTTGCTTATTCATTAAGCTTTAATTGGGAATTTTCTGAAGAGCTTAAACTTATTTATGCATATATTGCTCATGCTGTAAAATTATACCTTTTATCGGTAGAGAAACAAACAGGTAGATACTTACATATATTGTCTAAATCTATATGTATATTCACTGTATATATACTTGTATATATGTATTACATTGAGTAATTTATATGTTTACAGGAATTAAATCAAAGATGGCATTCTATAAATAATGTGATTGAAAACAAATATTTATTAGATAATAAAAAGTTAATAGTTACTAATAATTTTAAACTGTTTCTCTCTGACGTTTCTTACCCAAGTTACTTGTGTAACTTTGTTTGCTACTATTCCTAGAAGACACAGTGCATATAAACATCTGGAGGAGTTGGGTTTAAATTTTGGTTTTGCAATTTTCAAATTCTAAGTTGTGGCCAAATTATTTAACCTATTTTAATTTAATTAGAAACAGAGAATAATTTTCAGAACTCCAGGGGTGGAAAGATGATGTCTGTCATTCTTTACTTTGTGCCTGTTACTCTGCCAGGTGTGTTACATCCAAGACCTCATTGGATCCTCAGAACAATTCTTCAAGGGAAGGATTGCTATCCCCTTTGCACCAACAGAGAAAACTTTATAGTAGCTACTTTATTTAGTTGCTAACCTAACTTGCAACTTTAATTTAGCAGTTTCTCCTATTCCTTAAGAATTCTTTTATCAACAAAGAGCAGAATAAGAGAAAGCCTGAATATGAAAGGTAGATTCTGTCTTTCTAGGACTCTAGGCTTTTCTTAAAAGGAAGGAAAAACTTAAGTAGACAAACATCAGATTATGAATTATGCCTGCTTATACAACTTTTATTATTCTCCACCAGCTGATCCTTATCAAGGTTTTCCTGAAGCAGTTAGTTTTATATAAAGTATTGCTAGGGGTGTGTGAAAATCCAGTTTGTATTTGGTTTGTTATTGATGCCTATTCTCCTAATATGAATCTTAACTGCATTTGTTGCTCAATGGCATCTTAATAGTGTCATGAAAGAGCCAGAAAATGTAGATATATAAATGGAACTTCTGATTTTTTCACAGGCAGATCATTTGCTTTGCAAATTATATTTTCATATTAGCAATGAACAACTAGGTTGATAACAATCTTTTTTTTCTCTACCTGACTGGAGCTGGAAGAGAATATACATTAAATAGGCTTACCATATTGCCCAAAGAAAGATGTAAACCTAGTTAGTTTTCAGAAAATAAACCTGTTGTAGATTGTTTATTTATATCAGTCCTAAAAGTGTTAAAATCCATGCCTGATGTGAAATAAAGTATATAGTTTGGGTCAAAAAGAATGGGAAAGAAAGATACTATACTTTCAGTTTCTTTTACAAAACACAAAATCTGTACTTGAACAACAATTAAATAATTTTTTTAAAAGGAGAAAAAAATAAAAAGCATCCATTATAATAAAAAAACACATGGTGCATCTCTTTTAGTTGTTATTTTAGAATTAAAAAATACATAACCAATCCATTTCTAATATGTAGAAATGGGAGATAAGAGATTTTTTAGTAGCCTCTCTCATTATCAGCAAATGAGCTGAGGTGCTGAGTGGTAGAGTTAAATATAGTGCTTAAATGTCATCCTTAATCCAATAATATTAAATCTCTCCCTTCATCAAGTTTCGGTTATCAGTGCTGGGTGTTTTGGAAGTTTGGATGGATCATTCAGTTGCAAGTAGTATGACAGTCTGAGATAGAGGAGTTAAGAGGAATGCAAGGGTAGTGTCCCGCAGCCTCAGAGAGAATAATGAGAAGCTAAACTCATTTCTTAGACCCATTACTGTCTGGACAAATTGTAGTTAGGGGGTTGTCATTATGCAGAATGATTATGAGGCTTAGAGTCCAAAAGAGCCATGGCCGTGTTGGATTATTTCCCAGAAGATTTGTTATAATCAAAACTATAAAGTGATCTAAAACCAGGGGTTAGCAAATTATGACCTACAGGACAAATCTAGCTTCCTACCTGTTTTTATAAACAAGGTTTTATTGTAACATAATCATGATTACTTATTTAGATTTTGTCTGAGTTATTTTTCTTGCTATAATGACAGAGTTGAGTAGTTGAATCAAGACCCTGTGACCCACAAAGCCTAAAACATTGACCGTTTGGCCTTTTACAGTAAAGTTTGCCATTTTTTAACTATGGGGCATATAAAATAGATTTCTCTTTTTATTTAATTATTTTTCAAGTACAGTTTTCTGTCTTTTACTCCCATCCCAGCCTACCCCCCCTATGGTCCCCACCTCCCTCTCATTTCCGCCCCTGTTAGTTGTTGTCCATGTGTCCTTTATACTAGTTCCTCTAAATCCCTCTCCTTCCCCCCTGAAACTCCGTCCCCTCTCCCCTCTGGTCACTGTCCCCCTGTTCTCTATTTCAGTGTCTTTGGTTATATTTTGCTTGCTTGTTTGTTTTGTTATTTAGCTTCCTGTTAAAGGTGAGATCATATGGTATTTGTCTTTCAATGCCTGGCTTATTTCACTCAGCCATAATGCTTTCCAGTTCCATCCATGATGTTGCAAAGGGTAGGAGCTCCTTCTTTCTTTCTGCTGCATAGAATTCCATTGTGTATATGTACTATAATTTTTTGATCCATTCATTTATTGACAGGCACATGGGTTGCTTCCAATTTATAATAGCCATTATAAATTGTGCTTCTATGAACATTGGGGTGCATAGGTTCTTTTGGATTGGTGTTTTAGGGTTCTTAGGATATAATCCCAGCAGTGGGTCAAAAAGCAGGTCCATAAAATAGATTTCTTATAAAATCCTTGATTGAAATAGTATATTCACTGTAGGATAATTTTACCCACAAGAAGAATCAGTTATTCTGAATTTTGAAATTCTTCATACTTTATCTTGAACACATCTAAAATGTTATCAAATTACTTCAATTAGGGGTGGGCTGGGGAAAAAAATTCAATTATTTTGATGGAAATTATTTTATAAATACTAGTTATAAAAATGCATTTTTTTCTCTGAAATGATTCTGAGGTTGAATGTGGACATTAGGCACGATAGACAGATGAAACTTTCTTCCCTGATAAAATGTCTTTGTGGAGCCCTGACTGGTGTGGCTCAGCGGGTTGGGCTTCATCCCGTGGACCAAAAGGTCACTAGTTTGATTTCTGGTTAGGGCACATGCCTGGGTTGTGGACCAGGTCCCTGGTTGGGGGCCTGGGAGAGGCAACTAGTCCAATCAGTTTTTCTTTTGCACATCAACTTTTCTCTCTCTTTCACCCTCCCATCCCTTCTCTGTAAAAATAAATTAAAAAATATTTTTAAAAATGCTCATGTGGAAATAAATGTTGAGTAAAAATAAATTTCCCCCATCTAAAAATGAGTGGAATTAATGTGGAAATTTGCATTTATTACTATTGAAACCATCCTACTTATTGGCTTATTATCTGTCTCTTCCATTAGAATGTAGGCAAAGACCTTTTTAGACTTGTCTACTAGTATATTCCCAAACCTTGGAACAGTGACCATGGTTCAGTAAATATTGAAGACTGGACAGATGAAAGGATGACCTCAAGTGAAAGATGTTAAGAAATGCATAAAACTGTCACCAAAATGAGTTATTTGATTGATTAGTATTCAGTGTGCATTTCTGAAGATCCTAGTAGTATTGAATTGGCGAATTTCAATCACAGAAAATAAAGCAGCATATCATGAGAGGAAGAAATATTTGTTAATTTTTTAGCTCTTGTTGGATGAGATGGCTGTATTAGAGGGAGGATAATGTAGACATTAGTGTTAAACTTTTTAGTGGTCAAGTTATTTAACATTTCTAGGCTTTATTTCTGAAACTTAAGCAATACGTTATACATAAGCACTTCAGTTCAATATTGAGCCTCTAGGGAGACCCCAATAAATGGTACTGTAATGCCTATACTCTCATTATTTGTATAATGGAAAATACTTTATCATTTTAAATTCAGCCTGATGCTCCCTGTCTGCTCCACCTCCTTCCCTCTGCATTTTCTTCTCCTTGAAAATAGTGTAACCATGTGGATTAGGGAAGCACATAGACATCCTTCTTCTTTCCTCTGTCTCACACTCTCTGGTTTTTACAATTGATTGATGAAAGTTTCTTCTCAAACCCCATCAACCTGAAAAGGATCTTTACAATAGAAGCCTTTCCCCATACCAAGGGAAATAATTATCCCAAAGTAATTGCCTGCTGTGGATATATCAGAGCCACACGTAGTTTCAAGCCATGTCCAGGCAGAGGGCTTGGATGGGCTTGAGTCTTCTTACAGTCTGTCCTGCTTGGGTTATTTCTTTCTTTCAGGGCCGGGAGGTGGAACAAAGTACCTTGTTAGTTCCCATTGTAAGATAGAGAAGATGCAGAGAAAGAGAGACTATGTGGATGAGTGCGTGTGTATGTGGAGAGTAATAGCTTTCATAAGCTGAGAGGTGCTGATAGATAACTATTATTTAGTGTACTTTTAGTGTATTGTTTAGTGTACTTTTGTTTATAGAAAACATAATCTTTATGTAGTCTCATTACTTAGGAAAAACCACTGATACTTTGCCATGTGATTTCAATGTTTGAGGTTAAGTTTTTAGGAAAGTAGACTGACTGGAAGCACAATAAAATATGGGGAAATTATCTAAGCATCCCTCTGCATACTTGAGTGCTCACTCTTTTTCCTTCTGGAGTTCCTTTGTTTTTGCAAATTGACAATTTTGCAATTAAAGTGATTGATGGAGTGCCCTAGTGTTTATGGGTTCTGAGGTCACTGAGCCCCAAGTTGGCCATGCTTTCTGTGGGAAACTTAAAGCTCATTTCACAGAAGATAAACAATAATTCTCCTCTTTTTGTATGATTGTTCATGAGTTAAGTATATTAGATATGGTTGAAGGGGTCATGAAGATATAATAATGTGAATAATATTTGTTAGTCTAGTTCTGTTACTTAATTCCTCATTATTAAACACTATTGTGAACATTCATTGGCTACTTTATTAACTAAAAACATGTTACTTTATAAAGCAGGATTAAAATGTATTAATTGATGAAAAATATAACTTGCATATAACACCATCCATTGGGTGTTTATAAGATGCAGTTTTGCTTGGTTCCTTTGAATCTCATCCTTGATAGAACTGTTGCTTATTTATGGCATAATTTTTTCTATACATTATTTTAACCTGAGCATCACAATTCTAGTTTCCAGTACACTATGTTATAGGTCAGAACTCTTTCAACTATTCAGCCAGAAGTTCTAAAACTGGTTGTAATACATCAGGGATTTTTATTTTGGATACTATTCTTACAAATATCAATCAATTTTCAAAACAGATTGTTCTAGCCACACTGGCAGCTTTGTTCTTTGAATTCTCTGAGCTGAGAACAGTACTAGGCCAAGGCAATAGGCTGTCACCATTTTGGTTTACTCCCGTACAGTGGCTTCACAGTGAGGGAAGAGAGAACAATAGGCAAATTGTCGAGTCCATGGCACTAAGCCATTGCCAGGATCTCTGCTGGTTTGAAACACACACTACACGAAAGTGACTTGTAGTGATCACTGTGGTTGAAAAGGAGATATATTATCCCATTGCATATTTCCAGGATTTGATGAGGAAAATGTAGGAAGAATTTTTAACAATTATATCTTAGTTTTTAAAACTTTATTTATTTAAAAGTCTTTACCAAATGTGGACCCTGAGAAAGAAGATACCTACTGAGAAGGGCTCCTGGTGGCTAACTGGGCTCAGATTAAAACAAATAAAAACAACAGAGCCTAGCAACCATTTTTCCTGGGGGCCTCTCACACCAACTGCACTTCAAGGAGAAGCCTGCGCTGGACGACTTGTCTCTCCACTGAATTGCTGGCCAGTCCTGTATTTCTGCCATCTGAGCCAGCCCTGATAAAAGAGTTCCCAGAATCCTATTTCAACCGATAGGACTGAAACCAATCAGGGCTGCACAGCTATATCCCCAGCAGCGTATTTGTGAGAAGGGCTCTTTTCTGACCAATCAGGATAGTGTTTTGTACCAAACGAACTGCAATGATTCAGCGTCCTCATTTGCATGAGGAGAGACTGGTCAAAGATCAGAGGTGAGGACTTCTGTCTATGTAAGTCAGTGCTCCTATATAACTCAGTGCTCCTCTGGCTCTGAGAGTGCATTTCCCTTTTCATTGAAGACTGTGTTTCCCTGCTGGAGTTGAAACACCTAAGGTGTCATGTCAGAACAGAGTGGAGAATGGAGCAGACCAGTGCAGGACAGAGTAGCCTGACACAGAACAGAGCAGACCAGAGCAAAATGGAACAGACTAGTGTGGGACAAAGCAGACCTGCCAGGAGCAGAGCAGAGCAGACCATTGAGGAGCAGAGCAGACCATTGAGGAGCAGAGCTGAGCTGTCTAGCTGGAGATGGGTCTAGTCCCAGGGACGCCTGGCCACAGAGCTGCCTCAGCCACAACTGTGCTGTATATCAATTGAGCTGTTTTGCACTGAATAAAATTTCCTTTTTACATCACCCCAAATTGTAGATTCCTGTTGGTGTTGAATTGGCACCAACAACTCTCAGCTGACAAAGATTATTCACTTACACGTAATCTATGATATTTCTAAAGTAAAGGAACAAGTGTTTAATATAGTATTTTTCTTTTAAAAAGACAACTATAAAAATTTTAATTTTGAGAAACAGTTCCTTTTTATTCATATATTAGGATTTTGTACTCGTGGACTATCGGAAATATGTATTTCAGTTAGATGAAGGAGATGGGATTTTCCCTACTTAAACATTGATTAAATTATGTACATAGTCCTTAGGTATCTTATTAAATGGAGCTCAAGAAAGCACTAGTTGGATAAGAAAGAGATTCTGTATAATTAAAGACTTCAAGGCTTTTGTGTATTTTAATATTTCTTCTCCTTAATTTTAGCCACTTACAGGAGACCTAAGTAAAAGTTTCAGACTTATAAAGATTTACTTTCTTTTAAATAGCATCTCCTAGAGGGGTTTCCCCCTTCTTAACTCCAGTCTTGAAAAGAATTCCCTAAATAAGTATTCTAAATAAGTAAGTATTCCATATTTCAAATGGGTATGGACAACATTCTACAGTATTCCTTTTCCTTAAAAAATATTTTACTGATTATGCTATTATAGTTGTCTCAATTTTGCTTCTTTGCTCCCCTGTACCCAGTATCCCCAATTCCCTCCAGCAAGTCCCCCCACCCTTAATTCATGTCCATGACCCATATCCATGGGTCATGCATATAATTTCTTTGACTACTCCATTACCTATCCTGTTCTTAACATCTCCCTGTCTATTCTGTACTTACCAATTTGTGTGTCTTAATCCTTGCACCTTTCCCACCAGTCTTCCCCTTTCCCCTCCTGACTGATAACCCTCCAAATGATCTTCATATCTACGATTCTTTTCCTGTTCTGCTTTTTTGCTTAGTTTGTTATTTGGGTTCAGTTATTGGTAGTTGTAAATTTATTGCCATATTAATGTTCATCATTTTGATCTTCTTTTTCTTGTGTAATTCCTTTTAGCATTTCGTATAATAATGGCTTGGGGATGATGAACTACTTCAGTTTTACCTTGTCTAAGACACACTTTATCTGCTCTTCAATTCTAAATGATAGCTTTCTTTGCTTGATAGAATAATCTACGTTGTAATCTAGGTTGTAGGTCTTTGCTTTTCATCACTTTGAATACTTCTTGCCAGTCCCTTCTAGGCTGCAAAGTTTCTTTTGCAAAATCTCCTGACAGTCTTATGGGAACTCCTTTGTAGGTAACGCTCGGTTGTTTTTTAAAGTGTAAATAGTGTTTTACAAAACAATTCTTTTCTTTTTTTTAACTGTTGATAAAGTACAATTGTCTCCATTTTCCCCTCAGTGGTCCCCCTGCCCCACCCACCCCCACCTCCTATACTCCCTATGTATATTTTATACATATTCCTTAACAACTCTTAAGATTCTCTCATCTTTAACCTTTGGCATTTTAATTATGATGTATCTTGGTGTGGTCCTCTTTGGGTTCATCTTGTTTGAGATTGTGTGCTTTTTGGACTCATATGTCTATTTCCTTTGCCAAATTAGGGAATTTTTCTTTCATTATTTTGTCACATAAGTTTTCGATTTCTAGCTCTTCTTCTTCTGCTGCCACCCCTATGATTCAGATGTTGGTACATTTAAAGATGTCCCAGAAGTTCCTAAGTCTATCCTCGTTTGTTTTGAATTATTTTTTTCTTCTTGCTGTTCTGATTGAACACTTTTTCCTTCCTTGTGTTCCAAATTGTTGATTGGATTCTTGACTTCATCCCCTCCACTGTTGATTCCCAGTAGATTTTTCTTTATTTCACTTAATGCGACCTTCATTTCTCCCTGGTTTTTATGCCATTGAAGTACCCAGTGAATTCCTGGAGCATCCTGATAACCAGTGTTTTGAGCTGTGCCTCTGATAGATTGCTTATCTCCATTTTGTTCAGTTCTTTTTCTGGAGTTTTGTTGTGTTCTTTCATTTGGGCTGTATTTCTTTGTCTCCTCATTTTGGTAGCCTCCCTTTGTTTGTCTCTGTGTATTAGGTAGAGCTGCTTTGACTCCTTGCCTTAGTGCACCTGTTAAGTTGTATGGGATCCCTCGCTCTGGAGGTGCCTCTCCTGTTTTTTATCCACAACATGTAGTACATGTGGGACTGCCTATTTCCATCTCTGCATCTCTACACCTCTCAGTCTCTCTGCCTTTCTTACCCATCTGGATGAATGTGGCTTCTTTAAATCCTTGTTTGTTGGACTTCCACACAGTTAAATTTTCTGAGAGTTCTCAGTGATACTTGTTATATAGTGTAGCTGTATTTTTTGCTATAGTTGTGTGCATATGTGAGGGATATTCACCTATACCTCTGTCTTGACCGGAAGTCAAGTATTTTCTTCTGTTGGCATTTAAAGGTTCTGAGAAGTCTTGTGGCTATGTCTTTGTAACTTTAAGTTTTCCAGGTATCTTTGATAACAGAACCTTTTTGTTTATTCCATGTTTTGGGATGTGATTTTCTATGAAGCATGCTTAGAAAAAAAGTCTTACATAAATTAGCACCTGTATATTGTATAACATATGGAAAACACACACAAAAGAGAAAAAACATATTATTTATGGGAGCCTCTATTAAAATGTTGTTTGTGCTTTCATACACTCTTTCCATGCACTAATCATCCTATACATGCTGTATCACCCTTGTTCACTTAACATTATAAAGCATGTTATCATAATTCAGAATTCTTTCTAAGAATGATTTTAATAATTGCATAATCAGTCATCGTGTGGCTTTATTATAGTTTACCATTTCCTCATTGTATATCTAATCAGTTGTGTTTTCAATTTTTCATTATTGTAAGTTATACTATAGGAATAAATATCTTCATAGAGAAAGTCTTTTCCATATTTCACATTTTCTCATGATAGATTCCCAGAAGTTAATGATTATATCAAAAGGCATGAGCTTTCTTCAAGGCTTTTTATAAATAAATGCCAAATTATTTTCCATAAAAACCAGAATGTTACATAGTTCATCCAGCAACATACAGCATATTCTCACAAGCATTATGTATTAACATTAAAACTAATCTTTACATATTTGAAAATAAAAGTGATTATCTTTTTATTTTGTTATTCTGTGATAATTAGTAAAGTTTGATTTTTTTAAAAAATGCGTTATTGCTATTAATTTTGCAGATTTTATTTGTCATATATTCAAAATTTTCTGAACCATAATAGTTTGTGTCATAAGAATATGTAATTACATTTAAAAGTCTTTTGTAGCATATTGGTCTTTTACAATGTAATTAATGCATGCTTTAGATTTTTATGTACATATTATGTGTATTTAAAATATTTTCCAGTATTTTTAATATGGTCAGGTTGACTTACTCTGTTTACTCCAAAAAACAAAATACACAAAAATGAAGGTGACTTAAATGGAAGTATTCAAAAATTAAGTGGCTTAAATTGTGAGCTCCTGTAAATATTCAAGCTGAGATCAGATGAGTACCTGATTGGCCTGTGATAAAGTAATTCTAAAGAACCTTTTAAGTTTCAGTATTCTTATGAGTAATTTGGTGCTTATTTAAATATTTAAACAAACAAATAACTTATTGCAGCTAATGTCAACTATTTTGACATTTAATAATAAATCACTCTATGTTTTTTCTATGAAATGTGTGTTTTTTAAATGTGTAATGGACTCAATCCTGGGATGTTGGGGGCATGTTGACCTTCTTTTATTGTCTTAGTTCATGTCACTGCACTCATGAGACCTTATCAAAAGGCAAGAAGAGCAGATTCAATTTTTAGACATACAAATTTTTTTGAATATAAAATTTCAGACAATGTTTTTGTAGAACTTTCGGTCCATAAAATATGTTAGGACTCATTATTATTATATACATTTTTCAATAAAATAAGTGGTTGGACTCCAAAATTGATGTAAACTAACCAGTCTGTGGCTTTTGCTGTTGTTGTTAATACTCTTTAAATAAAAACAAGTATCTAAAAAACCCTAAGGTTTTGGTTTTCATATACTTAGGATCTATTTATTTTATTCTGTTTGTAAACCTAGGGACTATTAAACATCATATTCTTTTTCATAAATTGTTATTCCATTGCTAGAAGAGTTTCATGCTTCTTTAAGTGTCCAGATTGAAAAAAAGGATACTCTCCTCTTTATTGTGGCAAACTGTCAATAATGCCTTGGGTGGTTTTACTACACAGATCCTTTGTGATTTGCATCTTATTGTGAAATTTCCATGGAAGGAAGATTCTATTGTTCTGTTCTTCATCTTGTTTCCTTTGCTTATTATAATAACCTTATAGGTTAAAAGAGAAATTTGAGAGTACAAATGAAAGGTCTGTTTGAGAGTACACATGGAAAGTTACGCAACTCACAGGGTATAATTCTATATAGCAGTAATCAAGGATTAGCATCTATTCTGGCCTCTCATTAGCTTAGTCAATTTTCAGTCAGTGTTTGCTCAAGTGAACCAAATTAATTATTGGAAAATTTATTTGTTGCTAAAAAATGTTTGGAGGTTGTTACTAGGCTATGTTCATAGAGACCAAATATCCTTTGCTAGCATCTTCTTTCTCTATAAGTAAAATAATCTCATAGTTTATAGTTTAAAATGATTGCTTATTTACTTACAATGGTATATTTCTTGAACTTTGCACTTGATGACTTATCCTCAGGTTTCTGTGATATAAGAGGAGCCAAACTGCTTCTGGCATTGTTAAACATAACATGGACCTTGGTACTGGGTAAATAGCCTTTGGATTATTAGCAACTTTCCTAATCACTTAGTCACCGTTCTTGGCTACAGCCAGTATATTGTAATATGTAAGAACTGTTGGCCTTAGCTTCGTTCTAGTAAGTAATTTACTCTAACTCTGAAATTCCTCATCTGAAAAGTCAGGATGATGATAGTTGCTACTATTGTATGAGGTAGTTGCTTTAAATCAATTACTGCAACTATTAGTCCATGTTAACCAAAGGAACACTAATAATACAAAAAGCATACGTTAAAAATAATTAGTTTGAATTTGGAAATAGTCAAGTCTGTACATGGGTTATTGTCCTCCTTTCCTTGCTCTCTTCTTTTCATACCATTTACTGGTAACCTGTCATGCCAGGCACAGTGCTGACACAGAGACACAAATGTGACATGGTTATCACCTTCTCTGAAATTATAGCCTAATGGAAGAAGTTACAGTTTAGTTTTACCATAACAAATAAACTTGTAGAAGCAGTTAAGAATATAAATACAAAATGAATACTCATTTGGTGACTAGTTCAACCAGAATTTATTCAATCTCTTCATAAAAAGGCCAATATCCTATGGTAGATTCATGGTTGTTACAGGAAAAGGCAGATACTGTTGGGATGATTCAGATGAGATGTTTCAGGAATCACTTAAGGATCAAATAGTCATATTTATTATCCTTTGACCTTCTGGATAGGGAATAGCTTTAATGTAAAGATCAACATGAGTGCATTAGTAAACATGGTTGTTGTTTGTCTTTCCTCATTTGAGTGTGTAGAGAACTAATGTGTGTAAGGGTATTACTGGATCTTGTAGCATTTCAGTTCTGTAAACTAATTAATAGAATGCGAGTAGTCAAAATCATGAATTATGGAACTGTTAATTCTGATGGTTTTGTATACTAACATGTATAGTACTATAAATTCCATTAATAAGTTTACAACTCTATAAAATTTTTGTTTTTTTCTATTTTCTCTTTTTTTTCCCCCTAGAGCATCTGCTACATCCAAGCCTGAACCAGTTCCTGTTCAAAAGGTGTGTTTCTAATCTAGTATCACTAGGGTACCATATAATAGTTCCTTCTGAACTACTGTAATTTCCATTGCTTTCTCAGGCCATACTGACAATTTACAGTTTCAATATAATTTTCCGCATAGTTCCTTCCTTTAAAGAAGACAGGGGAAAGTGGAAATCAACACATACAAAATTACCACCTCTCTAAATATGCCTGTATTTTAAAACATCATTCCAGTGCCATATATTATCAGTAACTTATATCCAACTTTTTTACATATACTTTTAATTTCCCTGTTTTTATTAAAATATTCTAGTCGTGGCTGGTGTAGCTCAGTGGATGGAGTGCGGGCCTTCAAAGCAGAGGATCGCAGTTTGATTCCCAGTCAGGGCACATGCCTGGGTTGCAGGCCAGTTTCCCACAGGGGACCTATGAGAGGCAACCCATACATTGATATTTCTCTCCCTCTCTCCTTCCCTTGCCCTATAAAAATAAATGAATAAAATCTTTAAAAAATAACATAAAATATTATAAAAAATAAGTAAATGGTTACTAAAAATGAATGTCACAAGTCTTTAATCACATTTTATTTATAATATTAATACGTTTCAAATTATATTTTCCAAGTATTCTTGGATTATGTTATTGGCAAATGCCCCTTTTCTCTCACATATACCCTCAAATTGTCCCAGGTGATTATTCATACACATCTGCTTTATGCCATTTAGGGTTTTCTTTAAATTTTACTTGTGCCTTTCTATCAAATTACTTATTATATTGACTTGCTGAGATACTAAGGTATTTTCCCCTCTGTTAGCTGTATTATTTTCACAAGATTAATTTAGATTATCTTTGTTTTCTTAAAATTAAACATCTCCATTGTATGCTTTTTAAAGAATTTGTTTTTATTCCAGAATGGTAGAGTGAGTAGGGATTTCTTCTACAATTTCTTTAAAAAATTTATACTTGCTTTGGAATAGGGATTTGTAAGTACAAATTCTGTTAATTTTAGGAAGATTTGATCTTTCTTACTAGTTACTTTTTTCTTTGGCTGATGCAGTGAAGAAACATCTTAGATCATTTCCCCCCCTATATAACTATTAAATATTTATTTTGGAAAAGGGAAAATTTTTTTCTTCCTTTTTACTCTCTGAATGATATCTGAAAACATTCCAGAGAGAGGAAAGGATTGATTTTTGTTTTGTTCATTGTTTTTTTTGTTGACTTTTTAAAAAGCAGTTTCTTTTAAAAAAGCAGTTTCTTGATTCAAAACAATTACTTAGAATGTGTACATTTCTGAATTACATGCAAACAATCTTACTCCTTTTTTTTTAATGAAGAGTTAGAAATTTACTTCTGCTTCTGCATGAATCAAATGATTATACTCTGGAAGAGTAATTAAACATGTTTGAAAGGTGGAATTATAATTGAGACTCTGGAATTTTAAAATAAGCATTTTGGTTATCAATGAATTATTTATTGTGAGGTATTTAAACATTTTTCCTTTGGAATACGTCTAAATTGACACATATCTGGTCTTTAGGCTTTTTGATAGCTTTCCTGCTCTGTTTTCTAAATATTTTGAAACTGCTTTCATTTTTATTAAAATATGTCTTCAGTGTGTGCATCTGTGTTATGCATGTTGGGAAGAGTTAGCATGCATGGTATGCAATATCAACTCAATTGTTTTTATTTGGAAACATGTAAAGTTTGAGCTGCTAACATTATTGTGTTTGTCTTTTAAAAAATGAGCTGTGTTCTTTTCAATGAATCTATTTTGCATGTATTTGGTGTGTTTTTGTATATGTTTATTTTTATTCTACATAGGGAGAACCTAAAGAAGTAGTTAAACCTGTGCCCATTACATCTCCTGCTGTGTACAAAGTCACTTCCACAAACAACATGGCCTACAATAAGGCACCACGGCCCTTTGGTTCTGTGTCTTCACCAAAAGTCACATCCATCCCATCACCATCGTCTGCCTTCACCCCAGCCCATGCAACCACTTCATCACATGCTTCCCCTCCACCTGTGGCTGCTGTCACTCCTCCCCCATTCGCTGCATCTGGACTGCATGCTAATGCCAATCTTAGTGCTGACCAGCGTTCACCTGCACTGAGCGCTGGTAAACCTGCAGTTAATGTCCCACGGCAGCCCACAGTCACCAGCGTGTGTTCCGAGACTGCTCAGGAGCTAGCAGAGGGACAGAGAAGAGGATCCCAGGGTGACAGTAAACAGCAAAATGGGTAGGTGGCCAAGGGTGCTTTCTGCTCTTATCAAAATTCTTCTTTCAGGCAATTTTCAGGAAACAATCTAAATTCCCCCCAAATCAGCTGTTTCTTGAAGGAAGGGAGATGAGATTTTATTTGCTTCATTAGCATGTAGCTTTATTTTGTATACATACAGCACTTTCTGCAAAGCAATTAGAGGTTAATCAAAACTTAATTATGCATTTTGACATGTTATGAATCGCGTAACATATGTTTTAACTCTTTTTCTCCAAGTCCTGGCACAACATTGAGCAGCTGGCATTTGTAATGCAAGGAAAATCTTATATCTTTCTTCCTTAATTTTTCCATCCCTTTATTAGCCACCAAAAATGTAAACAGAGTGGGTACACTTGTGTCAGTTGGTCAGTTTTATGTATTGCTCTCTAAGGAGAGAGGAAATGAGGAGTGTGTGAGAAGCTTTTTTTCCCCTAGGAATTAGTCTTACAAAGACAGAAGATAAAATTTACTTGTGACTCATGTCTATGTAAGATGCATTAGGTTAGGTTAATAGCAACCTTCTTTTGAGGTAAGGTTTTGCTTGAATTTAAATGTCAAAGATGCTTGTAAACATCAGAAGCAAATTAGAGATTATTTTTATGGTGAAGATTTTTCCAAAATGAACGATGTAAAGCAGTGGACACTAAATATGTAATGTTAGAAGTTTCTGAAAATCTATTCCTTATAATTTTTCCCTTTTGAAGTTTGTTTGCCACAGTCTTTATTTATAGATGGTCATTTTATTCTTTTTTGCACTCAGTGTTCATATTTTAAGCCAAAGTCATTTTTATAGTCATTTTGACCAGTTTATTGTTCAAAAAAATACTTTAAAAAGAAAAACAAAGGGAAATAATCTGCATATGTGATGGTTTTTACCAATGCCAGTTCCCAAGAAAATATAATTAAAAGAATTGTGTGGCCAGGCTCTTTCTGAGATAATCCCTTCCAAATGGTAATTCATGTAATGAAGGCACTGTGCTTGGGGGTGGGGGTGGGGGTGGGGGGGTGGGGATAGCACTGTTGCCATGGCAACTTTGTGGCGTTGATAAAGATGTGGCAAGGTTCCAGGCTGCTGCTGAGAGAAAGAGCAGGAGGAAGTCTGGAGGGACAGCTACTGGTCCCCACATATGGTTCTGTGGTTGTGGGTGGCTCTTTAAAGTTTTCGTGTATATATTGAAGAAAATTAGTGTCCTTCAAAGAATAATATTTCTTTTTCATGTGAGGGAGAAAAATATTATACAGTGTTGAAGTGTGTTTGGTTGTATTTTTTTGTATTTCTAGTTTAAGACAATAGATTTTAGAGAAATCAAAGAAGATATTATGAAGAGACAGATTCTGCCTGTCAAACGCTAGCCTCACAGAAAACTAAGAGCAGAAGTTTACTATGTTTATTAAATTCCAGGTTCAGTAGAAAAAAAGTCCATTGAAGGAAGTGTTTGCACTAAAATCTTTTCTCCTTACTAATACTTCCTGAAAATTTATGTGAAAGTCTTCTTAATGGAAAACTGTAGAGATAAAAGCAAATTGCGGTTACAAAAAAGTACTACATTTAAAGTATGTGAAAATACCGAGTTTGAGTTTTGTGTTCTATGAGCTTTGATGATTACACTCTGAATAACTTGAGGCATATTAGTTTCAAAATGAAACTGTAGTCAGTGGTAGTTATAGGACCTTCATGGTGGCTTCTTAATCACCATGTGATCATTGAGCATATAACTGGTGTCTAGCACTGTGTAAGATTCAGGACGAAAGATGTTATGTATTTTGCATCATTAACAAGCAGGTTACTGCTTTGCATTTGCAAACTGGCTGTATTTAAAAATAGCTTGATTTCAAAGGTCCACATGTTAGGGCAGTGAAAATTTGATTACTCCGAAAATAAAGTGTGGTGCCTATGAAATTCTAAAACAAATTTACAGTGCCCTTTCTCTTGCTACATTAGATTAGAGAAATAAAAAAATAAATCACACACTTGTCAGTGATGTGTCATTTTAAAGATTAGGTGTTTTGTGTTATTGGTCAATGCATTTCCAGTATCAGGTGCCAACTTTTTTTTTAAATCACTGTCAGACATTTTACTAATTATGTGATTATTAAATTTCCAATATTTTTATGACATTTCAGAAGATTTGGAACAAAACATTTTTCAAAGTTGAGAGTTATTACTATTAATTACTTTTTACTTAAAAGATAATATATGCCAGTAGCCAAAAATGTAAGATTTCAGAAGGATATAAAGTAAAATGCGTAAGTTATTTTTTTTCCTCAAAGCAAGAGATCTTAATTTTTAAGTGATTTGAAGTAACTAGTTAATTTGCCAGTTTGTTAGACATCCCATCCAAATTTATAGTGCTAGCAAACATAAGACATAAGTGCTTATGAATTATGTATCATTACTGAGAAATAGCTACTCATTCTATCAAATAGTATGAGATCAATGATTATGTTGATAGTTTCAGAGTATTTCTTAATACTATGATGTAAGCGTTCCTGTTCCATATAAACAATAATGAACAAGGCGCTTTAAGAAATTTTTAATCTTTCTTTAACATATAAAAATTATTGATCTTGGCTTGCTACTTTTGTACCACTCTCCTTACTCTACGTAGAGCAAAATGGCACTCTATATTCCAAACTGGAAGAGAGGCTGTTTTGCAGCAAGTACTTGAAATGATTTGCCTTTCCCCTTTCCATATGCCCTTGCATTATAATGTGCCACTGCTTTCAGGAGGTAAGTCTTTCTCTATTAATTTAAATTTTGTTGCACTGCAGTTTTTTTCTAACAGTTCCTATGTGGTATTTTGAAGAACTTGGCCTTGGAAGATAAAAAGTATAATGATATGGTAGTAATATTTTAAAATGCTTTTTTCTTTGCAGAAAACACAAGTGAAAAAGTTAGTATCCACATTACTGGAGAGAAAATATGGTGATTTATATATGAGTAAACAGCATGAATGCCCAATTTTTGCAAAATTAAGTTAAATTTTGCAAAATAGCTATAATTTAGAATAACCACATTTACTATTTTCAGTAAGTTTGGTTTGCGTTGCTCTGTGGTGGTGAATTGCTTCATGGTAATAAATATTAGTGTTTGACTTCTGTTATAAAATGTATGTGGAATTTGCTGTGTCATGGTTTAAAAGAGGTAATGCTTTGGAGAATGTTGCAATGTGTACCAGTCTAGACTGCTAGAAGACAAAGTCAAGGTGGAACAAAAAATTCAAATATACCGCTAATGATTGGCATATGTAAAACTGAATTAATTTCCAAATTCATATAACAAAACAAGTGTTTGACAAGTAAAGTCTCTAATAACATTTTTGATTTTTCAAACAATGTTGCTGGAAGGTTTAGCCCTTTATATGTGCAGTCGTGTATCACTGGTTGATATAAGGTCTTTATATCTTTGAAATTAGGAGAGATAATTATCAACTTACTGTATGTCACAGGCAGTTGGCATAGACATTGGAAATAACTGTCGTATAACTTAAAAACCTTGCCGTTGTATTTGTTGGTGTTGACAGTAAACTGTCTGGGGAATACTAACTTTAAACATAGATTAAAATCACAGTAAATAAGAATTTTAAATAATTTTGTTTTAATTACGTTATGACTATTCTGAGCTGAGATTTATCATTACTCAACAGTGAGAACTAGAAATAGGAAATATCTACCCTAGACACACTAGTTAGTTATTGGATTATAAGAGCAACTATATTCTAGTGTGGCTGTGGTCTCACTGACTGAATAGTTTCATGTTACATACAAAAAGAATATTGTACATCAAGGTACTAGAGAAAAATTCCAAACTCTGATTTATCGCTTGTCTCTTTAAAGTTAAATTCTTATATAGAAAGATTTTGACTAGTTACTAGATTCCAGTGAAACAGTTTGACTTGTGAAGGGGGAAATGGGACTTGGGAAAATAAAATATAAACAGCATTTATATTAAATATGTATTTATATTTAAGATTCACATTTATTAATTTATTAGGTATTACTATGCATTGTGCTAGATGTTTCTAAATGTATATTATGTGATTCAATTCTCATTTAAACTGAATACTGAGAAGTTTCTTAATTTTCTCAAATCAGGCAGCTTGTAAGTGATAGAGCTAAGCTTGGAGCCTACTTTTTTTGAAGTCAAATTTTGTTGGGCCTTCCTCTATATCACCTGTTTGTGAACTGGGCTTATTTCTGTTACTTTGATTTCATATTTGTTTTTAAAGATTATAGACTTGAGGATAGATTAAGTGAATTGAGGCTATGAGTACACAATGTGTATAAGTTAAAGTGGGTTTTGATAGTACTTTTTTTTATATTGGGCAGTGGAGGGATCTATCCTGAAAACAACCTTGTATTTGTGTAGTTTTCAGAGTGCCTTCAAATCAATATGTTAAACATATCACCTGGCAACAAGTCTGAAAGAAAAACTGCAATTCATTTCACTGTTGAGGAAAAAGAGGCTTTTTTTCTGTAGATTGCAACTTGCCCAGGGCAGAGGGGAAGTGGGCAATGTATAGCCAGGGTAAAAAGCCAAGTCATCTGACTGTCACATTGGCACATAGGCCACTGTGGTGTATAATGGGCTATTCCAGTTAGGCAAATTTTCTAAAATGCATGAAAATATTTGGCATATTCAAATTGGCACCTTTATGTTGAAACCAATCAACCTTCCATTTGCTGTAACTCACCCCACTATAGACATCTTCCCTGAACTCTAAATGTTACACATGTATCTAAAATTTTGCTCTGTTGAGGGAAGGTTATTTTGAAAAACTATTTTCCTACTATTTAAAACAGGAAGGCATAGGAGGGGGCATGCTTTGCATTTTGGCTAGAGAAGAGTAACTATTGGTAAACTATTGAGATCAACTTACTACTGTGTCCCACCCCCGTTCAGTGAAACAGCCTTCAGTGAGTTTATCAAACTAACTTTGATGTTTGGAAATATAGCCACACTGCACAGTCTTAGTATTAAACCTGGTAGGCAGTTTTTCTCACTGTGTTATAATGAATTAGAGTTTATACTTTATTCTCTCTGTCCTTAATGGAATATGAATATACAGTTGACCCTTAAACAACACAGGTTTGAACTGCACAGATCACTTATATGTGGAATTTTTTCTACAAATATATAGTCGACTCTCCTTATCCTTGTGTTTTACATCTGTGGACTCAGCCGACTGCAGATTGAAAACAGTGTTTTTGATCCACAGTTGGGAACCACAGATGTGAAGGGTCTACTGTATGCATTGTTCCACACCACTTTGCATAAGGACCTTGAACATCTGTGGATTCTCATATCCAAGGGGGTCCTGGAACCCTGGAGGATACCAAGGAACAACATAATCTGGGGGTAGTCAAAAGTTATACATGGATTTTCAACTGCAAGAAGGTCAGAACACCTAACCCCCACTCTGTTCAAGGGTTTAATTATATGTTTTAATGATTCTATACTTAATAGGCCATGTGAGCAAATTATGTTTTGAGGTTTTCCCTCTTCAGATGTTATTAACCTAGTTCCTTTATTATCAGACATGCCTGTCTCAGTTAATTAGGTCACTGATAATGCAGAGTTCCTACAAATCAGTTCTAAACTTGGTGGAATTTGCTTGTGAATGAGGCAGTGATAGTGATGGACAGAGGAGTGTATGAAAATTAAATAATAGCTCATTATTTATGACCCTCTGTACTTCCTGTATTTTTCATCAAAATCACTACATTTTGAAAAATAAGAAAATTTACAAGTAGTGTATTATTTCATAATACATGCTTCAGGATAATTTATGTGCAATTACACTTGCTATTACTATTTATGACTTACATAAGTTATTTTTCTCTTATTTTCTGGTTTTAAAAATAATTCTAAGATAATTTGTTTCTACATCTAGCATATAATAATTAGTTTAGTCTGTGCCTTTTGTTAGGAACTTAATAGGAATTTGGGTTCATACTAAAATAAATTTTAATAACCTAGACATTTTTTTAAATAATGAATTTTTCTCTGTTGGTATTAGTAACTTGAGACTTGAACTAACATTGATATATAAAGTATTTTTTAGTGATTTTGGAAACAACAATGCAGATGAAACAGTTGTCCAATAATAACATTGTAACAAAATTTTGACTAACATTGTTCATTTTTGTTTGTCTGTGCTTACATGATTATTTTGAAGCATGATGTTTGTATAACATCTTCATGTAAATTCATTGTTTTGAATGTCTTTATTTCATTTTTATCTTTTCTTCTTTTTTTGCCTCTTCTTTGTCTATTTTTCATCATCCTGGGAACATCAATGTCTCCTCTACTCTATCACATTTTGTGTGTGTGTATTATTTCTCTTTCAGTAACCCCGGCCCCGTGTAAGTACCTAATATAGTAGCTCCTCTTATAATTTTCATCATTGACCTCTGTAACTGTTTATTTTGCTTTCAACTTAACCACCACCAGCAAGTTTTGTTAGTATCTTCTCATTGCAAGAATTTTCAAATATGTTAAGGAACCCAAGAAACATGATTTTCATGATGGAATCATATGTTTAGAGTACCCACAGCTTTGCACTGGAAAAACTTGATAAGTTAAACCTTAGGGAGATAGGTAAGTATTATACACAGTGTATATTGGCATTAGAGATGTAGTTTGGGCCTTCCTTTTAAATTATTTGTTCTTTCTAGTTAAGTTTATATTCTATCCCACATACATTTTAAAGAATAAAATCATTGAGCCCTGGCTGGTATAGCTCAGTGGATTGAGCGTGGGCCTGCAAACCAAACAACCATGGTTCGATTCCCAGTCAGGGCACATGCCTGGGTTGCAGGCCAGTTCCCAGCAGGGGATGCACGAGAGGCAACCATACATTGATATTTCTCTCCCTCTCTCCCTTCTTTCCTCTCTAAAGATAAATAAATAAAATCTTTAAAAAAAGAATAAAATCATTGAGATTATTCTCTTTTTTAATTGTAGTCATCAGAGTCTAGAGTTTCAAAGCCAGAAAACACTAAGTAGGTGTTTGGAAATTTGAAATAATTTTAGCACAATTCCTGTGCTGTAATGAATGTCACAGAGTCTAGCGTGTGCTATTATTTTTTGTAAGTGTGTCATAACTAAAAATTATTGTGTTTTTTATTGTTCTTGGTATCTTAATTTGATACTATTGTTTTGTATTTTTATTGACCAAACCTTCTATAGATTAAAAAACAGTCTTATACCTGAAATTGGCACTATTTAAGAGTAAAATTACAGTCACTAATTATAGAGAAATTTAAAACAATTAAGTTTGTTGTAAAAAAGATAAAACTGTAAGTTTAATAGCTAAAATAAAATTATTCAAGTAATTGCATAAGATAAAGTGTTATCTACTTAAGAATTTATATCAGTCAAAGAGGTGGTTACAAAGTAATCTGTGCCTATTCTTATTTTTAAAAATTTTGTCTATCTTAAAAAGGATTAGATTTTGTTCAGTATTAGTAAAAGGTGTTTTAGATATTTTATTTCTGGAATATTATAATTTTACCAAAAATTATGATAATAAGTATTACTAATTTTCATATAAATACTTTTGATTCTGTTGCTTATATATGCAGATGACCCATATTGTTGGAACATGCATGGCAAATAATTTTTCTGGTAATAATAAAATAAAACATTATGAGACCAGTACTGTTAGCTACTGTGAAAAACACATTATGTACACTATCTATCATTCATTCCTCAGAACAACCCATTAAGGTAGATGCAGTCCCCATTTCTGATGGGAAAAATCTAGATTTGGAAAAATTAAATGACTGGCATAAAACACACTGAGGGGAGGATGTGGTGCCTGAGCTTTTCTTTGTTTGACTCTCAAGCCAGTGTTAATGTTAATTCTATCGTGTTCTTTACTGGACAGAAACCCTTCTGGCGTTCTGTGACAGATCTAATAGTGGAACTATTAAAATGACAGTGGGCATGTGGAATTCTGATACCACTGGGATTTTCTAGCAGGGCGTTACACCTAGCAGGTGTTGCTACTCACATCTGATACTCTCAGAGCACTTTTCCTCCTTGGATCTTGTGCCAGTAGTCTGCTAGTGCACTCAGGTTCCTTTTTCTGTTCAGAAATTAAACTCTAGCCTCCAAAAGTTTGCATTTATCCTATTTTGGGGGGATGGAGGAGAGATGGAAAGAATATTTATTACATTCACTAGATTTTAGGTTAAAGTGTTAAAATAGTATACTTTATAAATTCCCCAATATTTATGCTTTATTAAGAGAAAAAATGAATGTTCTTATCCAATTCTATGGTTTATAAATCCCTTTCACATATATTATTTCATATAATCTTCAGAGCAGTGTGACTTTTTATGTGATATTCTTGATGAAAGAATATGTGATGAAAAAGTGGGACTTAGGGAGATTGGTCCAAAAAGCACACATCTGAAAATCATGGAGCCAAAATTTACATCTTGGTCTTTTGATAAATATTTCATTGTTTTCTGTTAATACCATAGCTCTTCTTCACTATATGCTGGTTCTGTATGCAATTTTATTAAGGATGTGGGCTATCTATTAGTGCACATGAATGAGAAACAAGAAAATAACACTTCTGTTCCTTTTCAAAAGGAAAAGAACCATTGTGTTTGGAGTTGCTAGTTTAGCCTGTACCAAACCATTCTTGGTTCCTGGGCCAAGTGAAGACACAGTCATTTAATTTCATGAAGGCTAGTACAGTACATTTTAGCAGCATGCCGATGTTTGGCAGTGATTATGAATGTAGTTCCTGTCTGTCTTTTGTTAGGCATTAGATGAAAAATACAAGCACTTAATTTCAAATTGTTTTATTTTAACTTCTGTGGACTTTTTAATTTCTCCTTGTTTTCTTCTTTTCTTAATCTTTTCTTTTCCTTTTCTTTATGTTGGAAATCTCTTCTGCTGCCTTCTTCTGTCACTTAAAAAGGAAAATCCCACCTAAACGGTAACCTTTCTGTTGAATAGATATACTATTATTTTATATTAACATACACATACTCTTTTTTCTAATTTAAAAAGTCTTTTTTTGGAAAAATGCTCTTTATAAAAAATGAGGTTGTGTATGCTTACAAAAGCAAAATATATTAATGGAACACAAGATTAAATGTATACATTATAAATAATTTGGCAGAGGGTATTTATCCTTAATATAATTATAAATCTTTTTTTCCCTTCCTAATTCTAGCCCACCAAGAAAACACATTGTGGAGCGTAATACAGAGTTTTATCATATACCTACTCACAGTGATGCCAGCAAGAAGAGACTGATCGAGGATACTGAAGACTGGCATCCGAGGACTGGTACTACTCAGTCTCGCTCTTTCCGAATCCTGGCCCAGATCACTGGGACTGAGCATTGTAAGTGAATGCCTGGGGACACTAACAGATGAATGTTCCTTGCTACAAAGAAGTAGCACTTAGACAGATAGACAAATATTAGGAAACAGTAATTTTCCTTAGTTTGCTTTTAAGTTATGCCATGCATAATATGGGTATTATAAGCAAGTAACCAGGCCAGGAGAGGTACATTGAAAAAATGTAGAAGCAGTAGTAATAGTAATACTGATTGTAGTATACAGCCAATGACAAGATGATAATGGAATTTTTTTTAGTGGCTTTGTGCAACTTGACCATTAGATATTGATTGGTGCATGTAATTACTTGAGTCAGCAATTTTCATCTCATGGCACACATAAACTAATTGTTAAAACTCTGTGGCACACCAAAAAATATGTTTTTTGCTGATCTGACCAAAAAAGTGTAATTTTGATTCATTCACAATGATGGCTGCTGTTGTGTTGGCTATTATCATTTTTTATTAGACAGTCTAAGGGAAGAAGAGATGTCAGTGGCCCTGACTAAATAGTCAGGTATTGTATGTTTTAAAAAATTTTGTGGGGTACCAGTTGAAAATCACTGGCTTAAGTGATTTTAAAGTTTACAGAGCAAGCTAATATTGGATATCACTTTTTATATTTCAGTGAAGGAATCTGAAACTGATAATACAAAGAAGGCTAAGTAAGTTGTCCATTTTTATCTTTTTCGTAAATTGAATACTTTCCTTTCATGAATGTTCTGTTTTTGTTTTTTACATTTTCAAGTGTAATGGTATGGCATTTTTTCTTTGCAACTAGAAGCTAAACATTTGACTTTGTGGAACTTATATGAACAACTTACAGATTTTATAATGAGTAGATATTGTCTGGATTTTATGTCTAAGGTTTATTTTCTTTAATATTGAAATTAGTGAGCAGAAGGGTATGTTTTGGTTGCTTTGCTAACATTATAGTCTCTGAATGCATTCATGTGATCTTGAAGTGACTTTATTTTGGTCATAAAAATTGATATTGCTCTGTAGATTAATTTCTGTATTTTTAAATATGCTCTACCCTAAAGTCTTTTGCTATTAAGTAAAACAGCTCTGTGAAACTAAACTTACATAAGGCATGTTTTTTGCATGATGAACGAAGTGTGGAGACTTTTTGTGCTCTGTCTTATGACTCTTCTATCACTTTTCTTTTTTTCTTTTCTCTTTTCTTTTTTTTTATTTCCACAGGGAAAAGATACCCCTTCACGTGTTTAGCCCTAAATACACAAAATTACGTGACTGGCACCATGAAGTTTCAGCACGTGCTCTTAACGTACAGTGATTTATGAGCTTTGCCCCCTCGAGCAGCCAGCACATACCTTTTCGTTCATTTTTTCTTTTTTTCCAACTTTATAGCAAGATCTGTACAAAATTTGCCTTATGAAAAAAAATAGAACCTTTTATATACTCCCTAACCATTTCCTGATTTTATGACAATAAGGAGGATGAACATGGTAGGTGGTAGCTCACAGATGTTAAACCAAGAAAGTATATTGAGGGACTAAATTTGTTCACTAGATTTACATCTGTTTCCATTGTTACCAGGGTAGTACTGTTGGAAAAAGTTCTTTTTGTAAGTTGAATTGTTTGGGGCATTTCAAGCAGAGGTAGATGAGCAAATATGCCTTCATCTAATTTGGAAAATACTTCCTTTATGGTACTACATTTCCCAAGATTACTTGTAAGTTATTATATAATGTTTAGAGTGGGTTGTGAATTAAAACAAGAAGTCTTTGTTAGAATAGAGTTCATTATAGATTTGGGTATCTTTTCAAGCATGTACTATATCGGATAGCTATATAAGGAGGAAGAAGTCTAGATTTGGTTCCTAGAAAAAGGAAAGAGGAGAATTCTGCCCCTCTTTGCAATGGGGAAAAATACACTGGTTTCTTTTGGTTTGGTTAATTTAAAAAAACCTGTTTTCTACCAAAGGAAGTATTTCTAAGCTGATAGATTTCATTAGGATACATGTAACTTCTAGGTATTAACTAGTAAGATGTAGAAAAGATAGATTTTCTTTGTTTTTAAATCCGAGGAATGAACATAAAGAAATTGCAATATGAATAATTATGCAACATCAGAGAAACATTTAAACTATTGTGCATTGCTGCAATTCCTAGGAAGTGCTGTTTTGGGAAATACATTCAGCTAAATATCTGACCAGAAATGCTTTCTGTCTTGTAATATAATGTATTATATATTAGATATAAATGCAATAATAAATGCATTTTGAGGTTTGGAAAAGTATTGTAATAAAGTTGCCTTTAACTTAGCTTTGTACCTTGTTTTCTGTTTCCTTGAATCTAGTACCAATGCCATCCAAGATTTGGTACAGTATTACTTGGGTAAAATAAATAATTATCTTGACTTTTCATTTTGGAAACCTTTTTAATTTTGTGAGGTGACTAAAATGTGAGTGTGGAATATGACAAAGGCCAATATTTAATCCCCCGCCCCAAATTGTTACATGATTTAGCATAATATCTTATGTAACACATCAGATCAGTTAGACCAAGGCCTCCAACCAGGCCACAGAGCAGGAGGTGAGCTTGAATGTAATGTCCTTTGAATCATCCTGAAACCATTCCCCCACCCTGCTCCACGGAGAAATGGTCTTCCGGAAAACTGGTCCCTAGTGCCAGAAAGATTGGGGACTGCTGACTTAGACAGTGATGCAACCTAGAATTAGTCTTTGTGTGAAAATGATTGCTGAAGGATCTTGCCTGCATTAAAGGTTCTATTTTAATTTTTCCGTATACTTTTTACCATTGACTAGGACAACTGTCTGGTTATTTGGAGAAAATAACATTGATATCAGTTGGTGATTACTATTTAAAATTTGGCATGCCAGTGCATTTGAAAAATAATTCTAGGATTTATCTATGCTCATTTCCACTCTATTCATAAGATATTAAAATGTCTTTCTTTTACTTCATTAGTTCTTTAAATAGTGCAGTAATGATCCTGACATCAGTAGAACTTATCACTCTGTCTCTGGCCTCTATAAGACATTAGATATAGGCTTTCCTATACCTAATAATTCCTTTTTGATCTCAAAAGATAATGTTTGAAAGAAGATAGAATCAAAGCCTCATGAAAATTAATTGTGTGGGTAGAGTGAACATGGTATTTTCCACCAAGAACCATATTTATAGAATAACTACGGAGTCGAGAGAAGGAACTACTAGAGAGTTTTAGGTCAAGAAAATAACTTTTCCCTAATCAAGACAAGAGAATTGTGTATAGAACTTATACCTTGAAATAGCTGCAGGTGAAAATAAGAATTTAATGCCTTGTTTAGTTGAAAATAAAGTATTTAATGTTCCACTGAATGTATAAACTTAGATAAATGGAATGGTCCATATTGAGCATTCGGGTAAATGTTTAGCCAGGATCACAAAGGACATTCCATTTGACCCTGTCAGAGGTTGAATTCCTAAACTCGCTTAATCTCCTGGGGCATTTTATATTCCCAGCTTACAAGCTAGCCAAAAATTATAAAAGCTTCTTGCAAAAATATTATTGTAAGTCTAGTGACTTGATTTATAGCTTGTTTTTATTTGTCTCTTTTACACAGACTTTCTTTATTGTAGGCTTGTTTTTAATGTAAAATTGGAAAGTGATTCTTAAGGATTTTCAGCATTTTTTTCTTAAAACGCTTTAGCAGTCAAAAGATGGAATATCTCCCACACAGTCTGTAGTTCTGTTACCTCAAAGAATACATTGTTTGTGGAAACAGAAATACACTCATTTTGTACATCATCATGTCCTTTAGGAAGATTCAGATAAAGAATACCTTAGCTTGTTTAAAAAAAAATTTGATATTAAGATAGTAGCAATAGCAGTCCCTTTTAAAATTCAAATTTATTTAGACATATAGAATAAATTGATTTCCTTCAGACAAATAATATTGCAATTATTGTGTTTCTGATGTGTATTTAAAATCATATAAGTCATAAACATTCATTGCCTGCATTCATTTTTTTCATGTGAATAGTTGTTGAATATTTAAATACTAGGCACTGACATGTGCTAGGGATTCAATAGTGAATAACAGATAACTATATAAACAAGATGATATGAGACAATTATGTTACCAAGATAATTTAAGTTAATATAAAGGAAATTTGGCTAAGGCAGGGAGGGAGTAGTTAGTGTAGACCTCTGAGGAGGTCCCCTTAGTTCCATCACCTGAGAGAGGAAAGGGGTCAGTCACGTGATGTCTGGGGGTTGGTGTTCAAGACAAAGAAAAGCAGTGTGGAAATCCTGAGGTGGGAAGGAATATGACAAGCACAGAACAGAAAGTGCAGTGTGGCCCAAACGCGGTATACGAAGGGAAGCATGATATAAAAACATAGTATTTGTGCACATAGGCAAAGAACTTATATTCTCACTACTAACACTGCATTTTAAACAGAAAGTTGTCTTATTATCGTATCTAACCACTTTCAAGTAAAATTAGAAAATGAAGAACCAAGCAGATTAATCAATTTACTAAATGAACAAACACTCACCTGGTTAGTTTCGGCGCCTAGCAGAGTTGTTAGTTTAATGCCTTTCCCATTCAGGCTCATTGAAGGCCTAGAAAAATCAGGCATTTAACACAGTGCATGTTGGTAACATATAGGTGGGGAACACAAAGCCATTCAAAAACATAACAAATGTATAGAAATTTGATATATAATGCCCTGTTTGTAATGTAGTGATGCATTTGACCATTTACTACCCTCTTTGTAAACTTTTGTAGATGTCTGGACTCATTACTTTTGTTTATCCCATTAAAGAATATTCCTTAAACCAAGTAAATATTTCCTTGCTCATTCTTCCCAAAGCAGACATCCACATTTCATTTTACATTTTTCTGGTTACAATAGTAAAAAAAAACAGGGAATGATAAATTCTGGGTTTTATACTCAGGCTTGTAAGTGACTCCTTTCTTGCCCCAGTGTCCACTTTAAAATATGAAATTAAAATCAGTAGAAGGCACTGTGATGCCCACCCAGATCCTGCTTCAGTAGAGGCTGTGATGCCACTGCTGTGGGGTTTATAGGGGGTAAGAGAGTAGGGGTCAGCATCTTCACATAGCACCTCTGCCGTTGACAGCCCTTCTGCACTATTGCTGCCTTCATGGGGCTGTCCAGAAGCAGGGACCTGATTGGAGGGCAGAGGAGGTAAAAACTGGTCGTTGCATCCCAGGAAGGGACAAATTGGAAGGGCCATTCTAGATCCCACGCTTCCTTTCTTTTCCCCTTCCATAGGTGTTGATCTTAGAGGTACTTATTAATAAGTACCCTCAATGCCTAACTCTGTCTTGGTGTTTGCTTTCTGGAGAACCTGATCTGCAACAGAATCATAATCTTTTAAAATTATTTTTTGTTTTAATTTTTTATTGAATTTGTTGGGGTGACACTGGTTAACAAAATGATGCACGGTTCTACAACACCTCATCTGTACACTGTATCATGTGTTTACCACCCCAAGTCAAGTCTCTGTTCATCACCATTTATCCCTCCTTTAACCTATTCTACCTCCCCCCACCTCACCTCTCCCCAGCCTACCTCCCCACAACAATCACCGCACTGTTGTTCATATGCCTGAGTTTTTTCTCTTTTGCTCAGTCCTTCCACACATCCCTAGCCCCAGCTCCCTGATAGCTGTTAGCCTCTTCTCTATCTAGGAATCTGTCTTTATTTTCCATGTTAGTTCATTTTGTTATACATTTACACAATGGAATATTACTCAGCCATAAAAAAGAAGGAAATTTTACCCCTGTGGCAATTATGCATGGGCCTGGAGACTATCATGCTAAGTGAAATAAGCCAGTCAGAGAAAGACAAGTACCATATGGTCTCATTCATGTGGAATCTAATAAACAGAATCCTAATCTTTTAGATCCCCATTTGGACCTCAGTTGCATGAGTTCTCTTCAGTGTGGTTCTTGTCTTCCTCTTTTCATCATTCACTCTTTCTTTGTCACCTGTCTCTTCTCCTTATATCTTCAACTCAGATCACAAACAGCATGTAGGTACTGCTGTTACCTAAATCATTAAAGAGAGAGATACCAGGTAAGTCAGCCTGAAAGGTGTATCAAAGTCAAAAGGAGAGGATGGATATTTGTTCATTGCATCAGAAGTATCCTGGAGTAAACAGTAGGTAAAGGTATTCAGGTAAAGGTATTCAGAAATCAAATATAGTCGGGGCTATATGAATGAATCTGTGAAATGAGAAGCTTTCAAATAGAAAATTAGGATTTACTCTGAGTAAATGTAATAAACACTTGTAACTGGTAAGCAGCACTTAATAAAGTATGACTTTGTGTGTTACAGTTTTACATATGGAGCATTTTAGAATCAACTGTATTAGTCATTTAATCAGTCACTTAATACATTTTATTTAAGCACCTCTTCTGTTTTCTTCACATCCTTAAAAGTTTACCTCTGGTTCTGTTCTGAGAGAGATGCCGCTGCTGAGTAGCCTTTCGGAATACAAAGGGTGATAATACAGATATTACAAGGCCAGGAGGTTGCTCCTGGGGGGCTAAGGCTGCTAAATGGAGTGCTCTAAGTTCACGGGTGGAAGCATCACGCCTCCCAAAATGCTAGTGCTGTGCCAGTGAGAATGACGCTCAGTGCAGATGCTCCCTTTTCCAAGGTTTCCTTATTCCTTCCTAAAACTCCAACCACACACTCACGCACAGTGAGTGCACCACCCTCCACAGCAGAAATGCTATTTTCACCGCTAAAGTAACATACTTTATTACTTTTACCCTTTTTTGGCACCTCCTTTTCTAATTTCTATTATGGATATATGTCTCTATGTCCTAAATCTCCAATGAGAGTGTGAACTTTTTGAAGATGAGAGTCTTAGTATAATAAAGTTGGAAAAGAAGGAAAAGGCGTTCTAATAATCATGGTAATTCTTCCTGGATGCAGCTGTAGTTATGTAAGTAAAGTTATGTATATTCAGTATATAAATCCATGTACATAAATGGAAATTTTTTGGAGATGTAAACATAAATATAATATAAACATATAAGTATACAAGTGTATAAAATTACAAATTTAATTAGAAAGTAATTCTAATTGAATCAATTGTAAGATTCATCTCTGGTGAACTACTGCCTAAATTTGAAATATTAGCTCTGCAATAGCAGGATACCACAGACTCAGTGGCTTAAACAACAGAGATTTATTTTCCCACAGTTCCAGAAGTCAGGAGACCAAGATTCCGATTTTCACAGGGGTGATTTCTGGTGAGGCCTGTCTGGCTTGCAGATGGCCACCTTCTCTCGCTGTACCCTCACATCGCCCTTCCTCTGTGCGCCCAGAAGAGTTCTGGTGCTTCCTTTTCTTACAAGAACACCAGTCTTACTGGAGTAGAGGCCTGCTGTTATGACCTCATTTACCCTTAACTGCCTCCTTAGAGGTCCGCTCTCAAAATACTGTCACACTGGGGCTTAGGCTTTCAACGTACGGATTGGACAGGGGGCACACAATTCAGTCCATAATGTATACCAGGTGCCTTTCTGTCGTAATACTCAATTTGACAAGTTAGCATTTTTTAAAAAGTGTTCCTTAAGTAGAATCACTGACCTGGACCCAGTTAGAAGCATTGTTGTTGCCTTTGTTGGGGTGCCAGTTTTTCTACCTCAGATGACAGGTATGTGTCTCCTGGTGTCACCTCCATATCTAGAGCACAAACTCTTTGCACACAAGAGTTTTAGAATCCCACCATAATCGAGCAGTAACAAGCACCAAAAAGTGGTTCCTAATTCTATATAATTGGATATTTTTCCAATCCCCTAATTGTTGACTTTTAAGGAAATTGTTTATAGTCTTGCTATATACAATTTTTAAAATAACTTTATTGATTGATTTTAGGGGGGTGTGGGGTTGAGGGGAGAGAGAGAGAGAGGCCAGTTTGTTGTTCCACTTATTTATGCACTCACTGGTTTCTTCTTCTGTGTTCCCTTACTGGAGATAGAAGCTGCAACCAACCAGGATATATACAACTTTTAATTGAATATAAATTCAATATTAAGGTCAAATTTTCATTAAAACGCCAACACATTAATACCTATACTGAAAGTAAAGTGAAACAGTATCCAAGTTTAAAAGAAGAATTGTTGTGCTTTGTGAAATCTAATTGGCAAAAGTTGACACATTTCTCCTGATGATATCTGTTAAATACTCATGGAAGACTTTAAAAAAATTAAATGAAAATTTGTTTTTGAATTCATCTTTCTCTGTGTTTTTGGTCTTTTTCAACATGAATACTCAGTGACTCCTGTGAGGAGACAACACGTGACTAATTTTAGAAACAGGTAGATGAGAAACTTAGTGCTCTGATTGGAAAAACCAACACAAATAATTTTATCATTTTTCAGGATGTGTTTGAAGTTAAGAATCTAATCTACAACATTGATTAAAAAGAAGCAACAGCCATATTATTAGTAACCTACTAATAATGGAAAGATGGTTAACAATATATGGCTTGCCAGCATAGAGAATTATGGGAGGCCATAGAAAATTTCATTGAAAAATATTTCTTTTAAAAACATATGCTTAAAATACATTGTCAGGCACCATACAATTTATTCTAAATTAAATGGTGATTTTCTTGATCTCACCCTTTTAATATATTTCACTAAATATAAAATATTTATCTAATAACCACATTAAAATTTTTGTTTAAATACGTCTATATAAATAAGTATATAGTATTTTAGTTTAGCAAAAGATATTAAATTATCATGATGAATACATACTTTCTATCAGTCTTTTATGTCTCTTGTTCAAGGATTGCAGGTTCTGATTTTTTCTCATCTTATGGTTAAGAATTACCAGTAATAATAAATGATACAGATTTATAGTTTTCAAAGACTTAAAGTACTCATCAAAGGAGGTGTGACTGCCTCTCTTTAGGAGAAAATGGTTCAAACTCCTGTAACATTATACAAAACCAAAACAGTTATGGGGAAAAAATATCCTGCTCTATGCTGTCCTGTAGCACTACGTAGTATTTGCATGATTTCTAGCTGAAGGCTGTTGGAACAGATCTTAAGTGACTTCTTTAACAGAAACCTGTACTTTTGCACATTCACTGAAAATTTAGAAAGCAGGAACTACATAAATATTTCTAAACATTCTTTTTACAGCTAGTTTTTAAAACATTTTAGCTTGTCACAGATATCATACAACCCACATAGAACCAATTAATGAAGATACAATATGCTGACCTGTGCCATGACTTTGCTACTGCTGTGTTTCACGAATATGCTGGACTCTAATTGCATATCCTTATTAAGACTCATTCATTTGACCAAATTACCTGAAATTACTATCCTTCATAAGCTATGCAAAGAAATCAGAAGTCATTCCCTAGTGTCATATTCTTACATATTTTCATGGGATAAGAATTTAACAATTGAATTTACCTTGAAACATAGAACACCAGTGTTTCCACAGCATAGTCTAATTTTAAAAAATAAAAATGGTATCACCCAGATAGAATTTTGTAGTTGATACCATCATATACATTCCTGCACAGTATGTTCCCCAACCTGAAAGAAATACCACAAACCAAAATAAAAACTGGTATAAAACCAAGCTATAATTTTGTCTATTGCAAAATATGGAATATTTGTAATTTACCTTTCATTTTCTTCTGGTGGATTATACTACTTTATGCAAAGGATGGTTTAGTGACTGTAATGTAGAGGTTGCCATCTATTGAGCATAAGTAATTACTACATTTTACTTATGAATAGTAACATTATTGAAACAAGAAACAAAATTCCTTTTTATCATATATATATACATATATATATATTCACAGAGCAATTATTTAATTCTCTGTTTAATTGTGGAAGTACTTGTGTTTTTCTCAAATCGAACTGCGATACTTACCCCTTCTAAATATTTTTCATAAAAATATGTGGAATAATCATTCTAAATATGCCATCTCATTTGCTAGGCACCCCAAATCCTATGATGCTCTACTCCAACTCCTATATCTACAAGCCATAGAACCTACCATTATTGCAGTAATCTTTATTCTCCTCTGCAAAAATTGACTTTCATAGTCCAGAATTTACACTAAGTTCCTTAGAAGTTTTATCACATCAGCAACACCTCTCTTGTAATGCTGTTTGGATAAATTCTTTCTACTTTACCTCTAGAGAGAGAAATAACACAACAAAATTATTTTATTTAGTTAAAACAGAAAATAAAAGAAACTTGCCTTCCTGACTAAAACTCAATATTGGAGACACCTCCTGCAGTTTACTTTTTGTAACTCCAAAAGAAATCACAACTGCGCCCTCGCGGGTGTGCCTCAGCTGGTTGCAGCACCATCCAGTAGATCAAAAGATCACAGGTTCGTTTCCCAATCCGGGCACATAACCAGATTGCGGGTTTGAGCCCCAGTCAGAGTGCATACAGAATGCAACCAGTTGGTGTTTCTCTGTCACATAGATGTTTCTCTCTTTCTGAAAAGCAACAAAAAATGTCCTTGGGTGAGGATTAAAAAAAAAACTAATTGGATGGGATATAAATAATCTGGAGCATCAAGTTCCTGTGCTATATCCACAGCAATTAAAAATTTAAAATAAAAAGACTGAAGAAAAAAGAAATCACAACTTTAAAAAAAGTGAATCAGGAGCATTAATAATAGGCAATTTTGTACCACAATGGAAGGCTTAATTTTCTACTTTTGGCACTATTCAATTTTACATATTTCAGTTACACTGAAAGTTTCAGAAGCCCAAGTTTTTTCTGTATGTTATTTGCAGATCTGTTTATGATGATGGTATGATTTTTATAAGAGAAAATTGAAATTATATTACATAATATAGTATAAAACCTATGACAGGTATGAATGTTTAAACATTTTAATTTTTCTTTCTTAGTCAAATTAATGGACTATTTTCAAATTACATTAATCTTAAAAGCATTCTCAACCTCCATGTCTGTGCTTTTCTATTTCTCTATTTTTATATCTTTTATCAAGTATATGTCGGGTGCTGCTTCTGTGTCCAACTTTACTGATAGGTGTTTATCTCCCAGATGCACCTAATTACTTCTGAAGTGTCTGCATTTATTTCTTGGACTAGAGACTTTTTTAAAGCTAAGGTAACACTTATGCATTTGTCTTTACATACTTTAATTTTTTATCCCAATCTCCTAAATAGTTCGAAGAAAAAAATGTTTGAGAAAATGTCTAAAAGATTTTCATGGCTTCATTTTATTTCACAAGTTGATTGGGTGAATTTGAGATTTTAATATAAAGAAGCAGCACTTTTAGACTTGGTAGACTCAAACTGATGCTTGGTTACAGTAGTGGAATCAAACGTTAAAAGCAGCAAATGTCTTTGCAGTGATATTAGCAGGGATATTGAAGCAGCACCACATGAATGTGAGAAAATGTACTTCCACACATGCAAAAATATATTTAAATGTGGAAAATAAAACAACCAGACAGTATTAACTTGAGATAAAAAGTAATAAAATGATAAGGTTATTATGAAATTAATAAATGTTTATTGTTGAAAGATAATAAGTAAGCAAAGAAAAATCACCCAAAATTTAAAAAGTGTTGGTTTATTTACATCGTGGAGAGAATTGTAGTCTCAGTTAGAAAGTGTGTTGAAATGAACTCTCTGTAGTATCTTTTTCTTAAAGATTTGTAGTTCAGGAATTTAGAGAACTTACAAATAAGATTTACTGAGTAGTATTCTGTGCATTTAAAAAAAATCCTGGAGAATGGGAAAGAAAATAGAAGACCAGGAACAGGTAAATATAGTATTGATCTCCAAAAAACAAAAGGGTTAACATCTATACCATTAACTGGTTTGACCTTGAGATCACCTGGAAGAAGTTTAGAAGGTACCCAAAAGCATGGCTAGAGAGCACTAACAAAAGGAGGGCAGAATCATCCAGATGCAGAATTAAATGGCTCTCAAGAAACAAATCACATCCAACTTAACACACTTGGATAGATTGGGGGAAGTGTTCATTTTAAGTCATCAAGGAAAGACCCTTAAGGTCTCATTGCATTTAATAGTGAAATGAGGCTAATGACTAAGTGTAAAGTCATAATAGGTGGAAGAAATTTAACCAAAGGATGTTGTTTAAAGCGTCAGTCAGTGACTTAGATGAGGACCCCTGTAGCTGACTGTCTAACCTCGTGTGGGTCATGAGGCAGGGAGGAATAGCATATGTGTCGCATAGCCAGAAGTATCTTGGAAGTCTAGGAAAATGGACCAAGTCTATTTTTTAAAAATAGTGAGAGAAAGAGGAAGAAAGAAAAAAATTTAATATGGTAATGTGCAGTTTATATCAAATCATTCTTACTCCTATAGGGCATATTTGGTGGTAGGGATAAGACTAACAAAAACAAATATAAAAATTAGGGATTTTAAAAGAAAATAAACCCAATATGAGTTAGTTGTGTTATATGGCTCCTAAAATTATAAGACAAGCAATATAGTTTTATTCTGCACTAGTCAGATGTCACGTGGCATATATGATGTTTAATCCCTGGCATTAATCTTTGACAATTGTATAAATAATCTCAAGAAAACCAACTGAAAAATCATGGGATAATTAAGCTGCATTTAGTTAGAGGCAGTTATATGAGTAATTGGTTGTAGCTTTAATATGGACTAGCTTCTTGACCTAAATTAATAGCTATGTCTCTTCTTCCCCAAACATTCTCCCTTAGTCTCAGCCCTCATAGATTAGCAGTGGTCTTTGTTCATGTTTTATATATTGATATATATAATAAATCCAAAAATTGCCCTATAGGTTGTATTAAGGGGTTCAGATTCTAGTACCAATTCAATAGGAAGCCAAATATAGGGTTTTAATCATGGGAGTAATACCTGGTGTATGTTTTTAAAAGATCACTCTGAATACTATGGGAAATTGATTATAAGGGAGAAATCATGAAAGCAGGAAACTAGTTATATGTATTCCTTTAGTTCAGACAAGAGAAGATAGTGGCTAATGCCTTGAAGGTACTAATGGAGATGTGGAGAATTGGATGGATTTGTAGTTCAGGGAAGAACTGACAGGAGTGTGGAAATATCGGGGGTTGTGGGGATAGATAATGGAACATTGCTGAGTCGGTGAATTTGATAAGAATTCAGTTGGTAAGACTCAATAATATTAATTGGTAAAAGTTCATTGTAGTAAAACTAATAGAATCAAGAGGTAGAGGAGTGAGTTAGAAAAGACGTTTCTTAAAATCCAGATCTTAGACATGTTATACTTGCTGATAAGAAAGTAAAAGTTGTGAGTGCTGGAGTAGCTGAGGGAGTCTAGGACTAAGACAACCTTAGGAATTTTGATTGAGGTGAAGAAGTCAAAAATTGAGCAATTACGTTATTCAGTGACTCAACATGATAACATCAAAGCCATCAAGATAGATTATTACAATGGAGTAAAGAGAGAGGCAGGAGCCAGGGGCTAAAGCAAATAGTGGGTGAGGAAGAGGCAAGAAAATGCATGAGTAGGCAGTGAGTGGGGTAGTCTGATGATATGAGGCTCAAGGGACTTGGGATTTGGGGGTATCAAAGGGGACCCACAATGTTAGAAAGAGGAACGAGGAGGACCTTGTATCATCTCCAGTTTTATAAACATATGAGATATGAGAGAACCTCTGTTTGAAGGTACTGCAAGAAAGATGTAGAATGATAGATACTTTTTGAGGGCTGAGAGGGATGAGGAATTGATCAGGTTAGGAGATACATAAAACAGTAAAGAAATGGGTCCAGGAGAAGATGGATGACCCAAGGGGATTTTACTTCTGATTGTGGTGGGTGAATGGGATGGAAACTATGATGGCACTGATTCTTGTGGTCCATTTGAAGAAAGTGGATACTAGAATATAAGTTTCATGAGGGCAGGAGATTAAAATGGGCAGTAGAATATGTGAGGATGCTTGGCATGAAGTAGCAATTCAAATATTTTATTATTGAATGAATATTTGAATGCAGTGTTATTGAATGACAGAGCTCAGGATATATGATCCAGAATATTTAGTTAAAGGGCATGTGGACCTTGGCTTTTGTTCTCTACATTCTCACTATCCCGTGAGCTGCTGTGGTGGCTTTGGTAAGACATTTGACTCTTCCAAGGACTTACACAGTGGGTGGCTATTGAACAGTAGGCATTCATACAGAGTCATTTATATTTTCAACTAGGTAACAGATTGAACAGATTGACTGAACACTGTTTATTGAATAATGCATCCTTTTATGCTGCAGTGAGAATTTTTGAAAAAAATACCTTTTAAAGTATAAATTATTTTTATAACATTAGGATTATGTTAATACGTACTACAAAATGGTAGGTTTTTGCCCCATAGAAGTTATTCCTATTTGCTAGAAATCACTGAAATCACTTATAGGAATGGTCCAGAGGAGCAATTGGTGATGGAGATTGGTGGGAAGTACCTTGTAAGTTATTGAGAGAGTCAGGCTCTATCAGAGTATTATTCCAAGTGATGTTCAAGTTGATACTATACCTTAAATATTTATATTATATTGTAACTTTAAATGGGTATAGTATATGCGTATTCATTGATCTTTTTCTCTAAAAAGGTCAATAAATAATAGAGGTAACTGAAGACTTCACATAATACAAGACGGGACATTTAATGATGGTAAAATCACTGGGGAAAGCAACAGCAGAGAAGCATATCAGAGTTAAGGCAGAGTTTGAAAGGTGTGAAGAAGATCAGATATATCAACCAAGAGTAAACTCTTACCCAACGCACATAATAAGTTCCAGTTCCTTCAGAAATCTCACTTTTTGTTTCCCTTTTCTCTTGTTTTGGTAAAGTGGAAAGCTCCAAGAAAAAATCATTTCTTTGTATCAGTTGTATTTCTTTGCTCTCACAAAAACTAAACCTCATTTTGAGTGGTTTTGCCACATTTGATAATTTACTTCACAATCTTCTCTTAACCTCTGACAGTCCTCTCTGCTTCCCTCTGTGTAGAGCAAGGATGCCCTTGCTTGCTGATTTTAAGTTCCTTTCAAGATGCCATCTGTAATGCCTGTAGAATTAGCAGTCTCAGATCATTTTAGATTGCTGTAGACAACAAAGCTATTGAAATCAGTCAATGAATTTAGCTTGCAATGAAGAGTACCAGAAATTTCCAACTGCAGTTTAGTTGATTTAATTTCCCAGAAGGGAAGTTATAGCTGCATGTGAACGCACTCACCATATATATTGTCAGAAAGCCAGTGGAAGATACTCGTTTTTCCAGATGATTAGAAGTTTCTTTGGCTAAAATGAATAGCTTTGCTATGCCAATGCACTCGCAGAGTTTAGACTTTTGACCCTGGTATATTTTACTCTCAGCTTAGCAATATGAATATTTGCTTTGTGAGAGAGTGAAAATACTGAAGAAAATTTTGTTTTTTGGCTTTACCTGCTATAAAATATATATTTTAGCCTTTCTGACTTTCTACTCTTATTGAAAACTTGCTATGTTGCAATGTAACAAGTCACACTACTTATTTTATAATATTTATGTGGAGAGTGAGGAGGCATTGAAATTCTTAATCGCAGACCACTGTTTTCATGCTACAAGAGAAAGCTCCTGCATTCTTTTTAAAGGTTGGCTTTGTAAAAAAGTTATGCTTATATAGTTTGCATATCATTTCATCAAAATATGGGTGAGCCAAATTAACATTTCGAAATTTTATAACTGATGGAGAGCTTTAGCATCCTGCAACCAGGCATGGCCAGTGAAATTGTACTAGAAAGTGAAGAATGCAAATTATCACTTGAATTTAGCCACAAAGAAGCCATTAGTATTCTTGGCAAGAATATGGTTTTTAGAGGTTGGGAAAGGAGGCCCACTGGAGGTGGGGAAGAGTGACAGGCAGGTGAGGAAATGGAGAATACATGAGCAAACTATTTAAGTTTGGCTTTTAAGTAGAATAGGAAAGTAGACGGTGATGGTAGTTTTGCTGTTCTTGTTTTTAAGAGAAACTATAGCATTTCTGAATAGGGACGTGAAGCATGCAGCAGAGAAAGAGAAGTGGAAAATTCATGGGGAATACAGGTAGACCAACTGAGGCCCCTGAGAACAAGGGAGGAGACGGCACGCACAGCAGAAGGATGTTGCTGTTTGACAGCTGTGCTGTCAGGACTGTGGAACAGGAACAGAGCTCCTCTCGCTGGCCCTGCAGGGCGGTCAGGATGGTGAGTTAGACGGGCGACTTTGGGGCTGCTCTGGCCTGGGCAGACTGCTAACATGGGTTCTCCACTGGAAAGCATAGAAAGACCCTGCAAAGACTGTGTCAGGAAAGACACAACTGCAGAGAAAGATGATGTGGAAACAGCTCTTTGTTCATCTTTCCTAAGAAAAGCAAGCCTAAAGGGCATATCTCCAGATATATCTCCAGACATATCTGGGAAGGAGAAAGCCTTCATACCTCTCTGGTGAGAAATGAAACCTCATATAAAGACAAAGCAGAAAGTCTGGCTGCTGCAGAGGTGCTATTAATCAAAGCTTCTGCAAACCCTAAAAAGAATAAAGAAATATTAGGGAGTGTTAGAATGAGAGTAGATATTGATATTTGTTCCATATGTAACGAGCCTAGTATTTCCTAAACCTAGTATTTTTAGAGATTATCTAAGCAAAGGAATAGGTATTGAGTGTGTTAACGCATGGGAAATCCCCCAGGTGCATTTGGTTGGGAAATCTAGCTTTTGAAGGCATTTGGTGAATTAGCACTCAACTAGCACTCATTTTTCCAGTCAGCATAGTTCATGGATGTATTGATAGACTCAAGTTCAACTTCCTATTCTTACCTGTTCTCATTTATATAATAATAATAATGTAGACATGGATAATTCTTTATAACTATATTTTAATTTCTATATTGATAAAAATCAAGTAATATCATTGCAGGCAAGCATTTGTTGTGTAACTGTATAAAATACTTTATTTACATCAACATAAAAACATTCAAATAATTTCAGGTCTGCAAACTCAACATTCTGACTTGAAAGGAAATTCCTAGTTTTTTTGTAGTATACTCTTCAGGCAGCTGTCCCACAAGATGCTGGAAAGCAGTTTGTAGTAGAAATGGTACAAATTTCAGCTGACTTTTTACTAGGTATATGACATTAGACAACTTAATTTCTTGGAGCCATGCAAGAAATTTCCCTGAGTCATGCAAAAGACATAGTATATGGGAATTCCTATCCACTTCTCTTCCTCTGTAATCATAATCTGATCACATGGAAGTAGCCATATTAAAAAATTGGGTGAAAACAACCTGTATTTGGTGGTAGTGAGGGGTGTTGGTTTTGGTTTTAACTTTATATAGATATGAAGTTTAAAAAAACAGCAGTATTCCACAAATGAAAGCAATGTACATTTAAAAGGTAGTATAGATAGTATTTATCAATGTCTGTACATTTCATTAATACTTCCTTTGCCTTGTTTATTTAACTTCTGAAAACTTACATTTGACAGTTCCCTGGAGGAGCTACCCAAGAGTGGACTTCACCCACCTGCAAGTCCTCAGGTTCTACATGTTGGTAGTCAAGTAGCCACACTTTCTAAAATAACAACATATTCTAGGTAGAGTTCTTCCTTCTTGGATATGACTAAATTTTAATGCTGGTGGTGAAATTAAGTACTAAAACTGTTTGACTTAAAAGAAAAACTGATCATAGATTATAGAACTTACATCACTAATATGTAGACAGAAAGCTTGGCGCTCAGCGTTGGAACACCGCTTGACACGGCATTTCTATTTTTCACATTTTGTTTAGATTCCACATTCTCACGGAGAGTCAGGAAATCTGTGCCTTTTATTTATTCACTATGATGTGGAGAGTCAACTCTCTTGAGTTTGCCATAAGTTTACTTTACTAATAAAAGCATTCACCTCCAAAAAAGGCGTGATAGAGATCATGTGCTCCAGATACCCAGACATAACCTAAAGGTACTCAGGTTAATTCTTCTTAGGAGATTTTGCTAGACTCTGCCCATTAGTCCCTTATATTATTATTGTGATACAATAGGATGAAAGAAATTCATTAGTTTTTTTCTTGAAAGAGAAGAATAATTTAGCTGATTTATCTTTTATCTGATGTTTTGATAGACTGAAGTTTCTTGTTATTATTCCCCATTGCTTCCTCAAATATTGTAGTAGCCTTTGCCTCAAAGATGCAAAGTAATTGAAAAACTCAAAGTTGAATCATGTGGTGACTTTATTCTTCCACTTGGCATAACACCCATGTCACTCTGCTCTGCCACCTATAGCATCTTTCATTTCTCTTTCCAGTCCCCAGTCTGCCTTTCCTGGTCATTCACAGCAGTTGTTAAAACATGACCATAAGGTTCAGTTAAATTATAGACTCGCAAAAAACTTGTACCTGAAGTTAAACAAATCTTTATAACTTCTTCTTTAAATGGCTTGCCACCATTTCTTTGATTTGAATTCTAGTGGTTTATAAAGTTATAGCCAATGCCAAGGTAAAATCAAATGCTTCTGACAGAGAGTAGACTTACGTCAGCCTCACAGTTTTCAACAGCTGACCTCTCATTAACCCGGAGTGAGTTTGGCACATAATTATGTTGTGTTGGAAGTGGACAGTGTCACAAATTTTGGAAAAATGATTACAGTACAGTGAGAATGTTTATTAATAACTTGTCATCATAAGTTAAGAAGAGACACTGCAGGTTTTTACCCTGTGCATTTCAGACTTTCTTTTTACTTAATAAAAAAGAAATTCTCAATTCTAATTGGATAACCCAGTTTGGAAATCATTACATTCCTAATAATGGAATGGTGATTCTTGTCCAAGTGTTTGACCTTTCCTGAAAGATCAGAGGAAAATAATTATTATTTCAGATAATAAGAGTTCTGAAGATAAAATTTCATACCACCAGTTTTAATCTTAACAGAACAAACTGAAATAGAATTGTAGAGCATTAGCACAGAAGGTGCTGTTATATTTACTCTTTTTTATTTTACAAAGGTGATTGCCCTTCCCAAATAGCTTTGCTTTCAGTATTTTAAACAATTGTTTCTCATTCATGCTACTATGTATTGCTGCTTCTGCACAGGCAGCTGGTTGTATCCACTTACCCTGAACATACAAATCTCATTAAAATGTCAGGCTCTCACTAAGGGAAACCCTTATCATCTCTAAGGGAAACCCTTTATATAGAGACATTTTGGAAAAATCAATATCACCTTTCTTCTTTCTCTGCTTATAGAAACTTCAAGTTTAGGTTTATTTTCTACTTAATTGTTGACAGATCAGTCTTCAAGTGTATGTTATGTGATGTTGGTTTAATTTTAAATGGGATTAGACACAGTAAACTTAAATATATTCAAAAGTATTTGTACTTCAAAAACAAGTTTTATGGAGGATTATAGTATATCAAATTTTAATTTCTGAAAAAGAATCATAGCAAAAGTAAATAAATGGCCTGGACTCCGATTACATTTCTGACGTGTCACACCTGTGTAATGTCTACATAGTAATATGAGATGGTTGCTGTCTTACCTTTATTATATTATCTCTTCTCACTTTCTTTTATGTTCCTCTTCTCTGTTTTTCTTTTCCCTACATATCAATTTAAGCAGCTCCACAAGGAATGTGGTGACAAGTTCTTTGGAAGTTTTTCAAAATTTTTCTACCTTCTCTTCTCCTGCTAGATACAGCGCTGCGGTTGTGAGCAGCGCAGCCGCTAGCGTGGCTGCTGTGATTGCTGCAAAAACCAGGTAGAACTGCGTGAACGTGTGTGTCTGATGTGATGCCAGCACTCTTCCCTGCCTTACTCATCACCTCAAAGTAAACATACCCGTTTGAAACAGTGACAGCACTGTTACGAGATCTTAATCATGTTATGGACATTTTCTCTAGTTGTAGATAAATTCCACAATGTTAATACCGACTTTGCATAAATCATCCTTTTATCTTTTTACTGCCATTTGTCTGTGGTACTTCTCAGTCGTGTGGATTATTGCATGTTGTGTGCCTATTGACTTTGGGGGTTTTATAATTCGAATTTTTATATCTGGAACAGAACCAGATATAAATAGCTATTTTAAGATTCTATTAGTTTTATCCTCTCCCACAAACCAATTATACTTGAGGGTAATCTAAAGGCTAATAAAAGAATAAACATTTTAATTTTTGTGGGTTTCTGTTTATACATAATTTCTAGTAGTCTTTTATAGTTTCACATGCTTTTTAAAACATAGTATTGTTAGATTTTGATGAAAAGTTAATCAATTCTATATTAGTGAGTAAAATGATATAATAGATTCTTAGCCCTTCTTTTCATCCTCTTTCTACTGTTCCTTAGTTCTGTGTCTATCTCTGTCTCGCCTGGAAACATTTCTAATTACCGACTGTGAAAACTACTCTCTGCTGTAGAGTGATTTTTCAACTAAAAACTCACTCTAAATGCTCACCAGGCTCTCCAGTCCTGCAAAGTGTCACTCACTCCTGGATGCACTTTGCATCAGCCCTGTTTCCAAGCCTTTAGCTTTTTCATATCTCCAGTCCTTGAGGAAATCAGCTGGCTCTAGCCAGGTTAAGAGAACAAGGTACTACGGGGGCAGATTTCACAGCAGTGATGTGCTGCAAAAGCTTCTGCTTCCAGTAACACTTAACTACTGTATTAACAGGCCAGATGTGAAAATCCTAGAGCTGATTTATGGCCGGCTTTAAATTCACTGTGATTTCAGTGCAATGCTAATGCATAAGCACATTATTTTGTATGATGAACTTGCCTTTCAACCCTTTGTGACATTTTATTAGCACACGTGGTGTTTGATATGATATTATGAGTTATTGTGTAAGTATTTAAATTACAGTAGAACTCCCTCTTATTGCATGGATGTAGCTATATTAGAATAGTTGAATGTTTAGTAAGATACAGCTTTATACCTTTTGAAAAAAATGATAAAGAATAATAAAATGATTGGTTTTATCTGGCTGCTATGGTATAATTATCAAAGATGAAGGCTTTTCTTGGGCCATATCTGGGAAATACTGAAACACAAAAATTTTTCTTCTAAACTTAGAGCAAAAATTATTAAGCCTAATATAAATAATAAATATATCCCAAGTGTCCATTATTAAAGGTGTAATCTTAATGAAATAACTGTATGAACTGATTTCTGACAGAACATGAAATTAATGGCAGAGTATACAACTGTGACTGTAGTTAGTGAAAGCCTGATATGATACAGGCTCTCTGTTGATCATATGGGTATATCCTTCTCACTGTTATTCAGGTTTTCAGTATACTTACTTGTAATTCCAGGTAACTTCAGAAACACAGGGAGGTGTTTAAACAAAGAGAAAGAGCATTGTACATTTTGCTTTAAGAAAAAGTATCTGGCCCTGACCAGGTAGCTCAGTTGGTTAGAGTGTCGTCCTGATATGTCAGGGTTATGGGTTTGATTCCCAGTCAGGGCACATACAAGAAGAAACCAATGAATTCATAAATAAGTGGAACAACAAATTGATGTTTCTTTCTCTTTTCCCCTTCTTCTCTCTCTAACATTGATAAATAAAAAATTGAAGGAAAGAAATATCCAAAATTATTTTATATTTGTGGAATTGGGAGTATTAAAGGAGCAGACATCTGTCATTGTCAGGGCTAAGCCTGTGTACAGTGACAGGTTGCAGACCATACTTGGAATAATCTCCTCATAAAAGCCCCTAGTACATTTGTTTAAAACGAAATGGTCAGTGGTATGTTTTGATGGATAACAAATGGAGATGGGATGAGGAAAAACACTGGCTCTGTGAAAGCACTCCCTTCTCCATTTGTGGCATTCAGTTGTCTTTGTATTCCAGTAAGTTATTTTGCTCTCACTGTTTAACAAGAAAAGAACAACATAAAAATTCTTGCATACTTTTTCCAATTGGGAAATTTCAATGCTTTTCATTTATTGTAAAACTAAGAACAATTCTATAACTTTTTTGTACATAGCTACTATATATAGGGCAATCTATTATCTTTCAGCAGGGATGAAGCACTCTAAAAGAAATAAGTCCTAAATACTTTACCCTTCAAGTCAAGCATCTTGCTACTTAAATAAACTTCTTGTTTAAAAATAAAAGGCGTGTCTGCAGTTATGGACTGACTGAGCAAGTGTTAGTAGTTATTATCACTAGTTTTTATTAATAACAAATGGCACAATCTAAGTATATTTACGTATTTGAGAAATGGCAGTGGTCTCTACCAGGTAAGCTACTTGGCATTCTGGAAAATAGGAATGCAGGATACCCTGAGGGGACCTTGCTAACTCAGCGAGAAGGGTACCAGAAAGAGCAGTTGGGATAGTGTCAGAAATGTTTTATCTCAGATCTTTGCTTTTGTATCACAGTAAACTTTAAAATTATAATAAAGCATAGTATAATAATCAAATTTTTTCTTGCCATGATAGTCTATGTAGCATTTTGAATTTTGATACAAAAAATCTAAGTTAAAGAATTTAGGGCTCCCAGGAAAGATGGAGGCATAGGTAAATATGCCTCACCTCTGTGTACAACTATAGTAAAAAAAATACAATTAGACTACGAAACAAATATCACTCAGAATTATCAGAAAATTGAGGTGTGTGGAAATCAAACAGCCAAAGATTTCAAGAAGCCGCATTTATCCAGATAGGTCATGCTACTAAGACAGGGGGTCAAAGCAGCTCTACCTAATAAATAGAAACAATAAACAAGGGGCTGCCAAAATGAGGAGACAAGAAAATATGGTCCAAATGAAAGAACAGAACAAAACTCCAGAAAAAGAACTAAATGAAATGGAGATAAGCAACCTATCAGATGCACAGTTCAAAACACTGGTTATCAGGATGCCTTAGGAACTCACTGGGTACTTCAACAGGGTGAAAAAGACACAGATAACAATGAAGGTTGCATTAAGTGAAATGAAAATTTATAGGGAACCAACAATGGAGGGGATGAAACTGAGAATCAAATCAATGATTTGAAAGGCAAGGAAGGAAAAAAACAGCAAGAAGAAAAAAGAATTTTAAAAATGAGGATAGGCTTAGGAACCTCTGGGACATCTTTAAACGTACCAACATCCAAATCATAAGGGTGCCAGAAGAAAAAGAGGAAGATCTACAAATGGAAAACTTTTGGCAAAATAATGAAAGAAGACTTCCCTAATTTCTAGGAAATAGACATACAAGTCCAAGAAGCATAGTCCCAAACAAGATGGACCTAAAGAGGACCACACCAAGACACACCATGATTAAAATGCCAGAGGTTAAATATAAAGAATCTTAAAAGCAGCAAGAGAAAAGAAGAGAGTTACCTACAAAATGTTTCCATAAAACTGTCAGAAGATTTCTCAAAAAAACTTTGTTGGCTAGAAGGGACTGGCAGGAAGTATTAAAAGTGATGAAAATCAAGGACTTACAACCTAGACTACTCTATCCAGCAAAGCTATCATTTAGAACTGAAGGGCAGATAAAGTAAAACTCGGGGAGTTCATCATCACCAAGCCATTATTGTATGAAATGCTAAAGGGACTTATTTAAGAAGATAAAAACGATGAACATTAAAATGGCAATAAATCCGCAGCTATCAATAATTGAATCCAAATTACAAGCTAAGCAAACAAGCATAACAGGAACACAGTCATCGATATGGAGATCATTTGGAGCATTATCATTTGGGAGGGAAAGGTGCAGGGATTAAGAAGCACAAATTTGTAGGTACCAAAGAGACAGGTAAATGTTAAAAACAGCATAGGAAATGGAGAAGCCAAAGAACTTAAATGCATGACCCATGAACATGAACTACAGGGGGGATTGCTGGAGGGAATGGGGGTACTAAGTGAAGGAGGGCAAGGGGGAAAATGGGACAACTGTAATAGCATAATCAATAAAATATATTTTAAAAAATTAGCCCTAATTAGCTCAGTAGATTGAGTGCAGGCCTGCAAACCAAAAGGTTGCCAGTTCAGTTCCCAGTCAGGGCACATCCCTGGGTTGCAGGGCAAGTCCCCAGTAGGGAGCAAATAAGAGGCAACCACACAATGATGTTTTTTCTCCTCTTTCTCCTTCCCTTCCCCTCTCTTTATAAGTAAATAAAATCTTTAAAAAGTAAAATAGGTTAAGATTTTAAAAGAAGGAATTTTGCTTAGGAAAAGGCACACAAAAAAATTGTAAACAGATATCTGGAAGGAAGGAAACTCATGACTCCCCTGTATATCCTGGTTCTTGTAGAGGGAAAGTTCTGACGGAATTCTATAAAGTAAAAAGTTGCTTATAATTATGATCCTTTCAGAAATAATCCTTTCCTACTATATCAGAGTCTGTATATTAGTACATCAATTTTTACAAGACTTTAGCTAAAAGTTGTTTAATTTAAACTGTGATGATGAAACACACGCTGTACAATTAGCTTTTTTAAAAATTCTCAATATGTAATTAGAATAAAAGTCACCTCAAGGACATTCTTCAGTTTTTCTTTGAAAATAGACCTAAAATTTCCAACTGTTCTCAGTCTGCAGCAGAAATTTGTTATAACAGTTAAACAAATGTGGGAGAGGAATGTAAACTCTAGATAAATCAGGTTGCTGACACTGAAAGTGAACTTCTTCTTCCTTTCTCTGTTTTTCCTCATTAGCTCCATTTTTAAAAGAAATCTTTGCTTCATTATTGTATTTTCCTCCATTTTCAGTTTTTGAAATAAAAAACAAAAACTTTGATATTCTTGAAATGGAAATAATATTAGTTTAACATTTTATTTCAGCTTGTTTATTTGGCAAACTAGGGAAAATGACCTTATTTGATACTTAGTTTCTGTGGCATGAGTCAAGGGTATTTACAGATTTATTCTGGTTTCCTCATTAGAGTCTTTTAGAAAGCATTTTAATTTTGTTCATAATTTAGGTATGTCTTAAACACTTTAAACTTAGAAAAAAATTACAAGTTATTATTTTAGAAATAAGATAAGAATCTAAGTAATTATGTCATACTATATTAGTAAATTAGTCATTAATTTAAAATATTTTGCTGTTAATATTTATTGATAACATTTTATTGTCAGACATAAAATAATATGGCCAATGACTTTATTTATTCTTTAATATTTAGTACAATATACCTAAAGTTCATGTATTTTCTTTAATGGTAGTTAGTAGTTAAAAATTGAAAAAAAATATTTTTAGATACCTAGGCCTCATATATTCAGATATATGATTGTCTAGAGAAAACCAATATTCTCACATTACTACAGTAAGTGTTTTTAATAAGTAGAGGTCCCCTGAGAATATTGAACTCTACTGATCCATCCTGAATTTAATGGAACATCTTTCTTGCTTATTATTTGAACACCCTTTGAGATTTAAACATTTTAGGACTTTTGGGAGAAAATATATACAAGACTACATACAAAAGAAACAAAAAATGAAAACATTTTGGGGATTATGAGATACTTATTAAATGGGGATTTTAAGAAATATTGTGTGTTATTTAAAATTGAGTTGAGGAAACAAGCTTGTATCTGTTCTCAAAATCCTGAAACAAAACTATCACGAACTACTTAGTACAGATGAGGGTTTTTTATTTAGGAAATGTGCTTATTGCTAGGTATTACAGGGTGTGTCATTTCTTGAGTGTATACCATGCGCTCAGCACTGTGGTAAGTACTGAGTGTGTATTACTCTGTTGTATTTTATTTCTAGCGATAACCTTTGAATAAAATAACATTTTCATCTAATTTTACAAATGAAGAACCTTAAATAGAGCTAAGTAACATTCCCAACATCACAGTAAAGGCCCAAACCTTAGTTTATAATGTAGTGGAGGAGATAAGATACATAAAAAAGTTACTACTAATTTTTTTTGAAAACCCTGGTTATCACAAATTGAAATGTAACTATATGTCATGCAGTGAATCTGTGCCATGAAGTGAAGGGAGGAGTATCTATTCTTTTAGAAGATTGCATGAGTAAATGAAATTCATTAATTGCATAGCATGGGACACAGTACATGATGGGTATTATTGTTACTACTATTACTTATGGATACCATCTGGACCAGTGCAGATGGAGAGTGGGGAGAGGTGCCTTCTGTGTACAGCCTGGAAAAATATGAGAACTGTGGGTAGAGAGGAGGCCTGAGCAGAATATAGTTTGTATAGCAAAGTGGTAGGAAATATGATTGGAGAGGGACATTGTAGCTACATCTTAGAAGGTGTTGAATGTCATGCAGAAGTATATTGTTGAATGTAATGCAGAAGTATATCTTAGCTCTCCACCCTCTAAATGGTTAAATTCCTTCTATTGCATCTTCAGCTTCTGATTGAGTACCTTCTGGAGGCAGATCTCTCGTGAAAGGTGTTATTAGGAAACAGATTTCCCCGCCTTTTGACAGTTTTTCATATTAGGAAGTACTTCTTTTTATTGAACCAAATCTCTCTCACTGTAGATTCTACTCAACAGTAGGCAAACAGAGTGTATCCACGTTGAGTGAATTCACTATCACATATTTGAGGATTGCTCTTCATGCTTCTCCTGAATTTTTTCCATATCCTGAGCCAATATTACTAGTTCTCTCAGCCAAATTTCATTAGGCTTGGCATTGATTTCCTATCATACTGGTCTCTTTTTTCTAAGTAGGTTTGTCTGACAGTTCCCCTAGAATTAAATTTAAATTCTTTCACCTTATTAAATATTAAATGAAGATTTGGGTTTTGTTTTTGTTTCCATATTTTTTGTTTCATCTGGAATTTCTAGTATTGCTTATTCATAAATTTTCTTCTCAGAACTATGATTATATGATTATTAGTTATAAAAAATAACTAATCCACATGAGTAATTAACCCTAAAATTAAAATGACCTCTACCGCCCTGGCCAATGTGGCTCAGTTGATTGGAGCGTCATCCTGTAAGCTCAAAAGTCATGGGTTTGATTCCCAGTCAAGGCACATGCCTGGATTGTGGGTTTGATCCCAGGTCTGGGCACATGTAAGAACAACTCCCAGTAGGGGCACCTAGGAGAGACAGCCAGTCTATATTTCTCTCCCACATCGGTGTTTCCCTCCCTAACTCTCTCCCTCCATTTCCTTCTCTCTCTCAAAAAAAATTAATACTCAAATCAGGTGAGGATGAAAAATAATAATGATAAATAAAATGACCTGTACTTACGCATTACTTTCAAAAATTATTTTTATTGTCTAAAATTTTGAAAATATTTTATTATTTGAATATATTAATTATTCTTTTATATGTTAACTTCATATTCCATGCCTTAGAGTATGTTAAGCACTTTGTACATAATTATTTAAGACTTGTGGAACGCTCATAAGCCACATATTATCCCCACTTAAAGTGTAGTAACTGAGGCTTAGAGGAGTAAAAAAAATTGTCCTTCATGAAGCTTTTAAAAGGTGCTCATGACCGTTATACTATAATGCTGAAACTGTTTCCTTTAATATTATTTACTGTCATCCTTATTGGTGATTGTGTCTAGCATTTGCATTAAGTAAGCAATCTTTCACTTTTTATTTATTATAAAAATTTAAATTAGAGTGCTTAAATTTTTCATTGTATGGTATGTTTAACATCAATCGTGCTTTAGTTTTTCATTAAACTGGTTAGAAATGATACAAAAAGGTGGTGGCTCTATCATACTTGAATTTGAGATAACAATATTTCAAAAAAATTAAAATAGCTCTGGTGTGTATGATTTTTCAAAACTGATCAGAGTCAGAGGTGCCCTAAGACCACCCTCAGGTTTGCTGATTCACTGGAGGATTTACAGTCAGACATGATTAAGATTTATTCCAGTGGAAGAATACAAAGCAAAATCAACACGAGAAGAGGCAGGTGGGATCAAGCATGGAAGAAGCGGGACTCGTGTTTTCAAAAGCCCTCTCCCAGTGAAGTCTAACGAGACACGCTTGATTCCTACAGCGACGAGAGCTAACAACAAAGCAGGCGGAGTGTTGTCTGCCAGAGAAGCTCATTAGAAACCAAGTACCTAAGACAAGGTTTTCATTGAGCTCGTTACAGAGGCACACCGTACCTAGTTCATACGGAAATTTCAGACTCTCAGAAGGAAAGCAAGTATTTAGTGTAAATAACATTGTTTATATAGTTTAGGCAGTGAGGAACTCTTATCTTTAAGAGGAAGTTTTATATGACTGCAGGGAACTGTTTATGAGCCAAGTTCCCAAATGCCAGTCAGAGGCCAACCTTGCAAGCAGGCCTTCCACAGGATAGGCTGCCTCAGGCCTGCTTAGTGAGGTGTTATCCAGGATTCAAGAGGCATTGGGGAAATTAGGTATTCTTGTTTACTTGTTAGTATAGTGGATGTGATTGAATTTGAAATTTATTTTCCTTGAAATATTCTCAACCTAAATGGTATACTTAAGGGTATTTATTTCATTGAAGTCATTAATAGTACCCTATTTTTGTTTATCTGTTGTTCCAGCTATTGCTTTCAGATGTTGAGGAAATTCAGTTTTTCTGCATAGAATTATCTATAACCAGTACCTCAATTTTTATTGAAAAGCTAGTAGGATTGATCATTATTGCTGTTGTTATAATAACTATTATTATTATTATACTTCATTTGAGAGAAATTGTCAGAGTGTTGTGTCATTCCATTGTGCATATTTTATAATTTGAGCTATCTAAACATTTTTTGGAAATGATATGTAATCATAAATGACAAATAACTGGGTGAAAAAACCGTATGATCTAAAGGAAACTAGAACCAGCACTGATAAGGCCTCTTGTTGAACAAGGAACTCTGATGGAGAATGGACAATGCTGGTCTTGTCTCTTGTTTTTTTTGTATTGTGAGCACAGAACAGTGCATGTTCTGTGAGACTGGGGGTGTCGTTCCTTGTTTACCACTGTGTGGCCAGCGTATAGCACAATGTCTGGCAGATAGTAGGTGCTTAAGTATTTATTGAATGAATTAGTGACTGAGTCTGTGAATGAAAAGAATGACTTGTGAGATGTCAGAGAAAGTTAGTTCATAAAATACCAGAAGAATGTGGGAAAGGGGAAAGAAACATCTGTGCCGTTTTATAGAGATTTTCAAGGGTTCTTTAATAATTGATTATTTTAGTCTGGTGATTGTTTATAGAGAGGAATAAGAAGTCAGCTTATTATTTAAAAAGGTTGGCTGTATTAGTTTTTCGGTGGCCTCATTTCTCATTGAAGACCTTTTTTTAAATTTTTATTTAATTCTTGTTCAAGTACAGTTCATTGAAGACCTTTTAAAGAGAATTTCCAAAGTGTTGAACAAATGAAATCTACTTTCCTTTTTGTTTTGTTTTGTTTTAAAGAGAGGCACTCCTGATTATGGTTTTAGAAGTTTTTTTTAATATTAGTTATTGATTATTATTTTTGGTTTCCTTAGAGATTGAATAGGTTGAAAAAAGAAACAATTGTTGCTAGGTTAGCTTGCTACCATTTCACCAAAAATGTTTTATTTTCTTTCCAGCAGCACCCAGGAGCCTTCTCAGCCATTCGCTTCATCAGTAGCTTCAGCACAGCGTGGGCCTCAGAGGCCGGAAAGCCCAGCCTTTGCCAGACCAGGGGTGGCCAGTCTCACAACCGCTGCTGCCTTCAAGCCTGTGGGCTCCACCAGCATTGTCAAGTCACCAAGCTGGCAGCGGCCAAACCAAACAGGTATGCCAAAGAAATCTCTAACATTTTGCTTTTCTTAAGTGTAATTATGAAAATGTGTTCTGGGGTATATAATAGAATTAATTGGCGAAACTCATTCTCAACCATCTAACATTTTAAAAGGACTACAGAGAATAGGTACAGCTGTTTTCCTCTCGAAGTGTTTCATAAACATTTTCCATATGTTATTGCCATTTGCTATTCATAACTATAGAACTGGGCATTTTCTTATTTTCCAGATTCCTTGGGGAGCATGTGTTATGGATTGTAAATTTGGGGTCTCATTAACGAACTGTATTGTCAGAAGGTAATCTTGGAAAATACAACATTTTAGTTTTGATGATAGATGCAGAATTAACAACAGAAGCATTTAATGTCATCAGACAATTACTGAAGAAAGGATCTTTCTTTCCTTCTGAAGATTCAGAAGGCAGACATGGAAGGAGGACATAGTGCTACAGAGAGCATTTGAATGGTGTTAGGATGGAACAATTTAGGGTCAGTCTGGAAACTTGAGTTTTCATTCACTTCTATAGATGAATAGCTTTAAATAAAGTCAGTTAATAACCTCTTTGATCCTCAGTTTTCTGATCTGCAGAGTGCAGGAAGACTAAATGATCTCCTGTTTCTCCAGGAGTGAACCAAGTTTGTAACTATAGGATCAGAGTAACTGTTTTAGCAGGAAGATGGGACTCTACTTAAATGTTGCCAATCCCACACTCAGCTTTCATCTCTTCCCGTTCTTTACACTGCCCCTGGGTGATCTCTCATGCAGGTTTCTGTGGGTACCTAGTCGCAGTCCTCTTTCCTGAACTTCACATCCTCAAACCTTGTTAACCTACTTGCTGTTTCCTGATGGTACCTCAAATGCAGTGTGTCTGAAGTGTCATTACCTATCTCTGGGAATGGAACATCCACCCAGTCACCAAAGCTGGATGGTGAGCTTGAGACCTCCCACTCCACTCCCCTCTTCTCACAGTAATTAACACCTAATGATTCTACATCTCAGTATTGCTCAATTTTTTTTCTTCTCTCCACATTGCCTTGTCATTGCAAACACCCTGTAACTGATTTCCCTGTCTCCTTCTCCCCTGTCAGTCTGTCCTCCATACCCCAGCAATGCTTTGTCTAAAACTCTGGTCTGACTCTGGGCCCAGCTGTCTCCACAAGCTCCTCTCCTGCTGCTCCCAAGTGGATATGATCTAGACCAATTTAAAGAAAAGAAATTTTTATTATTTTGAAAACTTAAAATATTTAGCGTAGTGTAATTAACCTTTGAAATTTCTGGACTGTTAATTAACTTGGCAAACCTATTCTTTTGGGGGAAAATTCTGACAGCTCAGCCCATACATTTTAAATTATTTCCATTTAGTTAAAGCTTATCCATGACAGTAGAGATTAGCTATAAATATTTTGTGTGTCCATTAAAATAAAATAATTCAGAAAAAATTTGGAAAGATAATTAGAAGGGAAGAAGAGAATATTTCCTAAAAGAACAAGGGAAAGACTAGATTTCTGAGGTAGAAACTGACACAAAGTATATGTACTGTGGAGAGCAGAAAATAATATGTACTGCTTTTGGAAACTATGGTCAAAATAGCACTTTGCTTATTAGAGGGAAAAGGAAAAATCTCACTTGATGTGAAATTCCTGGAGAATACACTACAGCAAAATTACCACAAGAGGGTGACAGACTCCTTTCTTCTCTGAATAATCGAGGCAGGCAGATAATGCAACTAAAATTAGTATTCACTGGCCACTATTTAAAATATACTTTTTACAAAACATAAATGAATTTAATTTGAAAAATCAACAGTATGAAACATTAGACAATATATAACATTATAAACCATTAATATCATAAAAAATTGAAAATGTTTTGCCATTGATAAGTCATTGTTGAGCTACATCATGATGCTTACTTAGCTCAAATCAGAAGGCATTTGCATAACACCTGCTGTATCTTGCTCTAAGTGCTACACACTGACACTTCATGAATTGGTATGTTATATATAAAAGTACTTATTTTACAATCTTTTGTAAAAACTGTGTAATAAATGAAAAATTGCCAGCTCCCCAAATTCTTTTATTCTACTCTAATAGTATCTCACATTTCAAAACAAAACAAAACACCTCAGAATCTAGTCTTGGTCTCATAAACAGTTTCAAGAGCTTCCTAATGCAGATGAAAAGTAATTTTGATTTAGAAGGTGACAGGTGCCTCATTATGGGTTCTTAGGTTCTTACAATTCACCTGTGAGAACCGCAGCGTCAGCAGAGGGCTGCAGAGCCAGAGGGCCTGTCGTGGGCTAGTGTGGAGTTGGGTAAAGCACCCAGGCGGGCGCCATGGCTTCTCACCTGAGAAATTCGGCCTGCTTTCTCTTCGTAATTCACAGCTGTGCACTAGTGTGGGTGGAGAAAAATGAAAACAATTTTTTAATTTTCCTATCCTCCATCACCAGAGAGTGACTGTTACCAGTGATGTCATTTTAAACTCATTCCTACAGCTGGGTGGGAGACGTGGGATCAGAATCACCTAGCTGCAGTCTGTGACCCACCTGGTTGATCCTGAATCAGTTTAATGGACCACAGACAATATTTTCATTAAAAAATGAAATAGAATAGAAAATACAAGAATATTTTCATATGCTAAGGAAAATATTATAAAATGTAATTTTAGTTAATATATGTATATACAAGTAAGTGTATTTGTATGTACACATGCAAACATGTTTTGGGTTAGAAGGTAAAGTATATTTCATACTGTTGTTTACAGTTAGAAGTCTGAAAGTCATTTATTTAAGTAGATTTTAGTCATACTTTGTCCTTTGGGATGACCAATAATGGCTGTGAACTGATAGCTTAGGGAAAAAGCCTGCATCGGAAGGGCTAATTGAAAGTTCAAGACCTACTACTACCTTCTGAACCTGCCTTGCGTTTCTGTTACCTCCACTGAAGTTCTGGCTTTAAATTTTCGATCATTGTTTCACTTCGGTGTTGTACAGTGCGTGTTACCCAGAGAGAGAGGTCTTACAAGAGCACAGTAATGCTGTTCTGGTTGATAAATAGGAAGTGGGTGTATGTAACAGCATTATAGTTTAGATTGGGTCATCTTTTTCTCAGTCTCAGGCATATAGTGTATACATATGCAGGTTTGCCAGTGGCTGCCAAAAAGCTAAATATTTTAGGATGCAAAATGTTCTAAAGTTCATAGTCTAAATGGAAGTATTAAGATATAAGAAAAGTAAGAATCCAGGCTTGAATTTTATTTAAGCCAACAAACCTACTTCCTATTCACCTTGTCTTTGGCTAGATTTCCATAATTCAGATGCGATAGTCCATTTAGAAATGTTGGCTTGATATAGAAAAATACATAATAGGTGTGATTCTTCTTGTCATTTTTCAGAATTGGGGACTTGTACTTTTTAAAGTTATTTTTTAATTCATTTTTTGTATGTCTTAATAGATTTTAGAATGTTTGAAACCTTCATATTGTATATAATTAGTAAGTGGTTAGATACATATTTTCAAAACGTTTGTAAATTTAGTGGTATAAGTTGAAAAGTATGTTCTTATGTTTATGTAGGTGACCTAATTTGCTATGTAATGTTTTTCCTATATTCTGTTTAGGCTATGGATATCACATTAGTTCATTCGATGCAAGTATACGTATAAAATATTACCGTCTTACCAAATTTAGTCAGCTGTTTTTCACAAATACAGTATTAGAGTCATAAAGAGTCATTATATGTTGGAAGCACATTAGTTTTCTAACTTTAATTGTATACAAAGTGAGGACGACTCATACAGGGATGTCCAATCTTTCGATATCTCTAGGACACACTGGAAGAAAAAGAGTTGTCTGGGGCCACACATTAAATGTATAGACACTAACAAAAACTGATGAGCAAAAAAAAAAGATTTTAAGTAAATTTACGATTTTGTGTTGGGCCCCATTTTTAGCCATCCTGGGCCACATGTAGCCCATGGGCCATGGGTTGGACACTCCCACGAGTGCTCTGCCAGATCAGGCCTATTGTTTATTGAGCCTGGCTTCCTAGCTGATGGTGGTCCCGAACTAGAGGAAGCCCACCTTGTGGAGTTGAATTTCAGAAGGCCTGAGATTTTCCCCAGATGGAACATTTTGAGCCTTCAATTTATTTATCTGTTAAAACAAGGGTCAAAAAGAGTCCCTTAGAGCATTCTTTTGAAGCTCCAATGATATAACAAAGTGCTTGATATATAGAGGATACTCAGAAAAGGTTTCACCCCTTTATTCTTTTTAGAGATAGTGTTAGTAACTTAGACTGTTACTATCCAACAATACAGTTTTCATGTGACCTCCCTTCTTGAAAATATTTTGGGCTTTCTGCTGCCTGCACATTTAATGTTTGGCCTCTTAATAGGGCTTGTGGTCTCTTTACAACCTTATGCCAACCTTTTCCAGCCTCATTTTGTACTATCGTTCCTTATATTCCCTATAGTCCAGTCACACTAGAGTTCATCAGTTCATATAACCCTTGGGCACACAGTTCTGTGCTTTGTACAGCAGCTCCTTTGATTTGAAATGCTTTTATACTCTTCTGTCCCTGGAAAATTTATCTTCACTCTTTAAGACCAGATGTCATCTTCTTTGTGAGCCATTCGTGAGCCCTAATCATAGTTGCCTATCCTTTCTCTATGTTCCTAAAAAATTTTGATAATGACCTTATTATAGCATTCATCATGATCATTTCAACTGTTTACATATTTGTCTTTTACTGCTGTTTGTAGACCCCCCCCCACCCCCTTAAGGACAGGGATCAAGTCTTAGTAATCTTTATTTTACAGCATCTAAACAATACCTAGCTAAGATTATGGGCTGGAAGTAAGTGTCAGTGAGGGAATAAATGAATGAGTGGATAGGTCAGTTTGTCTTATTCTTTATATCTTCACATAATTTGAGGGATTCACAAGCATTGTTCTTTCCTCCTACAAGACCTGAAATTGCCACAGCAGTTATTGAACAAAGGTGAGTGTGTACCTGCCAAAGCTTGCCCCTAAAAACTGTACATGTTGATAAGGAAAGGGGGACTTCATGCTGCTTGAAGCAGGGAATGCCTGTAAGACTTAACAGTTGTGAAAATAAGCAGTACTGTAACTAGAGCTCATTAATTTCCAGCAGTTAACAAGCTTTTAGACCTGAAGCCCTATCGCAACATTTTATCCCTCAAAAAAATGTGGAATTTATGGCATATAAGGAATCAAGCAGTGGAGTACAGAAGAAATAGTAGGGATGTTCACCCATTTTGTCACTGTGGACAAATCGACTTGGTTGCAAAACACCAGTAAAATAATGGAAATGTGCAAACAGTGCAAAGAGTTAAATCAGATTGCAAGGTCCAGGTCAGAAGGCGAGGAGGTCTGGATCAATCTGAACTTCCAGTGATAGAATTTTGAGGTAGAATATGCATTTGTTTATAATGGAGTCCTATTTTATGCAGGAATAAAGTGTTAACATTTGTGCCTAAAGTAAAATCACATGTAGTCAAAACCCGTGAATATTTTTAGGAAGATGCCACCTTGGAGAGGGAACAGCATATGCAAAAGCTCACAAAGAACTTGGCTTCTTAAAGAAAAGACAAGTGGTTAGTACTGTATAGTGGCCAGAAGGGGGGTTGGAGGGGTTATTGGGGGCCTTGTCAGAAAGAACATTTGAAAGTAAGAAAAGTGACACAATCATATTTGCATTGTTAAAAAGATCATTAGAGTGTCAGTGTGTTTAAAAGGTCATTGTATTCACACTGTAAAAAATTAAAGATTGGAGTCATAGAGACTCTTTAAAGAGGTTGTTGAGGTAATCAGTATAGAGAGGAAGATGATGATATGACCCTAGGCAATGACAATGGCAGTGGCAGTGCAGAGAATTCCTAGGGCAAGAGAATGCCAAGTACTTACACTTTAACCTGACTGGGATGTATGTTTTGACCATTATCCTTCCATGGAGCCTTATTCCCTACACAGTATTATTTATCCTCTGTAAAAATGTTGGTAGAGAGTGTATTTGGTGTGGAGAAAATATACTTCCTTCTACGTCAGATTATGACAGAGAAAAATGGTTGAGTATATTTTTACTTTTGCGGGGGGTTGTTTTTAAAAACAGAATTAATATATTTCAATGTACAACTTCTTGACAACCAAAAAATAAAACATCATAGTAAAATAACAAAAACATTAATGTGTCTAGTTATAGAATATAAATCTTAATGGATTGCATCTTGTAATTGAAAAATAAGTTAAAGATTGCTTTTATAAATATCTAGTCCATTTTTATAACACTTCCTCAGGCAAGTGCATTTATTTCCCCTAAGTTATCATTTTCTAGATGTTGCTGCTTTTGGTTCTTTATACCTGCAGATATGAGAGTGGTAACATTGCCGTGATCCTCACTGCACCGCATGCCTTTGCACAAAGCACCAGAACTACATGTTGTCATGGAAATAAACATTATGAGAGAGAAAAGGAGATTCTCCCAAGATAAAAAGCAAAATTCTGTAGAACCCTGATGGTCAAAGATTAAATACTTAATGTTGCTATTTGTATGTAGTACAGAAAGCTTTAAATCTGTAGATAGACTTTAAATTTTTTTTCATTCATTATTGGGTCTTTTTTTTCTTTTCCATTTTCAAAACATGTTGATTTTGAGAGCGTTCATAATGATTTAAATGTATTACTATTATAAGTGTTTAGTAAATAATTTATGAATTCTTACTCAGAAAGTCATTGAACTATACAGTATTGGCTGAGACTATAATCATAATTTTCTATAGAGAAGAAAGGCTATTTCATAGAGCGGTTGAAAATAAAAAGGCTTTGTTATGTTTTCTTTCAAAGTAGTGTTATGGTTTTATCTAGCTTAAAATCTTTTTTGTGTGCTATTTTCATTAGCTGTTCTCACAACGTGTTAAGATAATGCTGCCTTCATGTTCTCTTTAATTGTGTATGTATACAACTTCCTGTTCATTTAGGTCCTGTGATATTGGGAAGAAATTAGTGGATTTCTTCCTTGTTATTTTTTGCTTTTAATGTTAAATGTATCATGGAGGCAAACACTGCAGTGAAGAAAGTAAGGGCACGTAGTTGATATTATGGTGACACAGTCACTACACTACTACTATTTTAACATTTAGTAGTAGACATTCTTTATCTCTGATACTCCATATTGAACAAATATTGATTTCCTTGTATTCTACTTAACGGCATTATTCCCTTTATATGTATCGTGTAATACGTATGTACACTTTTTATTAGTGAATCACTATTTTCTTTATGAAACAGTTTTAATATATGTAGTAAAGGCAAGAGGTCATAATTGATAAAGACTTGTAAAAATTGGTGATTCTTTTTTAAAATATAAGTTGTGTTTTTGAAAAAACACAGTACAAGTAATCTGTAAACAGAAAAGTTGGAATCATTTGCAGGTTTTTTAGGGACACAGTAGATTCTTTTTGGTGAAATCAAAAATGGCAAAAGACACAAAATTACCTTTCAAAATGACTAGTTAGTTTTGGCTTTTTTTTCTGTTGCACTCTGCCTTGGGGCGTACTTACCATCCTTTTTGGGCATTTAGAACTCAGGAATGTAACGGGTAGTCTTGAAGGGGAGTGACCAGTTTTATTTAACAGTAAATGGCAGATAGTGATCATTGTTTTTTTAAATAATTCTTTCAGTATTTAAAAGTATCTTTTTATTCAGAATATACAATAAGATAATGTCATGAAAATTTTAAGTGGACTCCATTTTACCAATGAGCTAAACAGAGTCTAGGAGAAGTCAAAAGGATCACCCAGAGTCCTGTGGTGATTTGAACCCAGGTGTTTTGACTAAATAGGGGTCTTTCTTGTATCACAAGGTAACATCAGTGAATATGATATTTAAGGAGGAGTAAATCTCTTAGAGATAATGTAGAAAGGATTCTTCCCTTGCATGGGGGGATAAACGAGTGACTAACAACTATTAAAATGTTTCAAGTAACATTTTCTTTGCATCTAAACTCCATTTTTAAAACTTAGCTAAGATTCTAGTTAACCGACTCTTTATCATACCCTGCCTTTGCAGTTTGCTACATTTTAGCAATAAAGAAAAGCTTATTTATTCATTATGGACAGAGCTTTGGAGAGATCTGATATATTCTGTGTCCTCCTTCCCCCCCCCCCCCCCGCAAGGAAGACTCAGATATATTTGTGAGATCTGATTAGATCAAAAACTGAATGATGTGCATCTCAGTTATAAGTGGATATAAATTCTATCTTTTATTTGAAATCTAAAGGAGATAGGGGTGAGAAGGAAATTACTGTTTCTCCAACCATCCCAAATTTCATTGTAGGCTTTACGCTATAGTAATAAATCGAGATAACTAGATTTGCTTAGCTAAGATGGATAGATTTATTGCTTCCATTTTAAAATTTTTATATGAATAAGTAAACTGCTACCAGTTGCTTATGTTTCATCTCTTCTAATAATGTTTTATTGCCATCTGCTCCCCTGCTTTTTGACATCATTAAACTAAACAGTCTACTGGCCACAAAGGCCTGACTGGAGCTGTCCATTGTCAAAACCTTGGTGTGAAGCATGTAAATATGCTCTATCTCTTTACAGAACAAGAAGATATTTTCATTTAGAATTATGACTCTCAGGAGAAAAAAAGGAAAAACCATTAACTGCTTTCTTTTCTTCTAAATGTCTTCTTATTGGAATTTATTTCCATGTTGGAAGCTTTCCACTGCCGACACAAGTACACTATTCTAAAAGCTCTTCTTTCTCCCCATTTTCCTTTCAACCTGAGATTAAAATATTAAATTTTTTATAGGTGAAGATACTTGGACTTATTCATATATGCTTTTAATAAAGAATTAAAACTTTTTATTAATTGACGCATATTGTTTAAACTAGAGATTGGCAAACTGGCCTTTGGTCACATCTGGGCCACCACCTGGTTTTGTAAATAAAGTTTTATTGGAGCACAACCATGCTCATTTATTTGCATGTTGTCTATGGCTCCTTTGTTATAGTAGCAGAGCTAAGTCGTTTCCACATAAACCATATGGCCCACAACATCTAAAATATTCTCTGGCCATTTATGGGAGAATAATTCACAACCCTAGGTTTAAACCATAGGATTAAGAAAAATTATGCTTGATAATTCTGCACAATAGATGCAGACTTTATTAGAGTCATGAGTACCCTTGACAGCACTAGTAAGTGGTAAGCATTTTTATTGCCTCTTTGCTTGTAACATCACCTGTAAGATGAACTCTTTGGGGGCAGGAATCTTATTCTTTGGTGTATCATTTGTATGTATTCTCTAAGTAGTTGTTGAATGAGTGGACATTGATTAACATTAATGAAGCATATCTTACACATCCAAGGAACTGTAAGCGAGCCCTTTACTTTACCTCCTCATTCAGCCCTCTCACACTGGAGCTAGTTGTTATTGTTGCTGTTTTACAGATGAGGAAACTAGGACGCAGAATGATGACATTTCTAAGTTCATACAACTAGAAATTAGCAGAACAAGAAGTCCAAGATGTCTTAACATTAGTCTTTATGCTCAGTAAGAACACCTGTCCAGAAAGTATCCATCCATGTAATGTGGAAAAATAGACATTTATTGAAGAAGATACAAGAAACATTGTACGTAGGACAATGATGCCTCACTTCCCTTCAAAGTAGGCACCTTGGGACCCCACATAGTTCTCTCAGCATCTCTTCCACTGTTCAAAATGCTCTGCAAAATCCTTTGTTGGAATTGCCATTATCTGCCCCATTGTATTTTCCTGAATCTCATCAACAGTCTGAAATCTCTTCCCTTTCAAAGGTGACTTTAATTTTGGGAAAAGCCAGAAGTTGCAGGGTGCCCGCCCATCTGGGCTGTAGGGAGGCTGAGTCAACTGGGAAATTTGATGTTTTGCCATGTAACTGTGCACGGGATGCGATGCATGAGCAGGAGCATTGTGATGAAGCTGCCAATTGCCGGTTGCCCACAGCTGCAGCCATTTTCCTTGTATTGCATCTTTCAGTTGGTGAAGAACATTGAGGTAGTACTCCTTATTAATTGTTTAGCCTGGAGGGGTGTACTTTTGATGGACAACACTTTTCCAAACAAAAAACACAGTTAACATGGTCTTGATCTTATTGCAACTGTGCCACACCTTCTTCAGGTATGAGGACCAGACGACTTCCATTGGTAAGATTGGGCATTCAATTCTAGATCACAGCCATAGAGCCATGATTCATGTCCAGTATGACCTTCTTGAGAAAATCTGGTTCACTGGTAGTGGTTTGAATCAAGTCATTAGCAACTGCAGCATGCTGTTCCTTCTGCTCTGATAGGAGAAACTGTGGAACAAAATTTTTTTAATATATATTTTATTGATTATGCTATTATAGATGTCCCATTTTTTCCTCCCCTTTGTGACAAATTTCTCCATGACACATTTCATGCCAAGATTCTGAGTCAAAATCTCAGACACAGTAGTTTTTGGAGTCCCCAGATTAGCTTCTAGTTCTCACACTGTCAGTTGTCCATCCTTGTTGATTGCTGTCTGTACAAGTTCAACATTCTCAGGGGTTCTGCTTGTTGCAGGCCTTCTAGAATGTTGGTCACTTTCAACAGATTCTTGGCCATCTTTGAGGCGTTTGTGCCACATTTTTATTTGTGCTGCTGCACTCATTGCATGGTCCCTGAAAGCCTTCTTCTGAGACTTCTGAAAAGTTTCTGCAGAGGGATGTTCAAGCTTACCTCAAAATTTGATGCAGATTTGTTGCTCTGCTCACTCAGTCATTTTGAATACCATGGCCACACAGTTCTCATGCTCACTCAATGAGCATCTATCTACTGCCCCCACTGATGAGTAGAGAGAAGTCATCACAATTCACACATGCACATTCCAGTCCACTATCCTTGGCTGCCAGGTCACATCAGTGTCACACAAAGCATTCTCATTATATTAAACAGTCATTGGACTTTTTCTGGACAAACCTCGGAGACTATTTCCTCTAGCCTTAAGTAGCTCAACAATGTTCTCTGCTTTTAAAAGACATAAAATTCAAACATAACTTTGGGAAATGATAATAAAGTTGAGTTTATTTCAGGGACCTAATGAGTTTAAGTAAGAGGTATATCTTAGAGAATTAGTAGTGGTAATAGAAATATAAAAACTATCCCAGGTATAAAATTTTATAATTATTGATATGGCTTGACATAGGGAGATATCCTTAAATATTCTTCTTTTCCTACAACAGATTTTTTTCTTTTTGCCTACATTGAAAGAATTCTGTTTATATGAGCAATTCAAGCCTGGGGTACTTTTCTCCTTTATTTCTGAGATTAGGCTGCTTTCTCACTTAGATGAAAATCAGTGGGAAATGGTAAAAGCAAAGCTTATCTGGGTTTCATTTTACTTCAGAAATAAGGTATGTGAAAACTCCAGATATAATGTGAGTATAAATAATTTTAATATGTGCTTTTACACTTTTCTCATATAAATATGAGCAAAATTCTACAAATTTAATGTGCTAAGTAACTTCTTAGATTAGAATCTTTATGAATTCACTCGTGATTCTCTTTGGTATTTCTGAGGTCATGAATCATGCCTCAAATTTGTTTTTGTTTTTTAAAATATTTTATCTGAGTTTTTCCCTCTTTTATTTTCCTTTTTTTTCATATCCACTGCCTCCCTCCCCCCTTTTTCATATAAACATTCACCACCCCCAATTAGAACATGGATTTGTCTTTGTATTACAAAACTTGAAATTGTAACAGTGATATTGAGATAACTCAGAAAATACTACACATAAGTGATAAAGAATTTCTTAATTTTTAAATGAATGGTGGTAAAACCAGATATTTCATGATCTCATGTCTTTATCTGCAAGGTACACACTGGGTTTCTTTTACTTGTGACTCTGACCAAATGGAAGTTTTCTTTGTCAGTTCAGTTAGAAAGGAGTAAAAAGCAAGTCTGACTTTCCTGAATTTTGATGATGTATAATGAAACAAATTAAAAAAGAAGAGAAGTGATCCTCATTCAAGTCCCCACACTCTAATTAAGACACTCTAGATCCAATTTAATCTGAGTTCTTAGAGTTGAAAGGCTGGTTGCTAATGGAAGAAACTAACCTTCTGAAGTTGCGGAAATACTTGATACTTAGCCCTGGGTGCACCTGTTCCAATTCTTTATGGCATACATACCAGCATTCTCCACTGCTTAGAGAAATGATAATAGTTTAATCTGTCCAGTTTTGCTTTTAATCATTGAATAAAAATACTCTTGATTCCATTTAATAAAACTTGCAGAAACCTCTCCAGAATGTACTTTCCTCTGATCCTAGATCTTGGCTTAACTTTAAACCTTTTCTGTTTGTACTGGATATGATTTCATTCCTGGATTATGGAGAGTAGACTGTTGTTTATATGTTCACCATAAGGAGCTTGACAGACAAAATGTACAGATTCTGTGCTTCTTGGCCACCATCTGTTTGGGATGGTAAGGAATGGGACAGAAAAGGAAGCAGTTACTGAACACGGTAGTAAGCAAGTGTGTTGCCACTACTGCCACCCAGTTTAGTATGTGTAAAATTTCTACCATGCTTCTGTGCACATATTCTCTGAGATGTTGACAATTATTACAATGCTTCATCTCCCCAGGAGTGCCAGAGTGTCACGTTGATGTAGCCCAGTTATTTCTATGAGGACAGCATTAGCTTCAGTTTATAAAAGGAACACCCCTTGCCGTTGAGAGAGATGTTTCCCACACCATAAAACCTCTTATATGATCTCTGTCTTGACGGGGCTGTAAATATTTGTCTTTTTTCTTTTGGCAGGGACTGGGTGGGTGGGGGTGCAATGTTAGTATTCTTGATAACCTTATTTCCAACTTAATAAGAATGAAATATTATAGGATTTTAAAAAGAACATAGTATGGTTATTCCTAAATTTACTCTCATATCTTTTTCTCCTGCTGTATCTTAATTCATAGGTAGTAGTTGAAATGCTTATACCAATACAGAGTTGTACAACAAAATAGATATAGCATTCTAATGCTTCAATCCTATTTTTCCTCAGTAAAAGTATTAGATTTATAATTATATTTCCCTTTTTGGGACAGCTCATGTAAATTCTCTTAAATGTTCTCAAAATATGAAAAATCTAGCTTTACAGTCTTACATTTTATTTTAGTTTAGGAACTTTGCAGCCCATTCATTATAATGACCAAAAGTATGGGCAGCCAGGTTTAGGAAAGAGAAGACCATCTCTGTATGAAACTAAGCTAATCTTTCACAGAATACAGAAAAGGTTTAAAAGTAATAATCTAAGCTATTAGGCACATCAAGGCAAGTAAAAAATAATGCTTTGGCATTATTCCTCAGTCTGTCTTACCAGGCTTATTAAGGAAATTGGAATAGAAGAAATTAATCATCTCAGTTATCACTATCTCCTTATAAACTGTCCCATAAGTTAATGCTTCTCAGTTTAAATTGCATTTGAGGAGATTTTTCTTCATGTTTGTATGGGGCATGGCAGTGACTGGCAAAGAGCTTGACTCACAGTAGGCACATGATATGTGTTTGATGGGTGGTTGCGTAGGGACGCAGGCTGCAGAGTCAGACAGACACAGCTTTGCATCCCAAATTGTCCAGTTGTCCACTCTCCCTCCCCCTTTGGCATCCATGACACACTCTGCTAGTTTTTCTCAAACTGCCTGTCTCTCTCTCCCAGAGTGTTTATGTTATTAGTCTTATGCCTTAGAAGCTCCTATATTTTCATGTTGTTCTTTCCCAGAGCAGTTTCCTGAACTCCCACAACCGCAAATGTCAACAATATGCTGATGACTCTGGAATCAATTCTTTTAACTCAGATCCAATAGAAAACTAATACAGAGCTTAATCAGAAAAAAAAATTGAAAATCGATGGATTATTTGATATTATTTTAAAAGAGTATTTCTAGAGATCATACTGAAATAGTATGTATTAAATGATAAATGTTAAAATTGCTTAGAAATAATTCAGAGATGCAAGGGAGTAAGTGGGATACAGGTAAAACATGATCATTTATGATATAATACATTGTTAAAGCTTTATTCTTTCTCTTCATTAAATTTTTGCTGGTTTTTAAAGTAATGAATTGGTTCTTTGGCATAATTTAAAAATGATCAAAGCAATTTCTTTTTAAATATTAGAAATGTCATGAGCTCCTAGGTTAAACATATTGGAAATATTTTGATCTTTTATAATTATTATTATTACTGCTGAAACTGTCTCATCTGCTTTGTCAAGCCCATTCAATACAATAGCAGTAGTCTTTGATAGCATCCTTGCTTTCTGATTTGACAAGATACTCTACACATTCCTTGTTCATTGTTTTACCGAGCCCTAGAATCAGCAGTGTCTCTAAAAAGTGTGGTTCCTTTTAATGGGAAGACATTTATTTTGGTGCTGGAGTCATTCACTCTCTAAACAAAGATTTATTAAGCAATATGCCAAGGAGTGCTATGTAACAAACAGAAAACAGTGTCCTTGGCCTCAAGGTGTGAAGAGAGAGATAACAAAAAGCAATAAAAAGAATACAGACTATGTGAGATGAATGCTGTGGAGAAAGAGAAACCAATTAAAGAGTATAGGGAATGCTGGTTTGTGTGTGTGTGTGGGGGGGGGGGTTGCTGTTTGTGCAGGATGGTCAGAGAAAGCCTCATTGATCAATGGCCTTTGAGCAGAGACCTGAAGGAAGTGAGGAAACAAACTATGCAAAAGCTGGGGGAAAGATGTCCAGGTGGAGGGATTAAAAAAGCTCAAGAGCCCTGCACCAGAAGCATGCTTGCCATTTAGAGGAATAGTAAAGGGGTCTGTGGTGTATGTAGTGGGCCAAGGAGAGAGCTGCAGATCCGGTCAGGGTGATGGGAGGAGTCAGATTCTGTAGAACCTTTGGTTTTAGTTCTAATTTACGGAGGAGCTATTGGAAGGTTTTGAGCAGAGTAGCAGCATAATCTGATTTAGTTTTTACTGGCCTCCGTGTTGCTGGCAAGCATGGACGTAAGACCTAGAGGCAATAACTGCAGTGAGCCAAATGAGAGATGACAGTGGCTTGGACCATGATGCACTGTGGAGCTGGTAGGAACTCACCAGGTTATGCATTTCTTGTATTGTTGTGAGCAGTTCATCTTCCAGCATCAGGCTTCTTCTACTGAATGATATGTTCAGCAATTCAGAAGCACTACATCTAATAAGGTTAATGTACCTGAGAAGACACTACTAACATCTGTTGTTACTCAACTTTGTTTTTTGCAATATCACTACCATCCCACTCCCCAACCCCAACTGGCTTATGTAAAATTGTCAAGTAAGATTTGACACAGTGTAGTACTTTTTACTTACAATAATAATAATATTTTGCTGAAAAGGTTGAATAATTTGACTTGAGCCAAAAGAGTTATGAATTTCTTGTATATTCAAGTATAATCTAGCCAGTACTTTAATGTATACACTGTAATCTTCACTATTTTTTAAAAATATTTTATTCTTTTTTCTCTCTTCATGTCAATCAACTGGGTTTTTTTTTTTTTAAGTTTTTATTTATTTATTTTTAGAGAGAAGGGAAGGGAGGGAGAAAGAGGGAGAGAAACATCAATGTGTGGTTGCCTCTCACACGCCCCCTACTGGGGACCTGGCCTGCAACTCAGGCATGTGCCCTGACTGGGAATCCCCCTGGGCGACCCTTTGGTTCCCAGGCAGGCACTCAATCCACTGAGCCACACCAGCTAAGACCACTGTTGTTTTTTTAAGTGTATTGGTTTAGAGTTAACAGCTTTTCTTGATATAGGGATGGAAAGAAAATATGTCAGATATTCTTAATTTGATATACTTTCTTATTCTTAATATAGTTAGAAAACATCTGTTTTCAGAGAATTCACAGGTTGTATTACCTGGGTTCTATTGCTCTTAATCAGTTTTCTTTCTGTAAACTCCTTATTTAGGTAAATATGTGCTTTTTAATGAGCTCAGTTATTTTTGAAACACATAGTAAATAATTAGATAATTTATAATTTCTTATTATTACATAGTATTTTATAGTATTGTATATTACATACTGTGTAAACAAACCCCTGATAATGTACTAATGTGGCCCATAGTGCGGAAGCTACTTGGGTGAACTTGATAATCACTTGATGTTGGGGCCTTATAATGATTAGAAAAGAAAAATAAATATTAGAATAAGATTGTGTTAACTAATTTGCTAGATAACGCAAACCTCAGTCATCTGCTTTGGGGAAAAATGCAGTTAAGAGATTTCTAAAGTAAAGAAGTTTCATTTTATCTTTTCAAATAACATCACAAAGTTACCCAGTAATAGAAAAGTAGGTTCTTCTAAGTTAATGAATATTATGCATTATAATATTCAGTTCAATTTTTAAAAATTCTGTATTGTCTATTAATAATGTGCAGTCCAAATAAGGTGACTTTTGTATTTCTTGGCAGTAAAGTTCATGTTTAGTAAGTCAGAAGTCTGTTTACTGTTTGAAAAAGTATTGCCCTGAGAATTGTCAACTATTTCACTGTGGCAGACAGATATTTTGAAAACTGGCAACTCAACATATTGTGGATATTAAATTTTACTGATAATTTGACAACTTTACATAATGTATTCTAAGAAATTATTCTATTATGCCTCTAGTTGTTCCCACTAATTTACGTTTGCTTATTTAATGATAATCTTTATAATTTTAGGTTTGACTATCATAGGGCTAAAAAACAAAAGCATAGAGTAATTAGGAATGTATATCATATAAAACCTTAGAAGACTCATAAATGACCATTCTAAAGTAAATAAAATATTCTCACCAACACTATTGGATTGGAAAGTAGCCAGTGGCTTTAAATTTCTACATGAGTTTTGTGCTGAAATGTAGTTTATACAAAAAAAAAATGTTTTTAAAACATGATCCTAGTAGGCTAGAGATTAGCCACAAAAGAAGCCAAATTTAATGGAAGTAGCTCAAGATTAAGCTTAACAGGAAAACTTCTTAATGTTCCCATTGTGACCCTTTACTGACTCAATTCATTATTCAGTTAGAATAACTCACTTAAATTTTTTGTGACTTAGATTGCTAGCTTATGAAATGGGCTAATTCCATGTTGCTGTTTAATAGTTCTACTGGGACTTTAAAAAGAAACATTACAAATAAGTAAATTGTCATCTTTAAGCTGTCACTTGTAAAGAGATGTATTTTGTCTGCCTGAACGTAGGTGATTTTTAGGATGAGTTCAATAAATTTGAAGTGTTTTTAGTCACTACTGTATGTGGAAGACTGTTTTCTCTGTACGGTCATCCGTTCCCTACAGAATTCTAAAGGAGGCAGGGCTCGTTTGTGGCGCTTTCCCACTCCCAAGACCTCACCTTTTTACACCTCCCTGTCCCCAGTAAGCCAAGCGAGCAGAGGCCAGCAGTTGGCACTTGATGGCTTACAAGTCGCCCATTCCTGTGCTAGCGTAGTGAGAAATTCAATCTGAAGAAGTGAAACATCATTTTACTCATACAGGAAATAACTGGGTCTTGGAAATGGTCAGGGCTTGGTAATTAATAGGCTTGTGTAGCTTTGTGTGGGCCAGTGTGCTAGCAACACAGCAACAAAATAGAGGTGTGAGAACTTTGGTCTTATCCAAAGTGGTTAAAATGGGGCAGGAACAGAAAGCAAGGCTTTTATTCACCAGAAAGGAACAGCAATTAACGTAGAGCCTTTTTCTAGGTGCTTAGGATGATCAGATGTGTCATGTGTAAGAATGGCCTCATCTTAAATGAGTTAGTTCCCCATGTACCTTCTCCTTGAGGCCTGAGCCAGGTGGATTAGGTCCCATTTTACAATGACCCATGCAGAATTACCACACTCTCTTGCTGCTAAAACTATCTCAGTTTTAGCAATAAGCCCTGAGTTTTTTTAGGGCTTATGCATAGATAATGTGATAAAATAAAAGCATGTTGTAGAAGAAAGGGTGTGACTCTCTTTGAGGTCTGATTTTCAGATTTTTCAACTGGTAATTTTCCTACTGTTTGAAATCCTGAACTCAATCTACATTTTAAAAATCTGTACCTTAATAGTCTCCTTTAAAAAGGCAAAATGATAGTGGTTTAGAACCTCCCCTTTTTCATTTACTTGATTAAATATTAATTTTTTTGCCCTCTCTGTTTAAGGCAATGTTCTGGTAATGGGTGTAGTTTGTCCTTATTTTTTAAGAGTTTGTCATTGAGTTAGGAAGCAAAAGGTGCTACAGGCTCTATCAGTAAATAGAGAATAAATCATATAGGTGAGGTTGTTAATAGATATTAAAGGGGGCAAGAGAACACTTCTAGCTAGGATGGTCAGGGAATACGGAGGCCAGAAATGGAACTTTCACGGGGCTTGCAGAATGAGAAAACTGAGTAGCAGAGGACGAAGGGATATTTCATTGGCTGAGGATCACATAAGCAGGGGATGACAGAACATGTTCAAGGGACAGTGAGTGGATGATAGTGTGGTATTTAAGAGCACACTCCAGAGCCAGACTGCCCAGATCCAGGAGTGCCCTTCATTTTGTGTTTGACCTTGGGCAGGTTTCTTAACCTTCTTTGCCTCCGAGTAGGAAAGTGGTACTGATCATGCCTAAATCATAGGGCTGTTGTAAGCATTTGAGAATAGTGCCAGCACAAGTTAAATGTTAAAGGACTGTAGTTGAGTATGATGATGGTGACAGGGGTGTTGGTGAGTGTAAAAGGGAAGATTATAAAGAAGACTAGTGAACCTGTTGAGGGACCAGACTGTCAGGACTGCACATAGTTCACAGTGGGGAGGTATTGGACCTTTATAAAAAAGAATATGTGATCAGACTAGTGTATTTGGGAAAAGAATCTAGTAAAAGAAGTTGAAAAAGAGATGGGCAGTGGAGAGACTGCTTTGGAGACTTGAAGTGGTCCGGGCTGGAGATGGGTTCCAATTAGAAAGAAGGGACAGACCTTCTGTCCCTTACAAGGGAATGCTTGTAATGAAGCCATTGTTAGCATCTGGAGACTGAGTGTCAGGGAGGCAGAGAGCCATGTCTGAGTAAGTGGGAAAATTCAAACCATGGAAGTTGTTAGGAAGAGCTGGCAACATGTGCAAGAAGGTAAAAAATATTTTGCATGCCATGAACGTAAAGACAAGAGCAAGATTTGGCATTATCTGGTGCTCTGAGAGAAATCAGGCCTGGGGATAGAAATTGAAGACCCACAGAGGCAGCAGTCATGCTGCGTGAGTAAATGAGATAACAAGGAAGAGAGTGTACAAGGTGAATATTACAGTCATTTTTTCCCCGTTTCTCTAAGAGGAAATGTGAGTTTAAGAGAATGAAAACACATTCCAAGTCCAGGTGACTCACTTGAAACGTGGGCAGTAGTAGGGTTCCCTGGCCTGTAAGTGCCAGTTTACAGCTCTAGTGCCCAGCGGAGCGCCGCAGATGGGCTACGTGTTTATAGACGCTCGCTCTCTGGATCTGTGACCAACAGGCTCGTTCTGGTTGGGGAGAACTATTCTCTCACGTATCCTAATTCATCTTACCCAGTTTGGACCACACCTTTAATATGGATTATTATACTGTCATTGTGTATCTGTCAATATATACACATGTGTACACATGCACACACACTTTGTTGATTTGTATTGTGTGTGCTTTTCTTAAAAGCCGTTCCTTTTAAACCTCTTTAATGTACATTTTTTCTCTTCCCTTACATTTTACTTGCTTATGAGTAAGGAGCTGGCCTTCTGTTGGTGTCAGTCCTTTATAGTCTTGCATTTTTTCACATATGTATTGATTCCAGTTTATTTATTCATTCATTTATTTATTCCAGACACAGTATTAATTGTGAGGGTAATGGACAAAACATAGTTCCTACCCTCAGTGAGCTTACTATATAGTTGGAGAAGATGACAGATAAGTGTGGTAGAAACAATAAAATCATTCACAGAAAATTATGGGAACATTGAAGAGAAATATTTAACTGGGATTATGTGGAGGGAGGAGCAGGGAGAGGTAATTCAAAGAGGACTTTTGGAGCAATTGACTTTTGGGCTGAATCTTATATAGTAAGCAGTGGTTACTAAATAAAGAGGAAGAAGCATAGAGAAATGACAGGAAAGACCTGTTCACAAGAAAAAGCGAGGCAGTTTGGTATTGCTGTAGCATAAGCCGAAAGGCAGAGTATGCTAAAAGATGCCATAGTGGAGCAGGCGGAGGCCACGGTGGGCCTTGTACGCAGAGATTAGAAGTATACACTGTATTCGGTGGTTGAAGAACGGGGAAATCCTAGAACAGGAAAATCCTAGAGCGAGGTCTGTGACCAGGTGGCAGTTGGGAGTAGGAATTTGTGGAGGATGAGACAGTTTGGGGGCTAGTCCTGGAGGGAGACATTGAGGACCTAAATCGGGACAGTAGTGTAGAAGTGGAGATGAGGAGGCGAACCTAAGAATTACTGTGATTTAAAATAATCAGAACCCAGTATGACCACAGATCATGGAGGAGAAGGTCCTAGGATGATTCTTTTGTAGCTACTTATGTAACTGGATGACTGAGTGCACAGTCTTCTTAGGTAATACAAGAAGAAAGAGAATAGATAACAATAAAGAGTTGTTATTTTTAACCCGCTGAAATTTATAATGCCCTTATGATACTATTTCAAGTTAAATCTAATTAATGGTTAAAAATGTTATGAATATGCACCCTAACCGTATCTCCTCTTGGAGGTATTTCTTTTTCCAAAACCTGTTATGAACACATCTGTCATAACTCTTGATGTTGTAATAATCCTTGATTTTCCTTTCTGTTTATCCCTGTAGTCAGTCTAGTGTTTGGTACATAACCTCTTCTTAAATGTGAGTGAGTAGATTATTTTTAAAAGTAATATTATTTATTAGAAAAAGTTTGTATTTGGCTTACTCTCATTCTGATTATTCTTTTGTTTTAACTCCTAGCACCTTCCACTGGAAGAATCTCAGGAGCAGCACCACCAGCCAATTCAGCTGTGGGGCAGCCCCAGCCCAGCGAGCAGGACACTTTGGTGCAAAGAGCTGAGCACATTCCAGCAGGGAAGCGCACTCCAATGTGCGCCCACTGTAACCAGGTTATCAGGTTGGTTGTTTGGGAAATTTCTTAGAAGTACTTAATACCAATGTTAATTTTTAAAAATATTCTGATTTATAATTTTACTAGGGAAAATATTCTCGCCATATTTTTATAGAAGTTGTTATTGAAGTAGATAAATATTAATATATTTATTGAAATCTATTTTGATGAAAAATACTTCTGGGCCCTTGAAATTAGAACTAAAAATACCATTTTTTAGTTATTAATTTCTAAGGAAAAATAATAATTAATGTAACCTTTCAGAGAAGAATAAAATTTTAAGCCTCGAAGGGATCCTGAAGCTCATTTATCCCAACTTCATTATTATAAAAGTGAGGACTTTCATTTAGATGAAAAATAACTAGTGGCATAACATAAAGAACTTTGAGTCCTATAAGAAGATTATAGGAAGATTGGCTAAGAAGACTGGCTTTTTGAATCCCTAAGCACCGAAAAATATAATTACCTTCAGACTGTACATAAGTGCTTTAAATTTTAGATTAGATCATAACCTGCTTCTTTGTATTTCTATCAAAATCTTTATTGTCTCTTAAATTCCAAGTAGGAAAAAAGGCCCAGAGATTTTAAATGAGCGTACTGTACTGGCACTTATTAAATCTCTGAGCATTCCTTACCAAGCGGCTTTAGAAATGTTATGAGGTAAAGGTGTGAATGGTGACTGCAGGATCCCACCAGCAGGTCCTAGTTGCCACTCTGTGAGTCCCTTGTTGGCGGTAACAAATGATCAGTCAAAAGCTCTTTCCTCAAGCTCAAGTTCTTTCCTCATTTTTAATTTACCCTGTTTTGAAATAATCGAAACAGAGGTTCTCTAAAGTTGAATAAGGTTAAGACTTTTTCCTTCCTCAATTACATAATTATTGTTTAGGATATGTGTCTTGTTAATACTGAAACCTGAGCCCAAGAAGCCTTAAAATACTTTCTTTAAAAATCAAGTATACTCTTCCCCTCGACCCACAACTAAGCAATAAATGAGTCACAGCACACAATACATGATTAAAAATAAAACAGCTTTATATTTTGAAGGTAGCCCATGTTCATTGTGACATCTCAAAAATATAGAAAAACTGAAAGCAAAAATAAAAGTTCCTCCATAATTCTACTTCCTAAGTGAGCCACTGTTAGTATTTTAAGTCACACTTTTAAGACACACACACCTGAGGACAGATTTCATTTGTGGAAATGGAATCATAATACACTTCTTATAAAATGTTATTTTCCACTTAAATTGTAATACTGTCCACAGTGGGTGGTGCCTGCTGACTAAGAGTTAGCCCATAGCAGTACTAGTGGTTGTGAGGGGAAGAAAATCAGCAGAGGTCCCCCAGCCCAGCGCCGTAAACAACACGGAGGCGTTCTGTGAGTGTATGACCTGAACAGATCGCACCTGACTCTAGACCCCCTCGGGTTCCAGGCCATGACATTGATTCGGTTCGAGTCATTTTTCTAAAAGCACTGCTCTAGTGTGGTACCACTACTTTACCCTAGTAAATAAAATACTCTACTTTCTTATTTTATTAAATTTACTGGTGTGACATTAGTTAATAGGGGCATACAGGTTCCAAGTGTATATTACTGTAATGCACAATCTGTACATTGCACTGTGTGCCCACCATCCAAAGTCAAATCATCTTCTTTCCTCATGAATTTGGCCCCTTTGCTGTTTTCCAATCCCCTAGGCCCCTTCCCTCTGGAAACCACCAGACTGTTGTCTGCATCTGTGAGTTTCAGTTTTATATCCCACATGAGTTAAATCATACGGTCCTCAGCTTTTTCTGACTGACTTATTTCACTTAGCATAATAAAACACTTTTTAATTAGTGTATTTAGTTGTTATATTTTTAGGTTTAATTTTTTAATTTTTACTTAACTGATTTGAGAGAGAGAGAAACATCAATTTCTTGTTCCACTTATTTATGCATTCAGTGGTTGCTTCTTGTAAGTGCCCCTGATCAAGGATCAAACCCACAACCTTGGCATATAGGTATGACGCTCTAACCATCCGGGCCAGCCAGCCAGGGCTTTAGGTTTAGTATTAATGAAATAAAATATTCTAGCTTGTCACATTGCTTCTATGAGTTATGGTACTTTGGTTAGGTAGACTGGTATTTAGGAATATAGTGTGGTGGGCACAGACACCCTTTTTGGAGACAGGAGTCACTGCTTCCTGTGAAGTTGTTGTAAGCAAGTAATTAGATGGGTTAGCAAAGTATCAAACCATTTCAGTTGTTGTTTTGTGTTGTCTGATTATCAAATTCCGTGACATCCTGTAATCACTACTACCAGCACATCTGAAAAACTTACAATGGATAGAAATTATATCCCCACCCCTACCTACCTTGTTTCAGTTTTAATACTAGACCAGGATGAAATTTTAGTGCACAATGTTCTTGTCAGTGAAATAAATACATATTTTGTTAATAACATGAGTGGCCATCACTTATTGCTCCCTCATCTGTTAAATTTTATATTGCTCTGGATTACCCCAGCACTTGTTGTCAGTTAAACATTAAAGCTTCATTCCTAGGGAAACTAATAGGAACAGGGATCAGTTCATGTCAGGATCTTCTAACAGTAATTAACATAGCACATTTGCTTGGTGCTCAAATGCTAAAGCAGCTTGAATAGATTGTGGTCAGTTCAGAGGCCTAGTCAAAGCATCATTCTAGTTCTTGGCCTCAAACGCCAGTATCACTTACCAAAGCAAGGAGGCGTTAGATCAAGTGACATTCTCTTGTACACCTGTTTTAAAAACAAGCTGCACACACAGACTTGATACTTTCGGTATAGAGTATTACAACCTGGCAAATTCCAAGAAGTTTAAAATTTTAGAATTTATATTGTTTGTTTTCCACAGTGTAATTTATATTGTTTATTTTATAAGTATTTTATAAATGTTTTACATTTTCAAACATTTTTAAGTAAATCCAAACTAGGGCAAAGTTGGTGTTTTGTTTTATTTTTAGCAAAGTTAATTGTTTTTGGAAAAACCTCAGAAACCTGTATCACCGAACTGGCTATCTCTTATAGAACACATTTGGCTTAAAATTCTGTAAATCATTTTATTTGGTCCAATACTTTAAAATTTTGGCTTATTTGAATCCTGAAAAGATTGTGAATATTCTGCCTAAATTGTATTATTTAGGCACTACTTTGATTAGTTAGTTGCTTTTTCCAGATGACTAAGGTGTTGTTACAATTTAGGAAATTCTACTGAAGCTTTAAGTTTGCTGTGAACATTTCCAGTTCATTTATGATAGAAGTACCATTTCTTCCACTCATGAGTAGATTGACTGTTGGAGTGCTGGCATAATAGGAAAACAGAAAATCAGCCTAATACAGCCAAAATCACATTTTAGTTTCCGTGGTAGAGTGGGCTTATGAAAATTCTGGCTTATTTCCTGACTGTTACATCTAGTGGCATTAAAATCTATTGACCACTTGTATTAATTAGATGGAGTTAAATGAACCATTCATGTTTAGCTCCTTAGCATCTTTGTGAAAGAAGTAAGGGATTTGTGGTGCTTGAATTTCTTCTTAGATAGGGAATGCTTAAAAAAAAGAGCCGTGATGCTATTGTTCTGATTTTGCCTGCATTATAGTCCCGAACAATCACGTTCAGTCAACCCATAGTTAATTCTAGTGAGAAAGAGAATTTTAGCACTGCTGAATTATTTCTTGCTCAGTGATTTTCATATTTTTCTCCTAAGGAGAGGTATCTCAGTTACCCCAAGGAGAGGCCGGCAAAGTGTTTTGCCTGTCTCACCATCCATTCCAATCTCTGAACACTCCTTTATTAATAGGTTTTATTTGTTTTCCCTTCTGGTTAAGATTTTACTTGAAAATAAAAAGTTTCTTGGTTTAATGTGTTAATTTCTTCATTTAAGGAAATGACTGAAGACCCAGAACAAGATTTCAGATTTACAGTAGTGAAAAATCGCTGTTTCCTTTGCCTAGATTTTCTCCCCTGAGATATTTACATAGCTCACTTTCTCCTCTTTTAGATCTTTGCTCAATTATTAGAGTATTGCTGGCCACTCCCAGCCCCCCACGTATAGTCTCCCTGTCTCACATCCCTGCTTTGATTTTATCTCCAGCGTTTAAAATCTAACACACCATGTATTGTATTTCTTTTTTGTTGTCTCTCTCCACCACACTGGAATGTAAGTTCCCTGCAAACAGGGCTTTTTCTGGCTTTGTTTCTTGGTATTGTCTCTGCTCCCAGAACATGGTCTGGCACTTATCATTGCGTATAGTAAATGTTCAGTTGGTGAATGAACTTTTAAAAAATATTTGAAGGAATGCTTGATGTTAGCCTTGCCAAATTGAAATTATATTCCACTTGTCTTATTATATAGAATCACATTTCTCCTGATTATCTAATTTTATAATAATCTCAATATAAATTGACTGTAATTGCCTCCAGTAAACTTGTTTTTAAATTATCAATTAATATTACCTTTTTTAAATTTCTTTTAAAAAATTTTTTAAAAATATTTTATTTATTTTTATTTATCTTTAGAGGGGAAGGGAAGGAGAGAGGGACAGAAATATCAATGTATGGTTGCCTCTCGTGCATCCCCTGCCAGGAACCGGGAACAGGCCTGCAACCCAGGCATGTGCCCAGACTGGGAATCGAACGGCGATTGTGTGGTTCGCAGGCCCACGCTCAATCCACTGAACTACACCAGCCAGGGCTAATATTACCTTTTTTAGAACTTGTTCTTTTATGTAATATTATGTTTGGGCTCATTTTACCTGTGCATTTATTCTTAAGGAGCATGTCCTTCATGTCTTTCAAATAAAAAAGCTATTTATAAGTGGCCTTACCACCTTTTAAAAGCAGTCTTTTAATGAGTTAAAGATGATGCTGTGGAAAGCACATGGAATTTCCTAAAAAAATTGAAAATGGATGCCTTTTGACTCTGATTCCAACGCTGAGAGGATTATACCTTAAGAATCCTGAAACACCAATTTGAAAGAACTTACACACCCCTGTGTTCATAGCAGCCCATCAGTAGATGAGTGGATTAAAAAAAACCCTGGGGTATATTTACATAATGGAATACTATGCAGCAGAAAGAAAGAAGGAATTTCTACCTTTTGCAACAGCATGAGTGGAACCAGAGAGTGTAATGTTAAGTGAAATAAGCCAGGTGGTGAGAGAAATACCATATGATCTCACTTACAACTGGAATCTAATGCACAAAATAAACTAATCGGAAAAATAGAACCAGAGACATAGAAACGTGGAACAGACTGATAGTTGTAGAAGGGGAGCAGGGAGCAGTTAATTGTGGAAGGAAGGGGAAGGGATTAGTCAAAGAGCATGTGTGAATGACTCGTGGACATGGACAAGGGAGAGAGGAGGGACTGTGGCAGAGGGGTGAGCTGGGTAGAGGGGGACAAAAGGGAAAAACTGGGCAACTGTAATAGAATAAGAAGAAAGAGAGAGAAAGAAAGACAATTAAAGAAGTATTTTTATATGTTCTAAATTGGAAAGTTTTGGGATAAACCAGTGGAAATGAATTAAGGGTGTCAAAAATACAGTGTTTCTAAATTTGGGGGAAGATTTTTAATATTTCTAATTTCAAGTATCGTAAATCACAAAGATAGTCACTTCGTTCCATTCTCTTTTGCTCTATTCTCTTCCTGCATGTGTGTTTGTATATATTTGTGACTCTGTGTGTGTTGTGCATTTTCTCCCAATAATCTTTTCTATTTCATTTTGTTTTTCTAGCTGTGTTGTTTTTAGACTGTTTTCGCATGCTAGGCCCTTCCTAAAAGTTGAGCATAATATAAACTAGCTTCTACAGTTTTATTATTTATTATTCCTAGTTAAGTAGACTATCAGCTTCCATATGCATTTTTGAGCACATGAGTTCTTTTTTATGTGACGTTTAACATCTATCGGTACAGTAAGTCTTAGCCAAATAAAATTTTTAATCTACAGTGGCTGGGCCTTGAAGGGTCCAGCTCTACAGTTCATTGTCCACCATGATCTTAGGAAAGTTGGCTAACTTCTACAATGTTAGCTTCATCTGTTTTTATAGAGTTAATGTATGTCGCTGAGAGTTGTGAAAATTAAATAACATAGGGAGGCAAGAAGTAGGCATTTGATTTTGAAGTTAAATCCCTGCTAAATTGTGCCTGTTGGAATTTGCAATTCCTTTCACTTTTCTATTGTAAGCTTTTCTTTTGCTCTTAGCATCCTTCCCTATCTCTTCTTTCATACTGTTTTTTTTTTTTTTCCTTTTTTGGCATAAAGTCTCACAGAAGATAAACAGGATAAAAAGTTTCCTGGCATAGCTCTTCTCTCAGCCAATCAGTGCTTCAACCCGCCACCCCCCCTTCCTCTGTCAGTCAACAAGTATTTAGTAAATGCTCCTGAGGCGCAGAGGATTGTAAGAGGTAGTTGAATTCTTAATTCCATTTGCAGTTATCCAAGCCTGTCATTCCACTTTACAGATGGAAACCCAATCCTACACGGAACAAGAACTTTCTTCATTGTTAATCCTGTGTTAATGAATTTGTTAAATGAGTCTCTGCTGACACAGAGAAGAGAGTACTTTGTTATAAGTAGAAAATTTTATTGTTTAATCTGTTTTTATCTTCAAGGGCATTGATGGAAAATGCTCTTCCAGTGCAGCCAAGGGATACCAGGGTAGACCAATATCTGCCCAGAGCATGTTTGTTAGAGAAAACAGAGATTTGGCTGGAGGGAGTCATCTTCAACTCGCTTTTTAAAGGTGCAGAGGGGGTTTCTTCATTGTTGCTAGCATCTTTCACTATTTAAATTTGATAAACTAAGACAATACCTTAAAATTACACTTTTGGTGGACAATATTACTGTTTATTTTTTGTAGTGGATATTAGTCCAGAAAGCTTTCAGAAACACTTTTACGAATACATGAAATACAAGAAAATCTTCTAAATTGCAAAAGGGAGCAAAACAAGAATGAAAATCTTGAATGGGACCATTGAAAATGAGCACTGGACAGAAATTTTTCATTGCGACTAGACAAGACCTGCAACATTGACTTACATACTTGCTGTAGTTGGACTAAATTTGGCTTTCAGCCTTCAAACAGTCAACAAAAAACGGAGTTAATTTTCCAAAGTACCATACATTGGGATGAAAAATAATTCTGTTACTCAGAAGAAGCAAAACCATTCTTGTTGCAAAAATCTGAAAAGAATTTCTCCAAGGAATCCATGTGAAAATGGCCTTGTGTGATCTAACAAAGAACACTTTCAAACAGCAACTTGCAGGAAGAGCCAAGATGGATTCCACAGAGCGCCTTCCTGTAACGAGGGTCAGTGAAGACTGATGGTGTCCCGCCGAACACTGGTCATTAAAGGAATAATTCTGTGGAATGGGTCTGTCTCAGTTTCAGAACCTATTGCTCTGCTGGTCTGAGCTGATCTTAACACACATTTTAGAAAATCTAGAAAATAGATGTTCTTTGTGGTCCTCAATCAATTTTTCTTAAATGTCTTTATTTTCTCAGATGAACTTTGTTAGTGGCCTGTATAACTGATAGACATGTTCCAGGAATAAAGCTCTTTATTCCATGCACATTACTAACCCTTTGCTTTAACGGAATGTGGAGTTTGAGGTTGGTTGACTGCTTTTGCAAACTGAGAAGACTAAGCATGCTGGCCTCAAGGGGCCTTTCAAGCTCATGGGGGAGCTGAAGATGTGCTCTTATAAAAAATTTACCCCAGTAAATTGTACCGAACTATTTTAATGTCCAGACCAATGTTACAGTCACAGAAAATTCAGCTTGGCAGATTTTTCAGGCATGTATAACCAGGTGCCCACCTGGTGGAAAAGCTTAGACTGCTCATAAAACTCTGACTAGCTTCAAGCATTTCGACTTCTTGGTTTATATTTGAAAGAAAATTACTTGCCAGATATATACTGAAAAAAGTGAAAGAAGGAACTTGTTTAGCAGGACAGTTACTTATAAACCAGTTAAAAAAATGAGAGACAACCTACTGCAAGTAACATACTTTGCTACATAGTAGGGGGATCTGTAGCCCTTTCTCCTTCTGGCAGTAATCAGCTAACAAAGGCATTCCTTGTTAAGTGATACTACAACCATTGTACCCTGAAGTTTAAAAGACAATAGTAACTACTTTTCTCAAGTACTAAGAGAGCAGCATGCACTAGGTTATACAAAATGGCGTATTATGGAATTAAGTACAAATTGGTAGTTTATAAAATATTCACAGGGATGTAAAGTACAGCATAGGGAATGTAGTCAATGATACTGAAAGAACTGTGCATCGTACCAGGTGGGTACCGGAAATACTGGGGGGAGGGACACTTTGTAAAGATGATTGTCTAACGCTGTGTTGTGCAACTGAAACTAATATGGAATAACATTGATTGTAAACTGTAATTAAAAAATAAAATGTTGTGTCTTTTAAGAAAAAGAAAAAATGTGGGGCTAGAAAACACCCACTTATACTCCACAGAACACATTTGAATCATTCAAGTGTCTTTCTTCTTCCTTGACTCCTTCAGAATAAGGGGCAGACTCCTAGTAAACATCAGTGTGTATTTGCAAAGGATTCCCAATGGGGCATAGTTCCTGAATATCAGAGGCTAAAAAATTGCTTTGACTTTATTTATGCTGCTTATTACTGTGACTCCTCTTATTAGTAATGTGACTGGAAGTAGGTATTTGATAGTAATGACAGTTACCCTGTGGTGGCTCAGTGACGGTACCTGATGGTAATGAGCTCAAAGGCAGAGAGTATCCATTGATTGGAGCAGTATGCTGGGATTCGGGACATTCAGCTTCTGGCCCTCAGTCGGAGATTTTTATGCTAGTTGTCATATCTTTTGAGTATTTAGTATCTCAGCTACTCCATCTGTTAAACTGAGGGCACAGTAACTGTCCTGGTCTATCTCACAGGAATGCTGCACAGATAAATTAGATAAATGTTAATGGGCCTTGGAGGTAAAGCTGCTCTATGAATAAAAATTAGTGTGATGCTACTGAAAAGAAAGTTGTAGAGGCTAGAATGGTTAAGCTCTGCAGGCTTCATGACTAGATAAGACTTCATAATGGATTCCTGTCCAGCAAACCAAACCCTTATCTTATCAGTTCATGACTGTATGATATTTAATGGGAAAAAATCTATTTACAAATATTTGTTACCTTGATATAAATGTTCATTAAAAACAAGTCATGTTTAAATTAAATAAAACCTTCCTGCTCTGGCTGGTGTAGCTCAGTGGATTGAGCGCCGGCCTGTGAACCACACGATTGCAGTTCCACTCCCAGTCGGGGCACATGCCTGGCTTGCAGGCCAGTTCCCAGCAGGGGACACACGAGAGGCAACCATACATTGATGTTCTCTCCCTCTCTCCTTCCCTTACTCTCTAAAGATAAATAAATAAAATCTTTTAAAAAATCGATTCCTTGAAAAAAAAAAAACCTTCCTTAGTAGCTTCAAACAATCTCTAATACCCAGTTTACAGTTTCTATAGCCATTTTGGAGGGGTGATGATTTGATATACTTAATAAAGTTGAGAAATATATGAAACTGTGTGTAAGGAAGAGAAATTGACTGGAATATTTTATTGGATAATATTATATTTAAGACTCTGACATTACCAAATTCAGATTTTCCTTTTTTTTAATGGAAATGTCAAACTCTCATCTCTGCTTAAACCACATTTTTTCTGGTTCTGTTTTCTGTCACAGTTAACATCCTCATTCTCAATCATAATCATGACACAGATAGACTCACTCATTTCAACTCAAAAAACGTAACTACCAGATCTCTTGCAGGTAGAATAAAGGGCAGGGGGGACATGGCCTTTCAGTGCTCTTACTCCTCCCCTCTCTCCACATGGATGTGCAGGAAACTCCTATGTAAAGTGACATGTGTTCAGTCCCTGAGAAGGAGAATTGTACGAACATTTAGTTATTCAAATATTGTATAAAAGAGATCCTATCCAGCTAAACTTTAGAAACTTTGATTCCTAAGCCAGCTTGTTCTCTTTACTTCTTTCAGGGGACCATTCCTAGTGGCACTGGGAAAATCTTGGCACCCAGAAGAATTTAACTGTGCTCACTGCAAAAATACAATGGCCTATATTGGATTTGTGGAGGAAAAGGGAGCCCTGTATTGTGAGCTCTGCTATGAGAAGTTCTTTGCTCCTGAATGTGGTCGATGCCAAAAGAAGATCCTTGGAGTAAGTATGAGAAATCTCTTTATTCTGAGTGAATTTTAAAGCAGAACAATTGTTGTTCTGAACCCCTTCCATCATTGTTGTCATCAGTAATTATTACTGTAAAGCAAAACCAAATAGACTTCTGTAGATAGGACTCATGGGGCCAGGTCATCTTTGGTTTTGTCTTGCTGAGTACTGGTTTGTCTGGTGAAAGTCTAGCCACTGAGAGGGAAAAATAATTTACTGTGGGTGTACTGCCTCAACAGGACCCTGTTTGCCTGGGGATAAAGAGGTCGTACAGGACCACACACATCAGAGTTCTCAGAACTGACACCTTCACTGTTTTAAATTAAATTCCATAGCTTTTATAGGAGCAGCATTTCCCTATTTGTCAGGGTTCAAGCAGAGGGCACAGATCTCATGAAATATATAAAACTGGCTTATAAATGATATGTTTTTCTTGAATGTATATAATGTTTAAAAATATAACCTCAGTTTTATGAGAGCATACCTGTATAGAAAAAATAATAAAACCACACCTTTTTAAATTTTTTTGCATAAAGGGAGCAATCTAGGTGTCAGGTACACAGTAAATAATAGTGAATGAATGAATTTCCTACTCTGCAATACCCAGCTTGCAATTACTAAATAAGAGCCAGGCATTTCCTGTGGGTGACCAGGCGTTGAAATTTTACTTTAGAAGCAGCCGAGTTGCCTGTTCTCCTATGAAATTCATACAACTAATAGAAAATTTGGAAATAGCATTGCTGAATTCTGATATTTCCAATATGAAAATATAATAGTGAAACTCTGAATTTATATCAAGAGAAGTTAGCATGAATTATAGGGTAGTCTTAATTTTAGACTATATCGGACTATTAGACTTCCGCCAAGATGGAGGCATAGGTGAAAACACTGTGCCTTCTCCCACAACCAAGTTTGAATACAACAAAGGTTTGGAAAAACAAAGACACAACCAAAGGACAGTAAATTGAATTATACAGAAGTCCGACTACATCTAACCATTCAACAGGGACGGTAAGAGGGGCGGAGCCAGCAGCCAGCAGGGTCGGGCAGGACAGGTCCCCCGACCCAGGCGCGCAGGCAGACGGGGACCAGTTGGGGTGCGGGGCAGACCGCGGGCGCATATTTGCGCACAGTGAGACAGACCACGCAGGCCCCAGGGGGCGAGGGCTGACGGCGGTGGCACACTAGCATGAAGTGGGACGAAATGCGTGGGCCCAGTGACGGCAGCAACTGCGGCACTGGTGAGGGCCGTGGCGGCAGGCGGCGGACAGGACGCCATAGTCCCTCTTTGACCCCGCCCCCACATACAGCGTCACAACCCAGCAACTTAGTTGCCCTGCATTACCAGTGGGAGCCATTGTCCCTCTTTGACCCTGCCCCCACATACAACGTCACAACTCAGCGACTGAGTTGCCCTGTTCTAGTGAACGCTTTAGGGCTCTGATCCTGCTATGGAACAGGCACGAACAACCCGAAAGATGGCGCAAGAAGAACTCAAAGTCCCAGAGCCAATAACTCTAAGCGACCAAGAAATTGCCAGCCTCTCAGAAGCACAATTCAGGACACTATTTATCAGGATGCTCACAGAACTGGTAGATTATAGTCACAAATTAGAGGAACAAAGTCACAAATTAGAGGAACATATGAAGGCTAAACTAATTGAAATGAAGGGAGATGCACAGGAAACCAATAGTGATGGAAAGGAAACGGGGACACAAATCAATGGAATGGACCAGAAGGAAGAACAAAACATCCCACCAGAAAGGAATGAAGAAATGAGAATTCAAAAAAATGAGGAGAGGCTTAGGAACCTCCAGGACATCTTTAAACGTTCCAACATCCGGATTATAGGGGTACCAGAAGGGGGAAAGAAACAGCCACGAGTGGAAAACGTATTTGAACAAATAATAAAGGAGAACTTCCCCAGTCTGGCAAAGGAAATAGACTTCCAGGAAATCCAGGAAGCTCAGAGAGTCCCAAAGAAGTTGGACCCAAGAAGGAACACACCAAGGCACATCATAATTACATTAGCCAAGACCAAAATGAAGGAGAGAATCCTAGAAGCAGCAAGGGATAAGGGGACAGTCACCTACAAAGGAGTACCCATCAGACTGTCAGCGGATTTCTCAAAAGAGACCTTACAGGCAAGAAGGGGCTGGAAAGAAGTATTCCAAGTCATGAAATCCAAAGACCTACAGCCAAGATTGCTTTATCCAGCAAAACTTTCATTTAGAATGGAAGGACAGATAAAGTGCTTCTCAGATAAGGTCAAGTTCAAGGAGTTCATCATCACCAAGCCCTTATTATATGAAATGCTAAAGGGACTTATATAAGAAAAAGAAGATGAAAAATATTAACAGTGAAAGGACAGCAAACACACAGTTATTAACAACCACACCTAAAACAAAAGCAAACCAAGAGGACAGCTAGATCAGGAGTGGAACCATAGAAATGAAGAACACATGGAGGGTTAGAAACAGGGGGGTGGGAGAGGGAGAAGGGGGGAGAAGGCACAGAAAATCGCATAGATGGTAGGTAAAAAATAGATAGGGGGGAGGGCAAGAATAGTGGGGGAAATATAGAATCTAAAGAACTTGACACGTGGATATAAACTAAGGGGGGGAGAATGGTGGGGGAGGGAGGGTGCGGGTGGAGGGGAATGAAGGGGGGGAATAGAACAACTGTAATGGTATAATCAATAAAATATATTTTTAAAAAATTTTAGACTATATCATTAAGTATATCTAAAATGTTGAGGACACTTAGAAACTGTAAATATACCACATGAAATGCCACATGAAATATTAATTTGTACAATATATCGGGAACAAAAGTGTAGAATGATTCAAGCTGTACCTTCCCAATGACAGTTAATAAGTAGAATACATTATTACTGTTTTAGTATATAAATCTATTTTATGGATTCTAGAATAATTAATAAAACAAAGTCAAGTAACAGTCTTAGAACCAAAACAGGTTCTAAGAAATGGACATCTGACACTCACTGCTTCAGAGATAGGCACGAACTTCACTGGAAAGACAGATTCCCCGGACTGTGTTTTGGTTGTTTGATTACCTGTTAGAGAAGGGGTAGTAGTCGATCTCAGGTATATAAAGGGAAGCATGTGCTAGAAGCCCTGAGAAACGATTCGGTTGATTGTACATTTGTTGTACATGTTCATGGTCATCCTTTTGGGATCTAAACAACTGTCATTTCTTTTCACTGTCCTTCAGAAGGGAACTGTGGCATTTTCCATGGGTAATCATTTATTCTATATAATTCTCTTCTATTGTGACAATATTTTATTGTAAGAGGAGAAAATATTTCACTCTATAACAATTAGAAAATACAAAAAATGTAAAGAATGAAATTAAAATGACTTATTTATTTACCATTCCCAGATAATTCTTGCTAACCCTCAGATGGATTTTCTTCCAGCTTGCCCCTTATAACTAACTCATTTACAAAATAATAACCATACTTTGTGTATGGCATGCTGTTTTCATGGTAAAAATTATAGAAAGAGTAAGTTTTCATGTTATTGACTATTCTTCAAAAACGATTTTAATGGCTACATCTCTTTCTCTCAATTCAAAGAAATGATTCCTTGCAAAATCTTCCCAAAACTTCTGCTAATTAAAATCTGGCCCAAGTTTTTGGTACTTGCTATATTTAACTATAGGGCCATTGTTGACTAGAATCCTTGCTTTATGGTTTAAGTTTTAGGTACTCTTTTGAGTGCACGCTTAGTATAGTCACAGCTAATTTCCCAAACCCTAAACATGTGCTAAACTGATTGGCTCACACTGATTAGGTATTGCTTCCAAAATGCACTGAAGTATAGGTTTGTTTAGTTTTTAAATGTTTGCTCTTTCTCCATGAGATTTTCAAGAAAATACTATGAAACTTTTACAAGTTAATGTTTCCTGACACCCTTTGAGAGAAAGCAGAATGTATTGTAACAAGTGCTTATGAAATGATTACTTTATTCACTGCTCAAATGATGTCTAAACAATACACTAATCATTCTTTGAAGAAGTTTATTGATACTATTTGTGAAAAATGCACATTATATAGTGCATCTGTTTAGATCATTTGTAAGTCTGTTCCATTGTATCTCCTGTTACTTAGGAGGAAAGCTTAAGGCAAAGACAAAGCATGTGTATGTACTTTGTTCAGTTTGAAAGGGCTGTATTGGTTGAGCTAGTGAAATAAGTATTTGTGTATTGTCATCTTTTTTTATATCCAATTACCTTTCTATAACAGGAAGTCATCAATGCTTTGAAACAAACTTGGCATGTTTCCTGTTTTGTGTGTGTGGCCTGTGGAAAACCCATCCGTAACAATGTTTTCCACTTGGAGGATGGTGAACCTTACTGTGAGACTGGTAAGCTCCTGAAGCCATTTGTTTAGGTTTCAAATGAGGGTGACGCATTAACCTGATGTTGCTGTGAAGTTGAAAGGATGTATTAGGCGAAATAGTTTTCCTCATTGTTTTAGGAACATTTAATGACAAAATAACTACGTATAATTTTATGTGACTGTCAAAACAGGTGGCCCCAACTTAATTAAGAGACATGATAATGTGTAAGCTTTACTTAGGAGAAAAATACTTTGCCTGAATACCCAGTAATTTGTGGCTATAAATTCTCCCAAATCCTATAGCATTCAGCCACCTCTTAAAATTCAGTAACTAAAACTTGAGTTGTTAATAAACATGACAAGTATTCAGTTTTTGAATATGATACTGATTTGCTCTTTAAGGCAAATTCCTTAACAATCATTTGGAAATCCTTTGTTACTTCAACCAAAGGGGAGGGTAGTCCTCGCTCCAGTTGTTCCCTCGATAAAGTGAATTTTAATAAACTAGCTCTAAGGACCAGACATTTGCTTTATTAGCTGAAATCTGGACACTTCCTTTTCCTCCCCAGAAGCTGTGAGTGGACTTTCATAGCACTTACTCATTAATATTACCCTTACCTAGATTTTACTACTATGCATATATTTTTCAAAAATAAAATATTTTTCCTTTGCCATGCCTTCACTCACTGTACTGCATTCCTACTATGGAGTTTTATTGTTGTTCTTCCTTGAATACCTGAGAGTGGTATTGGAGGAAGGAATTATTCCACAGTAATCAAGTTAAAGGAGCAGTCCGCTTCTGATGTGAGGCCAGTCAACATTACCCAGTCCTTTTTTGCTCACTCAGTATTTTCTTATTTTCACCTTTCTCTTGGTTCCCTAGTTAGGACCAATTTAGATCGATGTCACACTATCAGTGGGAAGCCCTGTGGAAATCCTAGTGAACTGGCCCATGGGCTTTTATGGGACAGGTTGGCTACAAGCTGCCTACCCTGGTTCAATCAGAATATTTTACATTTTGTAATGCCACTTAATTCTTCTGAAGAAAAAGTTTTTTGCTTCTTTGTTTTAAAAGCTTTGGAAGATATTTGGACTAAATGGTAGGTAGTCCCTGTCTAGCCAAAACATGTAAAAAACTATCTAGTTTTAATATATTTAATGTATGTAAGAAGTCCTATTTTTAAAACGCCAGAATTGAGCCCTGGCTGGTGTGGCTCAGTGGATTGAGTGCCAGCCTGCGAACCCACAGGGTCACTGGTTCAATTCCCAGTCAGGGCATACGCCGAGTTGCAGGCCAGGTCCCCAGTAGGGGGCATGCAAGAGACAAGCACACTGATGTTTCTGTCCTTGTCTTTCTCCCGCCCTTCCCCTCTGTCTAAATATAAAATAAACAGAACCTTAAAATAGAAAACCCCAAAATTGCTTATAGAGAGGGAAAAGCATTATTGAAGTCTACTTTACTGTCACTTCTGATCATCTTGGTCTATTTTTGTTCTTTTTCTTTAACCTCCTAGCCTTGTTTTTAACCTAGCCTTTCACTTTCCCCAAATCTAGTAGTCATCTGGGATTCTGCACTTTCCCTTTTTCTCCCTATATCCAATTTACTTAGTAAATTCTAATATATACCCCCTGTATTTGTGTCTAACTCATTCCTTTCTCTCCCTGTCAGCCATTACGTCTAAATCCGACTCATTCTCATGCTTTGCCTACACATTGTAATTGCCAGCTCAGTGTTATATCCTCTGTTCCCCAGCCCTCAAATGGTAGTCATTGTAATATTTGTTTAAATGTGAATCATGCTGTTCACAGGTTCTGTTAAGAGTAAAAACTGTGTTCCTTGTGAGCACCTGCTTTGCTGGCGTTACCTCCCACCACCTTACCTTCAGTCACTGGCTTCTAGGCTTCCATATAGGGGCCCATACAGCTTGCTGAAATCCTTCCCACCTCAGGGCTTTTGTACTTGCTGTTTCTTCTAACTGGAATGTTCTTCCCCAGCTGTTTCTCTGATGGTTCCTGCTTTTTTTCCGGTCTCAACATAACTATTACCTCCTCAGACAGGTCTCCTATATTATATATTATATCATAGTTATTTTTTATCCCCCAGTTAATTTATATCACATCACTATTTTCTTTCCTTCATGGTACTTTTTACAGTCTGAATTTATTTGTTGTTTATTTTTAAAATACAATAAATCATGACATTCTGCTCACAAGGATAGTTAAAAGCACCATGAGGAGAGTAACACATCAGTTTCCTTCACCACTGTCACCCTGACCAGTGCCTGGAACAGGGCCCAGCACATGGCAGGACTCTGTGGCTATGTGTTGAACAGTAGTGAATATTGAAGATTGGTAAGAAAGGTGAGTCAGGTTGCACAGATAGCCTACTTTCTCCTCCAGCCCAAGCTGGGTAAAAATGTCCAAGGCCAAAAGGTGAACTGTGAGTAAACACAAGTAGTAAGAGTACCTGCATGTAAGAAAGTTAAAGTGCCTATAAGTTCTAATTTAGTAGTAATGAAGAAATACCTTGACATTGCTTTCTTCAGAAGGAAATCCTATTAGTATTTTATAACTATAATCTGTGTCAAGTAAATAGTATTCTCTGGCTAATGATTTTAAGCATGAAGTCATAAAATTATAAAGAAAATATAGCAAAAACAAAACAAAACAAAACTAGTGGCTAATACTGTAACATGGTCCAGCTGGAAACTCGGTCATGGATCTTTTTCATGGAAGTTGTGACTTTTTTCTTCCCCACCAAGTCAGGTACACTATAAAATTTGCTAATACCCATTATTTCTTTCTGGTTGAAGTTCATTAGCTTTATTGTTGCTAGTTATTGGAAGCTTGCCTTGTATTAAAGTAGTCATGTCTATTGATAACTTGTGTGTTCTTGTTTATATATACATATTTGGGCATTTAAATAGTTGGAGAGAAATGAAAAGTATTACCTGGGGAAATAGAATAAAGGGTGTTAAGTTGTGTAAATCGTATTTACTGAGAGTAACCTGAAACATGCCATGCATGTATCTCAAGCCAAATACTATGCCATCTGAAAGTGTTTCAGTCACTAATAACTTTTTCTTCATCTTCTCATTCAATTCCAAATTTGTTGCTGCTTTCTAGGAACTGTCATTCTAAAGCTCTGTCATGTTTGAATGAATGTCTTCTCCTCTCCCAACACAGATTACTATGCACTCTTCGGTACAATCTGCCGTGGGTGTGAATTTCCCATAGAAGCGGGCGACATGTTCCTGGAAGCGCTAGGCTACACCTGGCACGACACTTGCTTTGTGTGCTCGGTAAGTAAACACGTTTCCCAATTAAAGGAGCACAGTATGGCCAGTTCTAGCACATACACTGAATGAAATGAACAGTTATTGTATCTTTCAATCATTTAAACCTAAAAATACTTGTACAGTGATTTTGAAAGTTCATTAAAAATTTTGGCACTTTTTAAAAAGATTTTATTTATTTATCTTTTGAGAGGAAAGGAAGGAGAGAAGGAGAGAAATATCAATGTATGGTTGCCTCTTGTGAGTCCTCTGCTGGGAACTGGCCTGCAACCCAGGCATGTGCCCTGACTGGGAATCGAACCGCAATCGTCTGGTTCGCAGGCCCGCACTCAATCCACTGAGCTACACCAGCCAGGGCGAAATTTTTGGCACTTTTAAAAATTACTTGGCATAGAATAAAATGCTTACCGTTTAGAGAAAATCATGTTTCTAATACAGTTTTGTTTCCAAGGAGAATCTATATATTTATTAAAACAGTAAGAGTCCTTTACTTTAAAAAAAAAAAAAACTCTTTTAAGCCCTGGCTGGTGTAGCTCAGTGGATTGAGCGCGGGCCTGGGAAGCAAAGGATCACGGTTCGATTCCCAGTCAGGGCACATGCCTGGGTTTCAGGCCAGTTCTCGATGGGGGACACATGAGAGGCAACCACACATTGATATTTCTCTCCCTCTCTCCTTCCCTTCCCCTCTCTCTGAAAATAAATAAGTAAAATATATTTTTTTTAAAAACTCTTTTATTGGAGTTTTTTAGTAATTTTTAGAAGCACAGGTACTTCTTAAAATAGAAATAAATAATTATTTTAAAATCTATTATTGAATTAACATTGGAAGTCAACTATATGTTGATTTTCTTTCTTAGCAATAGCCCATTAGTATTTTTTCTTTTTGAGACTACAATAAACTTACAGTAAAATATTTATCTATTATATTTCATATTTTAATATTTTTCATGAGCATAGATTCAGAGATTAACATTAACCTGAAATACACATTTTTTGATTTAGCAAGTATATATTGAATAAGGACAATCTGTTCAGATGTTTGACTTTTTAAAAAATTAATATACCTAATAGTTTTCAATAACCATTGTATGAAGGGAACAAAGTCATGTTAATGGAAGTCGAATGATTATCCCAAATGTTACCATTAAACTCAATTTTGTTTACTTTATCCATCTCTTAGATGTCATAAAATCTATTAATCAATTTTTAGCAGATTTGCCTTTTATTCTATTGTAGAGCTTCTCATGAGCACTTTAATTAACAAAGGCAATAGGAAAGACAAGAAGACATAAATGTGGATAGTTAACAGACTGCATAACCATCCAGCATCGGATGTTGACCAGATTTTTATTATAAGAAACTAAAGAATGTATTTTAAAAAATCCTCTCAAGAGTTCTATGCCAGTGTGTTTGGGGGTTTGGGGAATGTTTGATAAAGCAATTGTGTTGTGCTTTCTGTTTGAAGGCCTTCGTTCTCTGCCACAGGAGGTAGATTAAAAGCATTGATTAGAATTTGGGAAGAGAAATTATATCAATATTTAGTGTGACCTCTTTGGGTGTTAATTTTCCATTAGAGCTAACTCTCAATAAAGAGAAATAATGATAAGCAATTTAAATAAATTTGAAGACATTCCAGAAAAAGTCATTCTTCATTGTTGTTCTTCCCTCCTGAAAGAGGAAATGAAGTAGAGTAATCGTGAAACGTTAGGGTGTCCAACACATCCAAGTGAAGTGCTTTGTCATCATATCCATCGGGTGAAAAACCGTTTTCCCCTTCATGCATACTTGATAAAATAATTATATTATCTCATATCTTACTTTTTTCCCAGGTGTGTTGTGAAAGTTTGGAAGGTCAGACCTTCTTCTCTAAGAAGGACAAGCCACTTTGTAAGAAACATGCTCATTCTGTGAATTTTTGAAAGCCAGCGCTTCAGAAGACAAGAAAGAAATTTGAAGAGAAAGAGAAGAATTAAAATTACCAATTGATTTTTAGATTCAATATTTCTATGGATATTTGAAAAATAATAGTACACCTTAAGTGATAAACTCCAGATTTAAAAATGAAATCTATGAGGAAATATTTGGCTTCATAACATAGACAGTATGACACTTGTTACTACTTTTTCCCTGTATTTTCTGCTCATAAAATAAGTTTTATAAAAACCAATTTCCTGGTTAACTATTAAATTGATCTTAGAATAAATTAGTGAAGAATTAAATCTTAGAATAAAAACTCCAACCTTTGTGCTGAAATAATTATGCTTTCTTTCCTTAATAGGTAGTTATAAGTAAATCTGTAAATGGCGATGAAAATGCCTTATACTTTCTGTAAGTGACACATTGCATTTTTAAAAAAATAGTGTTTACCTTTAAAACTATTTAAAATAGGAGTTTAAATGGAGAATTTTATCAATAGTAGCAGGTATCCATTTTTAAAAACTGTGTGGATTTTTTAAAAATTTCCCAGTTGATCATTCCACTGAAGAAAGAACAATGAGATTTTTGATCAAAATGTGTCATACCAGTAAGAGATGCTATATTTTTATACCCCTTGAAGGCCACCACATATATAGCTCATAAATCTCAAACTTTAGCCTTTTATTAAAACATGACCATTTTTATTCATTGCATGCATTTTATTACCTATGGTAGTCAAGCTCCTTGTTTGTCTCTCTCTTTATGCTCTGATAAAGAGCTAATTGAACAACTTGGACTGTGATAGTTTTCTCTCTCTTGATTTGAAGAGAATAAAAGAGAATATGACTGGGAATTATAGTGTATTAAAGTATTGGATCCAAAATATTCTCCTTCCCAAATTCCCCCCTTTTTTACAGTGAATTAGTTTCACAGTTGTCCTACTGACTGATGAATGTTTGAGAGCTCTCTGCAGAATAATATTTTTTCTTAAATTCTCCATTAGAAAAATTTAAAATTGGTTTGTGGATGCGATAAAATCTAAATTGTTTTTTCCTTTTGATAGTTCTCTTTCAATAATAAACGAACCACTTCCAGATGTGATCACAAAGTCTGGAAAACTTTTATGCACAGCAGTTTGGTAGTACAGGAGGGGAGCATGATTAATTACCCAGACTGGCCCATTGTTTGTGTTCTTCATTTGGGAGAAACATACACAGATACAACATGAAGACAGTGAAACAACTGTGGTAAAGTTGTAATAGATCCTATTGACATTTGCCCAGTGAAAAAAGAAATTACAACATTTGATGTTTTTCTTTTTGTTTCCAGAATGGGTGAAAGTCCATGATCCCACTAAGTTATAGTGTAAATTTGTTTGGAGGTGCTTTCCAATTTGAGATTGAACCCCAAGTCCTTCCTCCCCCCTTCACTTACTGATGACTTCACTTCCACTGTGTATGTGTTTGTGATAGAGAAGGACTTTAGGCTACCATATTTGCTTAACCTCCCTAAGAATCTTTTGAGGCATCTGTCCTGAAAGCTGTTAATTTATGGTGTAGCAGATGCAGACTGTATGCAGGTAGTAATGAACTGGGGGTACAGAACGAGAAGGGTGACACAAAGTGGCAAACCGAATGCTCCGCCAGTAGCAACCCTAAGCCACCTTTCACCCTGCGTCTTGTAGGCAGGTGGGGAATTGCTTGTTTTGTTTTTTTAAGTGCTGGAACTGAATTATGTATTACTTCTCATTGCTGCTGAAACCACCTAAGACGTACAGGCTAGTATGTATTGTTGTATCTTAATGTCAGTCTTTTGCTTTACACAGTATAAAATCAGTTGGTGGTTTTGTTTTGGTGTGGTAGAATGTGTTGCTATTTAGTTTCGCCTTTATAGATTATATGCCAAGATAGTTTTTGGTAAGTCAATGGCATTTGAGTATTTCCTTCAAAGAATTTTATTTGACCTGGATTTTTTATAAAATGATCTCACATTAATATATCACTCTATTAGATTTTTTGTTCTGCATATTATTCATAGAGTATAATGTTGGCATTTCTTTAAATTTTATCTTTAAGAGAGTAACGTTACTTCCTAATTTATCATTGTCATTGTGCTTGGTTCTGCTCTTCTCTGTCAGTTCCTAAAACAGTTAATCCTATGAAATAAATATTGATTATAACCCATAAGAATCTCTGTATTTTCTAGTGGGAGATGCCACATTTAATACACCAGCATCGATCTTTTAATAACTCAGGCAGAGCACTTTATTCTTCTGGTGAGCTCCCTGAATATTTATTTTCCTGATTAGAAATGTTCTATGTCGGTAGCATTTTTTAAATTATTACATCTTTACTGTAGAGCTTTTACTTTTTAACCTCTCTAGATGTATATGTTGGAATTCTGTACTTAGTACGATACAGATAAAAATCATAGTACATGACTTTAAAACATGCCATATTTGGACTTCCAAGTTTAAGATGTTAGTAATAGGTCCGACTTTAACATTTCTCTAGACTTACAAGGACGGAATGTTGCCCACTGACGTAGCAACCTAAAAACAATCCCCTGTGCTTACCCTTGCAGTCGCTTACGTGTTTCCTGTTGGTTCATGTAGAGTTTGAAACGAACATCTAACCATTTGGCCAGTATTAAAACAAATAAGGGTTTAAATCTTCAAAATATTAGTGTAGCATTATCTTTAAAAATTATCTATGGCAAAAATGTATTTATGGTGCCATTTTCAAGGAGTACTATTTTGGGGTCAATTTTATGGAAAGGAACTGCTTCCCCTCCCTGTTCGTGTGTGAGTCTAGCGTGGGCGCATTGACACTTCTGTGAGGCGTGCAGCTTAGTACTCCCCGTTGCGGGGAGAAGCTTTCCAGAGGGGCGGGGGACGCACTGAGTAGTTTTACACAAACCCAGTGTGGCTTCAGTTCACCCCTCCTCATCCTCCAAATGTTTTAAGGTATTGGGTTTTGGATTCTCAATGTATCATTTACCTTATCTATTTATCTCTATTTTCTGTTTCTTTACGTTTTCAAGTTTGTATAAATATCTGTGCCGTTGTGCTTTGGGATGTATTTTCTAATTAAAAAACCACGTAAGAAGTATAATCAGCACACGAATACCTTAATGAGCACATGATAAATAAATAGCTGCAGTGATGTAGACCGACTCCCCTGGTTTTTCTTTGGGGTGGCAAGTGGTTTCTGTTATTGTGGGAAAAGTCATGCTCAAAGGACAGGAAGAGATGTAATAACTCTCAAGAGGATCTCCTTATAGCTTATCAAAACGTCCCAGAAATAAAACATTTGAAAGTATTGTCACATTTATTTTACTTGAATCCAGTTCTGTGCTCTGCACGTGTCATACATATACAAATGTTTGTGGATTAGTTGATAAATACGCTCTTTGTCCTTTTAAAATATTTATTACTGAAATTATGTTTTGGAGTAACCTGTCATATCAAGCATTATATTGCCTCATATATCATATTCAAACAACATTAAATCATCTTCTACATTTTTAGATTTGTCATCGACCAGGGCGCATTACTTCATGCTTAACTCATCCCAGTCTCATTAGCGAACTCCTCTGTAACTAGGTAGGCTCACCTAGTCCTCGTTTGTTTATTGGTTTGAGTACGATTTTTTTCCACCTGTGTAAAGTTAAGAGGAATGTTTCTGTCACAGGCTGTATATGGGGAATAAAAGACAAATTCAAGTCTATTTGCTCACAGTATATTAAACTCCAGAAGCCAAACTTACAAGGGCATCAAGTCTGCATCTGACACTTTAATAGCTGCTGTTTGGTTTCTATCAATCACGTCATTGCACATTAAAATGCACCGACAAAATAAGAGATCTGTCATTCCTTCATTAAGAAACAGTAATCCAGTACAAGATTTATAGGTTTAAGACTCAACAGCGTGTGTTCACAATAAATCCCCATTCAGTGCTCAAACCAGAACAAGCCTCCCTGTCGTTCAATGTTTTCTGCTCAAATGTCCCCAATATAAGATTATCAAAGCTTTTCTTACAGAACTACATATAAAATCCTTTTTTGCCTGCAAAAGCTTAATTTAGGTTGGCGGTTTCCCTTTTTGAGTGGTCTCAGACAAGATCTTGGTTATATCAGAAACACATAGGTACTGATGTATTATTAGCAGGCCTGGTGTTAATTAGGGAGAATTACCAGAAATAGTTTGCTTTGTGGGAATTTATTGCAGAATCACACTTGACTGATGGCAGAACAGGAGTTGCTGAGAGAGAGCAGCCCCCACTCGTAACCACTAATTAACAGGGTGCCAAAATTCCGCAGAGAAGGTTCCATCCCAAGTGTGGGGGCCTCGCAGGGAAAATGGTTCCTTTGCAGTGTTTAAAGTTTAAAAGAGGAAAGGGGCGAGGACACATGGCTACCCAAAGGGACTCGGACTGATACAGTTTTGTGTTGTACTTATGAATGAGAGCATTTAACTCAGGGAGCACCAAGCCCAAAGGTTTGTGAAAGAACCCCTTTCCCCCCAAAAGTCAGTAGTGGGCTGTCGATTTATCATACTCAGGAGAGAGATGCATAGTATCTTGAATGTGGCAAGTGTCTGATTCGCCCAACTGTTTCGTGAGGAGAATTTAGAACCCACTGTTTGACTGTGGTAGATATTTCTGACCTTTCACTCTTCACTCCGTGATTTAGAAGCCGTCTGAGTAGGTGGCAAGATAGCAGCAATGATCAAAAAGAAAGGTGTGGCTTCCACACCTTGAGCACTGAGTGGGTGGGGGGAAGCAAGGTGCGTTTAGGCATCGGCACTAATGGCAGGGCGCTGAGGGAGCCCTAGTAAATGAGTTTGCCAAGAAGGCAACTTTTGCCCGTGTTTGTAACTGTGTGTGATCACATACAATAAAGCTCGGAGCTGTTGCTTAGCCTAGAAGAATAGAACATCTCCCTGTCAGAAAACCACCGATCGCTGACCGCAGGGGGAAAAGTAGAACAATTCGGAATCCACAGAGAATACAATTTCTCATTTTCTCTTCAAGCAAATATGGTTCCCATGGAAAATGACTTCGCCATCAGGTCCAAGAATTGACTGACGTGGTTTCTGATGCACCCATGTGGCGAGGCACAAAGTTCTTGTTTAACAATTGGGGTCTAACTTAGTTTTTCATCATGTTCTAAATGGTCACATTTACTCTCCAGTTCAAATACACTTGTTTGTTTTCCTTCTTTCTTTCGCTTGTAAATCACGCACAGCTGGTGCTGTTCTAAACACTTGCTCCCAAATGCCGTTGTTTAAAGTATTTCAGTAGGCTGTAGTATCTTCAGAGGTGCCTTGGTTTTTCATTCCCACTGCATCACTGATAGGCCGATGGTTCCCTTGGTAAATAAGACAGTACATTGAGCTCCAGCGACTTCTCATACAAATACGATTTTTTATGTAAATAAAAGTCTTCGCTGAGGTGACTCTACATTGATGCCATCTGACCTGGAAGCTTGAGAATCCTGAGGGTCTCGAGCCTCCTTAGTTAAATGAAATGGAGAGCAGAGAATCATGGAGCTCTTCAAGTAGAAACTTCGAATTATAAGTTAAATTAATTTTGGCTTTATTCAACTGAAACCATTCATTTTGCTCTGTGAAATTATTATGCTACTACTGCGTAATAATTTGTTCTGGAACCATTATCAATGCTTCAAATGAAACGTGAATTTAATAAGCACCAAAGTGAACCCAGTATCTCTGCCCCAAGAAAAGATACAAATCAGTGATGGGACTGTATCACAGTCTGCTTGTTCTTGGGTATCCAGGAAGTTCTGCATGGTCTTTAACGATACTGACAGGGTCTAGCTGTTGAGAGGAAGTCCGAGCCTGGGGGAAATGTGTTTGATTACCCGCAGAGGGTCAGACTTGGATCCAGTCAGGAGGCAGAAATCACACAGTAACTTAGCAGTGGAAGTTTAATGTAAAGCATGACTAGTTAAGCTATGATAGGAGAGGAACTCTGAAAATACCTAAATCCCTCCCTTATTTCCCCTGAAATTCCCTCCCCTCTCCCCTCTGGTCACTGTCAGCCTGTTCTCTATTTCAGTGTCTTTGGTTATATTTTGCTTGCAAACAAGCAAGCAAAATATAACTGAAGTACTCCTTCTGAAGGCTGGAGGTCAGACTTTGTTGGAAAAAGTGTGGTCTTGGTTTACGGAAGAAGAACAGAGAAGTGCTCTGCTGAGGCCAGAGGTGGTCCTCAGTTGCCGGGAACAAGGCAACGAGGATGCAGGCAAGCCCAGCCTGGTGGGTGGGTGTGCAAAGAAAGTTGAGGTGCTGCTGTGGGTGTGAGGCCTGGAATGCAGGGGCCTGCGTGCAGCAAAGTGGCGTTGGGGCCTGGCCCGTCAGGTGAGTCACCGTTGTGCACTCCGGGTGCATAGCTGGGCAGAGCGCCACCAGATGTCCCCACTCACATGCACCATGGATGGACCAGCAGCTGCAGCGAGAAAGCAAAATGCAGCACCCGAGTCCGGGAAGAGAAGCCCCTCACTTCTGAAATATTTCTTCAGCTCCCTTGGCCTGTGGCGGACAAAGCTGAACACTGTGCTCACTCCGAAGGAGAAATGCTTAGAGTCTGTTACCGCAGAGCCCGTAGTGAAGGCAAACTTGGAACTGAGAAATCAAAGCAACGATTGGCACAACCGGGCACAAAATAAAAAATTTAGAGTTCCAACTATATTGAAACCTCACAATCCAGAACACTTTTGCATATTCTTGGGAAATTGGAAAGTGAAACCCTAAATTTTTTTAATTGTCAAAAACCTGCTGATAATTATGTCTTCAGTGTGAAAAGTAAACATGTCTCATTCATTGTGCTTTTCAGAGTCTGTCCTCTATAAACAGCCCATTAATTGAACAGTTCTAAATATTTAAGAGATTTAGTTGGAACTATACTCATAAATAACCTGGGTTTTTCATGGGTTTATTTTATTACACTACAATGCTTTTCCTACAATTAAAAAATGAATAAAACATTCTTAATTGCAGGTTTGTGTTAATTGGAATTTCAGTTAGAGGGTTTTCTGTATAAACCAAAACCTCTATCATATAGCAATGTATTTTTTCCTAAGATTTTATTACTTTTAGACCTAACTGATGTGGCTCAGTTGGTCGGGCATGTCCTCTTGCAAAGCAAAGGTTCGCCGGTTCCATCCCTGATCAGGGCACGTGCCCGGCTTGCAGGCTCAGGCCCTGTTCTGGCACCTGTGGGAGGCAGGTGGTCGACGTTTCCCACATTGATGTTTCTCTCCCACCCCCTCTTTCTAAAAATAAATAAATAAAATCTTCTTTACAGTGTTTTTTAAAGGAAGAGAAACAACAATGCAGGAGAAAATTGATGGGCTGCTTCCCACACACACTGACGGGATCAAACCGGTGACCTTTTGTTTCACAGAAGAAGACACACAACCAGCTGAGCTGCAAAGGTCAGGGCTAAAATGGATTATTTTTATATTCAGTAATAGAAAGCAAACATTAAAATTTCCCTTTCACAATAAACTACACCATGAAGGATGAAGCCCAGTGGGTCTATAATTGTATTTGTTGTATAGCCTTTGTAAGTCATGTGGTATATTATCTGTTAAAGTAGGAAACACTAGTACACTACAAGGTTCTAAAAATTGGAGAAATTCTGAGAGTCAAGTATTTTTAACCCATGTATTAGAGATGAGGAAATGAAAACTCAGAAATGATTCTCTGAAAATGTAAGTTATCTGGCAAATTTGAGACTTACACTTTCTAATAGATTAGGAAAAAACTATTGCACCCACATTATCTTGGAGTCCCTCTTATTAATAAGGGGCAATTCCCACATTTTCAGTTAGTAAAGGACAGGTTTAGGAATTACTTAATTTCTATCTGTAACTATCTGACTGATACAGTTGCCTTCCCCACAGATGTCAATATTCGGGGAGCTTGCAACTGGACCATCTGTTCTGGAAGGGTATTTGTGACGTGGTAGGCCTCTCTGCAATGCACCATTTGCTGTTCTTTGTGCTTTTAATACATTTCAAAGAAGCACAGAAATAATAAGAGTAAGTTTATTTAAAGTGTAGGTAACATCAAATGTTACCTACAAAGCAAGCCAATGTTACCAAACAAATGAGAAAGCTGTAGGAAATGCAATTAAAATTACTTCCACAAATGAAAAGGCTGTAGGAAATGCAATTAAAATGACTTGCACACACAGAGCTCAATAATACCCATTTATAAGATGTTGGGAAACAGGTCAGGATGGCTGACACCCAGTTCATTGTTTACTCTGCGGTGTGATAAAGATAGTTCCGGCCTGTGAGTCCGAGGAGTGGAAGATGGAAAAGGTGTGACCTCAGCATGAAACTGCATACATGTCCAATTATACAGAGAAGGGTGCTTAAGATTCTTTTTATTCAATTGAAAGAAAATCTCTCTGCTGTTCGGTAATGGCAGGCACCACTGCGAAGTCTGCTGAAGCACAGCTGGAAAATGCAGCTGCCCCCACATCTGTTTTGCATGACCTTTCAGTCGTCAGCAAATACTTCTGCCCCTAGGAGTGGAAGTCTAGGTAGGGCATGGCCGTGTGACTTTCTAGCTACCACTATGGAAAACACACGGGAACAAAGTTCACGCATGCCATGCTCTGCTCCCAGAAATTACAGACTTGTCTGGGTAACGTTAAGGTTTTGACCTATCAAGCGTGCTCACACCTGCTTCTTACATTCAAGTTGTTAATCCTTTGTTCAGAAAATGAGACGTATTAAGAAATATGTGACTGGACTGCTACGGCTTATGTCTTAAGTGCTTAGGCTCTTAAAGTGGTTCAAACTAAAATCGCATCGATAAAACATTGTCCTGCAGACGTCTAACAATGACATTTATTATACATCAGAAACCTCTGTCACTTCACTTTACTCCCAGATTCTTTGAAAGCCATCACTTAGAGGCACAGTGTTTGCTTGAGTTCTAGGTTGTAGTGAAATGTCTCGAGAACACAAAAGGGCAAAATCACTAGAGTCTCCTGAAATGATTGTAATTAAGTGCACTCTCATACTAATGAATTTCATTCTCCCACTAATATGATGGGAACCTTGGGATGTGTTTACAAACACAGTTCTGTTTATCTCAAGAGCAGCTTACACTGTGGTGGAAGTAGAGCATTATGGTGATACAGCCCATGGTAATTTTATGTAAATTTGAGTCACGTGCTTAAAGAGAGCCGACTTTGACTTGAAGGAATGCACACGCTGGTATTTGATAGACCCAGCTGAGTGTGAATCTTGATTACACCCAGGTTGAACCTGTACACATGGCTGTCCCAGCCAGGCCAATAATTTGGATCACCTCTAAATCACTGGTGTCAGGGTTTTTTGGTTTTCATTCAACATTTATGTAGAGGGAGAACCGAGTGGTTTGTTGAGAGAAAGGAGGAGGTGGGGGTCCCTAGAATAGCAGAGCTAACCTAAAAAGCTCTGATGTACTCAGCCCCACACCTGCCCACCGCACTCAGGAAAGCAGCCCTCAGACAGCAGTTGCCTGGGGTTGCTCCAGAATCCCCCTCAAGAGGCTCAGTCCCTGACTCCAGGGGGCTGTTTATCAACCCCCTCAAACCTCATGGCGTTCTCTTCCCAAGCATCACCCTAGGAAATTACAATTTTCTCCATCTCCTGAAGTTTTCAGGGATGTTTCAGAGCTTCTGGTGGATTGGCAGCCAGGGCAGGCGATCAGCAGGCCAACTTCTTTGACTGGCGTTCCCTCACTTAGGAACCTTCTGACCTTGGAAAGGCCACAGAACTTTGTTAAGCCTGTGTGTTTGTGGTTGTTTGCTTTCACTGTTTCTGTTTTGTCATTTACTAGAGTGTCCCCTCACCATCTCGAAGGATAATTCCCTAACACCTCGGAGCTGTTGCAACACTTAAATGAGAGAGTGTGTTACAGAGCTACAAAGAACCTATCAGGCCTGTTTTTTTTTTTTTGAGGTGACAGTAGGAGATACTAATCAAAACACAAATTTAAGTTGTTAATATTTTGTTCATAGAATGAGACATACCGTGTAATGTGTGAGTGGACTGCTATACCTTAAATCTTAAGTGTTGACAAGCAAATTTGGGAATTGCCGTCAGCTATCTGAGAGACTTACAATACACATTTAAGCTGAATAGTTTTTTTCTTAAGATTTTATTTATTTTTAGAAAGAAGGGGAAGGACAGAGAAAGAGAGGGACAGAAACATCAGTGCGAGAGAGAAACATCAGTTAGTTGCCTTGTACATGCCCCAACCAGGGACCGAACCTGCAGCCCAGGCATGTGCCCCCACTGGGAATCGAACCTGTGACCCTTCACTTTTTGGGATGTCGCCCAACCAACTGAGCCACGCCAGCCAGGGTTAAGCTGAATCATCTTACTATGAAAAATATAAATAACAATTTTAAATAGGCATTTCCTTAATATATTTGACCACAAACCCCTTTATTTAAAGAACATCAGTTACTACCTTATTGTACATAATACAATTTGGGAAATACTGGCTTATCCTTTCCCCCCTTTCTTTCTTTCTTTCTTTCTTTCTTTTTTTTTTGTTGAATGCCCTGGGTCATGCCTGTCTTCACATTTTAAACCAGTGGTCCTCAAGCTCTGTTACGTGTCCAGATCTTCTGGAGAGCATGTTCAGACTAGATTGTTGAGTGCCACTCCTAGAGTTTCCGATTTTGTAGTCCTGGAGCAGAGTGAGTATCTGCATTCTACCGGGTTCCCAGCTGATGCTGACCCAGCTGATGCTGACCCTGCTGATCTGGAGAACACTCTGAGAAGCACCTGTTCTAGATCCAGACCAAGGTATCCACTTGACTATGCAAATAACCTGGGCATCTTGCTAAGAGGCATTCCCGGGCCCACCCAAGACATCCAGATTCCGTAGGAGTGGGATGGGGCCAGTAAATTGCCTTTTGGAGGAGCTCCCAGGGATGCTCTTGCTGGTCCACAGGCTGCACTTGGATGAGGGGTTCTCTTGCTCAGGTGTCCCAAACCAACATGGCGAGCAGCCTTCAGAGACTACAGGTAGAAACCAACATTCTCTCTCTTCCTCTTGTGTCTAATATCAGAGACTCACGCTTGGATTTCCAAAAATTAGATACACAGAAAAATATGATCTACTCTGGGAATCCCACAAGTTTTTTTCACACTTTTTTCTCCCCAAGAAGCCCTGTGGCTGTTGGAAAGCAGAGCAGATACGGCAGGTCCCACTGACTCCGCCACTGCCCGGCGGAGCAGGAGCCCTCCCCGCCTGCAGGGCTTCTGTGGCCGCCAACCGTAGGTTTTGTTCTGTCTTCCTCATTCTGGATTAGGAGTGTTAATTTTCCTAACCTGTAAAGATAAGCTTTGTGGAGGGAGGTGGGGGGACAGGAAGTCACAGAAGAGCCGGGAGTAGTAGGTTTGGGTGTTTGGCCTGGTTACTCTTTCTCTGATCCTGGAAATGGTACTTAACCCATGCCGACCAGGCCTTCTTTTTTTCTATAAAAATTACCTAGATCAGTTGTTTCTGCACTTCATTTGTTTTAGTAACTCTTTTTTTAAAATCCTTACCCGAGGGTGTGTTTACTGATTTTAGAGAGAGAAGAAGCGATAGAGAGAAACATTGATTAGTTGCTTCCTGTATGCACCCGACCCTGACTAGGGATCGAACCTGCAACCTTTTGGTGTATGGGCTGATTCTTCAACCAACTGAGGGGTAGGAACTCTTTTCTGAAATATCTTCGAAACATAACACAGAAAACAGTCAAAGGGGTAAGAATTTGGCACTTTAATTTCTTAATTTTAGCAGAAGACAATTTGCAAAAAAGATTAAAGAACCTGGATTCCTCTGGCTGCCTTTCTGCCCATCTCACATTAAACCACCTGTTGGGACTGTGGGTTGCACTGAGGGACATGTGTGTTTTCACCTTCCCTGCAATGAGTTTGGCTTCTCCTAAGGCCTCATTGGGGGGGGGGGGGGGCGGGGCTAATCATTTTTTGACNACTCTCCCCACCCTAAAACTAACAAGCAGGTGGTTTTCTTTTCTTTTCTTTTCTTTTCTTTTTTTTGTTTTCCCTTTTCTATTGAAAACGACTTCAGTCTGGGAGGGGGAGGTAAGAAGAAAGGTTGTCTGCAGCCACACAGGGAGGTCTGGGAGTTGCTTTGTTTTCTTAGCTGTGCTGTGCAAATGAACTGAAGGTTTAACACTTAGGTGCTGTTTGAAGATATAATACAACGGAGCCTCCAGTCGGGAGCCCGGCAACGCCATTGCCTGCCTTGCCCAAGGCCCCTCAGTACAGCTGTTCCGAGAGCTGCAAAGCTAAAATTTGTTGCCATGGCTTAGACCTAAACAAATCCATGTCTGTTCTGGTATGTAGATTATGTTCTTCGAGGACGGCGCTGCTCACTCAGTTTACGTCCATCTGTGGGACACGTGGGTTTCAATCATTTCTCTACCATTCGCATTCTCAAGCTGCAGTTTGTTATATGATATAGTGCCTTGTCACTTAGCAGCCGACGCCATGGGGTTGGAATCGGCCTATTTCCCGGCTATACTGCAACCTCTGTCCTCAGGGGCCTTGCTCTGGGACCACCTTGCAGGCGTTAATACTTTTCCCACTAAACCTGCTTGGACAGAGGCCAGCATGAGTGCTGTGCTCAACAGAGTAATGGAGATTCCAGGATACCTTCAGGTTAGCTTGAAGGCAGCAGAGCACAATATTCCCCCTCTTCTACCAGGGTCTCACGGTCATCCTCTTAACTCTCTCTCTCTCCCCACCTCCGCCTTCCCCTTCCCCCCTCAACCTCCGCAACACACACTCTAGGATAGGATTCTCTGATATTTGGCCTTATTTTTGAGTTTCCTCCATCTCAGAAGCAATTTCAAGGAACAGGAAGTCTCCTAAGAAACAGTAAAATAACATTACTATTAATTTCATGCAACATAGTAAAGGGCTAGAAAACACATGTGCATTCTTGTATCAACATAAAGCATAACCAGCAAAGGGGAAGTGATAAAACAGACAAAAAGCACAGATCACGTCAATGAGAACAGCCTCTTGTGTGTGCGCGCGCACACACTTTCCATGGATTAGTAACAACAGTGGTATTAGGTTCTGTTCCTGGCAGCCGAGACAAAGGCACGATGCGGTCTGCACAGTCAGGTTTAAAGGGTGCAAACAAGCGTCATTCTGGGGAAACCTCCTGGCCCGGGGCTCTCGGAGGAATTTGTTGTGCTGATTCTCGCAGGAGAGACCTGAAGTAACAAAATGGCTCATGTGTTCAGAGTCCGAATGGGAAGGAAAAAACATTCTTTTCATGAAATCATGTTTTCATCAGCTGCTTCTAAGAGCAAAATATTAAATCTCATCTGAAAGAAACATTTTTGCAGGGGATTTGAGCAAATAGGGCCCATGCATGCTGGTGCCTCATCTGGTCTTTCACACGTTCTTTTATTAAACAAATGTGTATGGGGCCACCTAGAAACTGCCATGTACCATTTCAGTCACTGGCGATTTAACGCAAGTCTTCCCTCCAAAAGTTTACATTCCAGTCAGAAGAGACACAATAAACAAGGTAGGGACTGATTATACTGCCTTATAAAACTACCGCATAGCATGATACAGAATACCAGGTGGTAAAGGAAATGAAGTACAGAAGGATGGGGCAAAGAAAATGTAAGAGTGGATAACCAAGACGGAAAGGAAAGGAGGGGGGGGAAACACATGGATGTTTGAAAGCAGGTTGTTCCAGGCAAAGGAAAAATCTTGGCACAGTTCAAGGAACTGTAAAGAGCCAACGTAGCTGGAGTGAGTGGGAGAGAGAAAGGAGGTTGGGGAGGGGGCGGAGGGGTTGGGAAGGCCCCAGAGTGCCTGGTAGACCATTTTAAGGGCTTTGGCTTCTACTTTAATGATAAATAGTTAACAAGTCCTTTAGGCTGGTAGATGTTATTCATTTTCTCTCTTTCAATCCCCACTGGTGAGGCAGGCCTTGGCAACTGGTAGACCACATTCCAGTGTCTGAATGAATGAAGGCCTGAGTGTGTCTGTAGCATTACTAACCACCTTTGACTTTTACAGTGATTTGCTCACAGGGCAGGGCTTCCTGAATACTCTATTTTTGGGTTATAAGAGAAATTATGTAGTTCTCATCTTGATGAAATTTCACAAGTCTGGAATACATTTCTGTATTGCTCTCATGTCTGTAATGCAAAATGTAGTAGTCTCCAATTTTCCTTTCCTTGTTTCTTGCTGTTTGGGGGCCTGGAGGAAGCTCATCCTCACAGGAGCACCACGCTCTTAGATGACCTGCGACGATGACCCCTTATTCAAATCGGCAATTTCGCCCTGGGAAGGGGCTTCCCTTGTAATTCTTAAGGCCCAGGATGAGTGAGAAGTAGGTGAAGCGACCAGATGTGACCAGATGTTAAGTTGCTGGAAGGGCAGGAGGTTGAGTAGCTGCACCTGCATTCACAGGTGCAGGGAAGACTCTGTCTTCTTCCCACGGACCCCTGACAGAGCTGTTGTGGACCTTCACTTGAAGTTAAAAATGAGACTCGTCTATTTTGTTTGCGTCATTGACTCACGGTCTTAAAGTGAGTCTAACTCCTGTTCCAGGGACCTCCACTGCTTGGGGGAAATCACACTGTGATCCCCACCCCAAACATTTTTGTCCAGGAAAAATAACTACCGGGAGCACTTTAAGAGAGGTCAAGGGGGTTCCCAAAACATAGCATGTTAAGAACATATGCATGTTAAGAGAACATCTGAAGGTTTAAAGACGTTGTCTTGGTGTTGGGGATTTGCTCGGCGCTGGGTGGGCACCCCCTACACTGTTAGCGCTGTCAATCAAATGGCTTCCTTGGCCACCATCCTGACTCCCTCCCTGTGCTCATTTTCTGGAGTTACCCATCCATCTGGACAACGTTCACCTTGTTCTTCAAGGTGAATGTAACGAAGTTTTCAAAGCTTTCCACACAGTTGCCTCTAAGCACAGGTAGAATGGTCTATACTCACGACAGTATTTATTCCTGCTAGATTCCTGGTACACTGTGAGCATTTGCCAATTTGTGTGGCTAGTTTTTGTGAGATTCAGAAGGTTACAAACTGTTGGCAGTTGATCTTTCATCCCACGTAAGAAGGGCTCATCGGTACTGTGTCCTTCACGGCCACTGCTTTGACCCGTCATTCATCTGAGTAATTCCCCCAAACACGTTTCTCTAATTCGGCTTCCAGATCACCACTTCTATGTGACATCATGGAAACTTAGTGCAAACAAATCTCCAGAGAAATCTGTGCTGGACAGATATTGAAATGGATTGCCTAAGGAGAGCATTACTTATCTCCTTAGAGAGCGGGGTTTATCGCTGCAGCCAGGCTTTGATGGAAAACACTCCGGGGCTTCCGCGCACCTCGGTACATCCAAAGCGTTTCACCAGCAGGTCTGGACATGGCCTAGAGCAAAATTAGAGCAGGATCTTATTAGCAGCTCAGAACTAGGGCCATGTTTTGGGAGAGAAGAAGCAGCAGATGTGACAATACAGTCTAGGGATTTTTATTGTTGATACTGCTATTGTTTTCTAACCAGCAGAGCGGAAGTTCCCGGTTTGTGGCTATTGCAGCTGGCCCTTGTGGGTGTTGAGAAAGCGTGGAATTATCGTGTGTGGAAGTTTTATACTACCGTGGGGGGGGATTGTATGGCCTATTTATGGAATGATGCTTATGACTAATCAAAATTTGGAACCTGTACAATTTATTAATGTTTTCCTTTCAATTAATCATAGTTTTTCTAACTGAGGTTAGAATTTGCCAGTGGGCCTTGTCTGTGACAAGGAAGTGACAGACAGAAAGAATTTCAGTGATGGCAGAAACAGATGCTCGTGGTAGATGTTGCAAGACAGCGAATGGCAGAACTAGAGTTTTCCTTCAAAGCCCGCGTTCTCTACTTCCATCCATAAGTCAGCAGTGTTGGACTCCATCGCTGAGTTCAAGAACACAATGAAAAGAAAAGCCATTTGGGCCCTAAAATGAGTCAGGGCTACATGATAGTCTTAACGACCGGAATTTTTGTCCTTTGTCTCAGAAACCGGAAACGCGTAGACACAAGTGGCGGCCTATGCACAGGCTGTAACCTTTCTAAGGCCATCAGGTTTTGAATTTTTAAAGCATAGTCTCCAACTTTCAAAATTCTGAAGACCGTGTACCCCCAAATAGATTTCCATTCTTATTCCAAAAAAAAACAAAAACAAAACAAAAGGAAGCTTGGCACTTTCCTGGTTGGCCCTGAGGTGGCGGGTAGCTGAGCGGCTGCTTTCTCTCTTCCCAGGCCTGACTTTCCTCTGCGTGTCCGCCTCACTCTGCTCATCCCCACCCCCTGCTGGCCCGGCGCGCACTGGAGTGTGAGTTCCCTGATTTAATATTGAAGAGTCCCGGAGGGCTCTCAGGAGAGTAACGTGATTAGAGTTTTCAGAAGCAAGAAAGAGGACCCAGTGATACATGAAAACAGATCTTTCAATTTGCTGCATATGGGCTGTTTAGGAAACTGCTAGCAATCCTTAATATTCACTAACCTCCGTTCCAATCTTCCCACTGAACACACTGTTCCAGGGAGTACAGTCCTCTCTGTAAACTAAGGGGCTGGTAAGTGTGCAGTGTTACTGTTGGAGGTACATGAGCAACTGAGTCTGACCCCGGTTTTACCTACAGTTGAGGACCGAACAGACCATCTAGGAAAAGCGACTTTGCCTGAGGTTGCGGGATGTGACAACCGTTCTCTGAATGGTTGAACATGGGTGAGAAAGTTCATTCCCAATGGTGTAATGATGCAAAGGATCAGGTTTCAAGTAAAGGTCCTAATGGCATAATGAGGCTGATTTTTAATCTTTTTCTTTTTCTCAGAAAATAATGTTCTGACTGCCCTGTGTAGATGACCAGGGTCCCCACATGGGGGCCATGCTGGGCTGCAGCTCTCCAGGGGCACCTGTGCGCCCTGGGATGGGGCCTGAGAACTTGTGGGAGGTCTTGGTGCCGCCCGCCCCCCCCCCCGACACTCTGCCTCCTCCTTTGACAGAGGGTAAAAGGCTCTAGTCTATCTCAGAGCAAATCAGTTGCCTAGAAAATAAAAAAGAAATAGTTTTTGGTTCTGAGACTTTGGAATTTTATGCAGCATTAACATTTCCAAAAACAACAAAATTCAGAGACTGTCAATTTTTAGACTTTCCATAGATTGACAACTGTCATTTGCTGGGGAAATCATTACACAAAAAGGAATATNCCCCCCCCCCCGACACTCTGCCTCCTCCTTTGACAGAGGGTAAAAGGCTCTAGTCTATCTCAGAGCAAATCAGTTGCCTAGAAAATAAAAAAAAAATAGTTTTTGGTTCTGAGACTTTGGAATTTCATGCAGCATTAACATTTCCAAAAACAACAAAATTCAGAGACTGTCAATTTTTAGACTTTCCATAGATTGACAACTGTCATTTGCTGGGGAAATCATTACACAAAAAGGAATATTTTAATATCAAAGAAGTTCTAAGGACATAATCTGAGAATAACTGGCAGCTGTTGCTGAGAAAAGACTGCCGTCGCGCTGGCCCTGACATCGTGTGTGCATTTGTCATCACGGGGACGGATTAGTCTGATCTTGCTCTGAATGACGGAATATTTTAGCATAATCTGGTATTTGGGAACATTTGTTCCTAACAGCACCCAACTACAAACTGAAATATTTTTATTGCCACCGGGACTGAATTTTGATTGTTGCTTGGTTTTCATGTTAACCATCTGCCAAGTTCTTTTTCAATTTTTTATTACAAAAGCCATTATCACAACACATTCCTATGTGAGTAGAAATCAACTTACAAATATTTGTAGTCTGAGTTCGGTGCCACTTCTGAGCACATTCCCAAAACCGTGCAGAAAAGGACCCGTCTGTCTTGTGTCCTCGAATTTGCACTTCTGTCTGTGGTTGTAGTTTGATTCCTTTTAATATAAGCTGTGCAGTGGAGGTGATTTCTACTCGCTGGTGGTCATGGGTAAGGCAATTACGAAGTCTGACATTATTCTTGGAATGATTTTAAGCAAAATATCATAGTTCATCAAAACCTGTCTGCAAAACGCCAACAAGTTAATAGTCGTTTATGTACAGAAGGAAAAAATTATGGCTGCCAGACCACCTTCATGTGGGAGATTTGGCCATAAATTTTAAATATCCATTGTGAGAATTATATTATGTGTAAGGAAATCAGCATCCTGCAGTTTTACAAGTGGGCCTAGAAGGGCATAATGCACAAAGAAAGATTTAACAAGAAATGTAAGCAGAACAGGCAAGCCAGCCACCTCTGAAACCCCGGGCGCCTCCTAGAAGGCTTCGGGAAAGGGCAGAGTTCTGAATGCATTCGTTTTTCAAGACAAAAGCATGGCACCGTGTCCTAAGTACAGTGTGATTGAAACACTCAAAACTGCTACCAGTTTTCTATGTGCTAAGTGTCATAGGTGGATCACCTAAGGTAAGTTTTGGAAGAGCCCCATGGGTGGTAGACAGTGAAGCAGCTCTGGTCTGCAGAGAGGCTGGTAACTTGCCCAAGATCTCAATCAACCTCGCAGGCCAGCCTGTGTCTGGCCCTGGTTCCAGGTTTTTTCAAAGGCGCCACCTAAGGGTAGGCAAGTGACAGAAATGGCCGCACTAGGCAAAGGAGTTATGAAAAAGCGTCAGCTCCCTATGTCCATATAGCCCCCCCGCCCTTAAGGGATTCAGCCAAAATGTCTTGGGTGTAAGTATCCTCTTTGTGACAAGGGAGAAGTGCCCCCTCCTCAGAGCAGGCCCAGCCCTGCACCGGGGCATAAGGCGTGGTGAGCAGTAAGTTGTTTTAACTCTAATTCTTGCTCAACTGCCCTTGCAGCTTTGACGCATTACGTCAACTGCCTCAGGCAGACCACAGAGCGAGCCGAGCGCTTGGGAGCCAGACCCAGGCTGGGTGACCCTCCATGGAGGCACGTGCTTAGAGGTGATTCTCTGCAACCTCCCCTACTCCTCTTTAGTACCTAGTCGAGCCCAGTGGGCAGGTGTCTCTGTCATCCGTGCACGTGCAGGGGACCACAGAACTGTTTCCTCTTTTCTTCTCCTTCCCACCACCGCTCTGTTTACTTAAACTGCATTTGCCTTTATGTCCTGGGTGAGTGGGACTGCATGGACCCCAACTTCAGAGAACTCATGTTCCAGGGATGTCACAATTTCCCCAGCAATTAAATGAGCATTTGATGCCCGTGCAGGTTAGTGCTCTTAGAGGAAACATGAAAGGAGCCCAAGAGGACCGAGGGGAGCACCTGACCTAGACGCGGCATCAGAGCAGAATTCCAGGGGCAGCCGTGGCTAAGTTGGTAACTGCAGAAGGAAGGAGCTCACCGTAACAAGAGTGAGGCGTGAGATTTGCACTGAGGGAAAGGGCACAGCTCACCAAGTGCCTCACACCCCACGACAAGGAGTTCGGACATTATCCACGGGCCGAGGGAGACCGGTGAGCGGTTTTAAGCAGAAACATGCTCTGAGGTCCGCCTCCTCTGCTCCCCGGACCGGATTCGGCCCGCCGCTGGCCCCCAGCACGGCGTTTGGCACGATTCCGGTGGCACGCTTGCTTCTGCAATGCTTCATTTGCTGTTTCCCTCTCCCAAATACAAGCTCTATGTTGTCAACGTAAGAAACTTTCAAACCTGTAAGAATTCTCTTTAGTTTATTTGAGCCAAACTGATGACAATTGCCAAGAAGCAGACTCTCAGCAGATTAAGAAAATATTCCCAAGAATGGCAGTTTTGCACATTATTTTATGTATAAGGGGGCCTAACAGTGTTACCCAAAGTTTGCTGGTGATAGATTAGAGAGGCAGGAGACAGCAAAGTATGGGCGGAATTTCTGGAATTGGATAAGAGGTAAAAAAAAAATAGACTCATACATCTTCTGCATAGGTGAGTACACAACATGAGAAGGATAACACAGGGTAGACTTTTGGTCTCTGCTCTGCTGCATTGATAGTACTTTGAGAGGCCTGGAAAAGCAGAAACTACTTTGATTTTCCAAAGGTATGTTCTCTGGTATGTTATCAATGATGCAAGAAAAAGACAAGAGGCAATTCATGTGAAGCTTGACCTTCCTTAGGGAAAAATACCGGCTTAGGATGTGACTACCGGCCTTGACCTGTTTTCAGTCAGGAGTTTTATGTTCAGACCATCCTGGGTGGTTAATTGAGGTCTCTGGGTTCATGTGGCCACCGTGCAGACACGTGGCCTCTTTTCTGTGGACAGGTGGACTGGGGCACTCAGCTGTCTTGTTCACTCACAGAGCAATTGCTCAGTAAATATGTGTTAAATCAACATCTAGCAGTTCCCCGGTGGGTGATCCTCAGGAGCTGGAACCCGAGGCCTGATTTGGAAACTCCCAGCCACTGACTGGGAGTTCAGAACCGGCTCTCAGATTTGCACACCGTTAAAATCATGTTCCGCGTAGCTCTCCTTGAGTCGACATGACATCGTCATTGTGTTTCCTCTTAGGGAATCCTCGCCCACGAATGGTCTCATTATGAATAGGCATAAATTATGAGAGACACTTGCCAGTCACTGAAAACTAAGGCTTTCTTTGACTGCTTTAGGAGAGGGTTGCCCAATCTCTTCCTAAGTTTGGGAAGACTTTAGAACTGAGAAGTCTGTGAAAACCCCTGTCTTAACACCTACTTACATGTCATGTTTGGGGCTTCAAACCGAGTCACACGTTGGCCTTCATCAATTCAGTAAATGTTTATTAAATACTTGTATCTATAGACATTGAATCTGGTTCTAAACTAATCAGGAACAGATAGTCATTTTCTTTGGCCACTCTATTAGTTTCTTATTTCTGCTATAACAAATTATCACCAACTTAGTTATTTAGAACAGCACAATTTTGTTATCTCACAGTTCTGGGAGTACAGAAGTTGTTACATTGTGATTTATAGTAAACACATATTTAATTTTTGTCCACGTTTTTGGCACAGAGGTCCTAAATGCCTTGCAATTTCCTAATTGATGAGAGCAAAAAAAAAAAAAGTGTCTTTTGTTATGTTAATGAGGCACCTCTTTGAAAGCACCTAAGGATGGGGCTGGTTGCCAGGAAATCTAGCCTGTGATTGAAGGGCTGGAACTTTCAATCCCACCCCCTGACCCCAATGGCCCATGATTTAGTATTGCCTGTGTGAGGGATGCCTCCAAAATACCCCAAAAGTTTGGGGTTAGGAGAGCTTCTGGGTTGGCAAACCTGCACCTGCGGTGCATGGAGAGAATGAGCATGCCCTTTCCCCAGGCTTCTCCTGAGTTAGAGCCTTTCATATTATCCTGAAATCTGGTGAGTAAACTGTTTATCTGAGTTCTGGGAGCTGCTCTAGCAAGTTAATCAAATCCAACGTGGGCATTTCGGAACCTCCAATCGGTAGTCAGCTGGTCAGTACAGGTGACCACCTGGACTGGCCTTTGGCATCTGGAGCGTTCTGGGTGGGGAGCGGTGTGCAGTTCCATGGGACCGAGCCCTTAACTATCTCCAGGTAGATAGTGTTAGAACTGGGTTGTAGGACACTCAGCTGGTTTCCTAGCATTCCGTGGGGTGGGAAAAGAAATACACATTGGAACTGAAATTGGTACCACAACTGGAGAGGTCCGGATGGATCTCGGAGGGCTAAAAACAGGGGTGTGGCAGGACTCTGTTACACTTCTGGGGGGTCTAGGGACAAATGTCTTTCATGCCCTTTTCAGCTCTCAGAGGCACCTGTGTTCCTTGGCTCTCAGTCCCTTCCAACAATTGCATCACTGTGACATCTGCTTCCAGACTCACACCTCCTTCCCTGATTGCCTCTTTCACATATCAGAATGCTTGTGATTACCTCGGCACATTTAAGCACATCTTCAGAGTCCCTTTGCCCTGTAGACACAATGTGCCCAGGCTCTGAGGATTATGATGTGGGTGTCCTAGGAGTTATTACCTGCCTACCTCAGCTGCAATATGGGGCTTATATCCAATTGGTTTAGAAAAAATGGTGTGGGTTTCAGACTCAGATTAGACCTAATTCCCAGTTCATCCCCACTACTTCCTAGAAATACAACCTTAGGAATGTCATTTATCTAAGCCTCAGTTTTCTAATCTGTCAAGTGGGGAAAATATTGCCTTACGTCATAAAGTCATGAAGTTCATAGACAACAGTAAATATCACTGCTTGCACCTAGTAAACACTTCAAACGATTAGACATTATCATCATTAATTCCTTTTTCTTTTTAGAAATATGCTTATTGATTTCAGAGAGAGGAAGGGAGAGAGAGAGAGAAACATCAATGTATGGGAGAAAAACTGATGTGTGGGAAGATCAGTGGGTGGCTCCCCTACACACCCGACCTGGGACTGAGTCCACAACGCGGGCCTGTACCCCGGCCGGGAGTAGAACCCCCACCACCCTGGGCATGGCATGGTGTTCCAACCAACAAGCCCATCGGCCGGGGTCAGTCCTCATTTCTCAGACAGGCATCCCTGATAGTGCGTGATGGTCTTCAGTTTGGGTTTGCCATGATATTTTAATCTTTTAGTAACTGAGATTTTGGTCAACTTAAAATTTTATAGTTTTCATAAAAAGAAGGTATAAAAGACTCAATAAAAGTAAGTTCAGAAATAGTCACTGAGAGCAATACAAGTATTCAAAAACAACTTTTCATTCCAGAAAAAAATTATATTTCATTTAGAGACTGGGTATGCCCTCAGAAATATTTTAAAAGTACATCACTATAATTTCCTTGGGTTCCAGGGTCCCCTCAGCCTTGGGTGCGTGTGGTCTTTCTCGAAGCTTACTTTCCTCTCTCTTCGAGACTTGGCACAGATTGCTTCTGGACTCTCACTAGAAATCATTGTGACATGTTTAGGGCTCGCATTGTAAATTAGACTGTGCATACCCTACTCTCCTCTCTACAGCTAAATTCCCATAGAATAGGACTCATTTCCTGCTGCTTCTTTTCCAACTGCCTTTTGGATAATCAATTTCTTATAAATTCAAAATGAGATGCCAATTTGCCATAAAAACTTTAAAAAGATCCTCAACAGCTGCCTGAACTTGCCGGAAGGCAAGGCTCTATTACGCCCTTTCATTTCCTCCCTCCTTGTTGGAGAGCAGCTTTCCTGCGGCAGTCAGACCTCTGTTCTCTGCTGACAGCTGGCACTGGGTATCTCAACCCTCAGGTCTGGGTACACGTTTGGAAAAAACTTCCCAGGACTAAAGGAACTGTGCCTTTATCAGGGCCATTCCTGAAAGCTCTGAGCTTTGACCAGGATAAGTCTTGGCTCATATACCTGTCCACACGAATTATAAAACTAAGGTATGATTATAGAGTAATGAAGTTGGTTTGTAACAACATCCAGAAATTCTACATCCAATGCTTGTAGATCATCCATTCATTCATTGACTTATGGGTATTAAGTTCAACCGATATTGTTAAATGACCACACTTTTTACCCATGAGCAGTACACATTAAACCGTATGATCACACGGTAAATGTAGCATATTACTTTTGTAGAATAGATGGTTCCTGAAATATTATGAGTTAGTTTTTTATACTTAAGTTGTTATTCATGTCCTAAAGGATTTAATTATCTTTTAAGCCTTCCTTCAGTAAATCTTTTTATAGAAATAATACATTCTAAAACAGCAATGGGAGTAGTATTAACACAAGCACAGATAAATGGATCAATACCAACAAAGGGAAGGTCCAGATTTAAATCCACAAACACATGAAAATCTGATCTACAGGGGACGTGGCTTTGCACATCAGCCATAGAAAGTCGCCTTTTCAATAAATGGTGCTTCAGTGACTGGTTTCCTATATCAAGGGACTACTGGGTTTGTTCTTTAATTATACACAAAAACTTATCTCTGGTGTATAAACATAGAACTGTGAAAAGTCAACCTTCAGAAGCATTAAAATACAATGCAGGAAATTTTTTATTACTTTGAGGTAGTATAAAAGTTGTAAAATAACTCTCACACACACCTAGATTGTTTCTGTATCTTGGCTACTGTAAGTAACAATGCAATGAACACGGTGGGGTACATGTCGTATCTTTGAATTAGTGCTTTTGGGGTTTTTTTGGATAAATTCCCAGAAGTAGAATTGCTGGATCCTACAGTGTTTCTATTTTTAATTGTTTTAAGGAAACTCCATACTGTTTTCTATAGTGGTGGCACCAATTTACATTCCCACCAACAGTGCAAAAAGTTTTCCTTTTTTCCACATCCATGCCAACATGATATTTTTTACCTTTTTGGTAATAGTCATTCTAACAAGTGTGAGGTGATATCTCACTGTGATTTTGATTTGCATTTCCCTGCAAATCATTGATACCTTTTCATGTAGCTTTGTTGACCATCTGTATGTCTTTACTAGATGTCTATTTGTTCTGCCCAGTTTGAAATCAAATTGTTTATTTTGTTGTATTGAGTTGTATGAGTTCTTTCTACATTTTGGATATTAACCTCTTCACATACATGATTTGCAAATATCTTCTCCCATTCAATAGGTTGTCTTTTTATTTTGTTGATGGTTTCCTTTGCTGTGCAGAAGTTTTTAGCTTGACGTAGTCACATTTGTTTATTTTTGCTTTTTGTTGCCTTTCCTTTTGGTGTTAAATTTAAAAAATCTTTGCCAAGACGCCTTCCTACCACCTGTGTTTTCTTTTAGGAGTTTTATGATTTCAGGTCTTACGCTCAAGTCTTTAACCCATTTTGAGTTCATTTTTATGCATGGTGCAAGGTAGTGGTTAAATTTTATTATTTTGCATATGGCTAAGTTATCTTAGTATCACTTATTGAAAAGACTGTCCTTTCTCCATTGTATATTCTTGACTCCTTTGTCATAAATTAATTGGCGATATATGACATGAAGGTTTATCTCTGTATTCTCTTTTCTGTTTCATTGATTTGTTGTGTCTGTTTTTATCACAATTCCATACTGCTTTGATTACTATAGCCTTGTAATATAGTTGGAAATCTGGGAGCATGATGCCTTCAGCTTTGTTCTTCATATTCAAGATTTCTTTGGTCGTTTTGTGTGTGTTTTCATACAAATTTTAGGACTGCTTTATTTCTGTGAAAAATGTCATTGGAATTCAGAAGGATTGCATTGAATTTGTAGATTATTTTAGGTACTATGAATATTTCAACAATATTCTTCCAGTTCATGAATATGAGATATCTTTACATTTATTTGCATCATCTTCAATTTCTTTCAATGTCTTATAGTTTTCATTCCTTCACTTCCTTGATTAAATTTATTTCTAGATGTTTTAATTTTTTGATGACATTGTAAATTTTATTGTTGATTTGCCTTTCTGATGGTTTGTTATTAGTGGATAGAAACGCAACACGTTTTTTGTATTGATTATATATCCTGCAATGCTAGTGAATTTGTTCATTGTAAAAGGGTTTTTTTTTGCTGGAGTCTTTAGAGTTTTCTATATATAATATGTCACCTTCAAATAGTGATGGTTTTACCTTTTCTTCTGACTTGAATGCCTTTTGTTTCTTTCTCTTACCTAATTACTCTGGGGAGGACTTCCAGGACTATTTTGAATAAGCATGGTGAGAGTGGGCATCCTTGTTTTGTTCCTGATCTTAGAGGAAAAGCTTAAAGGTTTTCACCATTACATATAATGGGTTAGCTTGGGCTTGTCATGTCTGACCTTTGTTATGTTGGGGTACTGTACCTCATTTTATGCATTTTGAGGCCATATTCTGAGATGCATCAAACTTAAAAAATTTGTACTTTCCTGGTGAGTTATATATTTTGTTTTTATTAAATTACTGTCTTTACTTCTAGTAATACTTTTTTTTATTTGCCTTAATCCGTAATACAGTTATACCATCCTGGGGACACTGCTAATATATGGTCACTTCAATTTCCTTATTCAACCCAGGTGCTGTGAACTTGGACGGCAATCAAGGCAAGGGCCAGCTTACCTATGGTTCTCAACATTATCCTAATGGTGTGGCTCATGTGCACCCCAACTTGTGGGAGGATTTCACAAGTTGAATATATATGACTGCTTACCCTGCATGAACCCAGGCGACTGATTTGTTTACCTGGCAAGGCAATTTATTGGGCAAGGCAATTAAGGAGACATTTGCAGATACAAACATCTTAGAGGAAGAAGTATAAACCACATTACTAAAACTATATAGATGTTGAGTGCTTTTTATGCCTCTGAAGTATTTAAATGGTGAATTTTATTGGGAAGCAGTTAGAAGAATAATGGACAAAAGCAATGAATATATTTCAGTGCTATGTTTCCCACTTACTGCTACAAAATAATCTTTTTAGAAAAATACTGTTACATGACTAGCATGTGGTGAACGTAGGATTCAAATCCAGACATTCTGACTCCAGAGCTTACGTAAATCAGGTGGATAAAATAAAAAGTTATGCAAAGTAAGAGCCCCCCTCTTGATGGTGGAACGTGGCTGTATTTCTACCTGTCACGTGCCCTTCTAAACACCTGTTAGAAAACCAAGATTTCATATCTGTGAGAATAATAAGTCCTCCTTAACCAAGTTCTCTTCTTTGAAATTCAACTAGTAGGACTAAAACAATTCAAAAATGCCGTTAGAGAAATCTTCTGTGTTGTCAGTTGATATGGGAACGAAATAGTGGTGTGTTCTCTTTAACACAAATGTACCACATCAATCAGTACTGTTCTTCGATTCACAGAGTACTTTCATATTATACACAACACTCGGTATTTGGAAATGTTTTCGTTTTCTTTGCTCATTAAGAATATAATATGTATTTCTCTTCTAATTGTGTGTAAAGCAAATAAACGGTGTGTGTTATACCCGCAGGTTAACATACCCCTAAGTTTCTGTTTAGGATTCAAACGTCTTCTCAGTCCTTAATTTTACGGGAAGTAAAACATTCTATCTTCAGCCCTCATTTTCTTGCAACAATTATCTTGCTTGTGGTGCACAATCACACGAGCAGGTGAAATGTCTGTTTTCTCATGTACAACTAAGCCACTTTTGTCGTTTTTCAGGAAGCCCGTCTTTTAGAATTTTCTCTTTTTTTGTTTAAATTGTGGAAACTTCGGTACTACTGGCTCTTGATCTAATGGTTACAAGAGAATATTTAATGGGTTGGTGGCAGTTTTACTGCCCCTTAAACATTTAATAGGCTTTCTGCATAATTTCTCAATGTGTTCTTATTTGTTTACTTTTTTATATTTTTGGTGTAAAATTGAAAACTTATGGTATTGAATTTTATGACCCTGGCATGACTTCTCCTCCACAGTTGTAATATGCACTTCCATTATGCTCTTGTTTCTAGGAGCTAAAATACGAACTTAACAGTGCAACAGGGCCTTGACCCATATGTTTTATATTGGGATCACTACTATAAGTTGAAAACTTTTTCTTTACTAAACTAATGCGGTTATAGTTTCTTTTTATTTTCATTGTCTTTTATTATAAGTATGCTGGCAAAATCTGGAACTACATTTTATTATCATAAAAAATTAAACATCAGTTTGGTCAACTTTGTTTAGGCCGCCTAAGGATATTCTCATGGAAGTGGCACCAGGGTGGAAATTCAGGAAATTCAGATTCTAGTCCTAACCCTCCAGCTCCTTTCGATGCCTTGCAATCCCGAGTGTCAGTTTGCACTAGGTCATGGGCTTCGACATTTCTTCGGGCGTTCAACAGAATCTTACTACTTGAAAATCAGAACACAGCGTATGAAAAAGAGTGAAATATATTATTCTTATTAAGTTACTTTATAATTCCAGATTAGTACAGTTTACTCGGTGAAGCAAGTGAATCCTTACCAGAAATTGGAGAGAGATTTTTTTGTTGTTGTTTGAAATGACTATTTCGGTCTCCATGGCTATTTAATTTACAAGCATAGAAATGATAAGCTTAGAAGATAACTTTGTTAACAACTTTTGCATATCAATGTATAAAAACTTTCTATCAGTCTGTATACCACTGGTATTTTTATTAACATTTATTTAACAATTTAGTAAAAATAAATGTTAAAGAGGCCATTTTTAAAAGTCCATACTTTCCATGGCAATAACCCTAAATAATACTGTGCTTTTAATGTGGTATTTAGACTTTGTATAAAGTGAACAAACATAAACCTTTTTGTTCTTAAATTTCATACACGAGAAAGTTATATACAGTTTCTTCTTTTGTCGTTTGGAAAAAACTTGGAAGGAACCTGACTGTGTTTCTCAGTCAGTTTCAGACGAACCATTTTAACGCACGATTCAGAAGCCCCTGTTAGAAGACAGAACGACATTCTGTTGTGTTAAAGAAAAGCTGAGCACGGATGTCCACTTTACCTTTTTGTTCGTAAAGGTAGATCGGGAGCAGCACCCCTGGATGTCTTCAGGCACTTCCCTTTTGGTGACATGACCCCACCTTCATCTGTGTCCCCACAGCCACTGTGAGAGGGAGGGCCTTCCAGCCGCTGTCCTCCCTCTGGGAACAGCGCCCTCTACCGGTGCAGGTTGCCCTGGAAATCTACCCAGGTTCTAACTCATAAACCTGTTTATTCCCCTCTCTCACTCCCAGTTTCCTAGCAAAGCTTAAGGTTTCAACATGCGCTCCCTCACGCTGGGTGTTTCAGGCCCAATCTTGCGTCCTGCTTTGGTTTAAGCCCTACCCTGCAGTCCAAGCCTCAGCCCAGCCTCTCCTCACCCAGGCCCGACAGCCACCGCATTGCTCTTGACCTGACCCTGGCAGACGCAGCCTCCCACCTGCCCTGCAGCCCCGCCCTACCCAGGAAGGGCGTCCCCACTGAAGAGCAGGGCCACTGAATCAGCACCACTTACAATGACACTGTCACTTTGCTTAGTTGAGTCAATTCTAAATGAAAAATGAATTTATAGTTTAAAGTCATAGTCATTTAGACTGGAATTCCTCTTTTAGTCCAAAGAAGGACTGAAGACACCTGCAAAATCGTTTTCTTCTTTTTTCCCTTGCTGGTCTCCAAATCAGCTGAGACCCTTAAAAAGCTTGCTTTATCAGAACCACGTAACACAAGTCTTCTTTGGATGAACTGAACGAATGCTCATGTGATTGTTTTGGGCCCTACTTGATATGTGCACTGAATTAATTTGGATTTGATTTAGTATTTTTTATTCCTGATGCCTTAATGAGTAATTCATACATAGTTGTAGCATTGAAAGGATCTTTGGTTTCTGTAGGTGGGCAAACACCTGAAAATACTGAAGTAGCTATTATTTCTCTGGTAATTTATTCTTTCATTGTTTGATGAAACACCATTTATAAGGCATTAACGCTCTACAAGATTCCATAAGGGCAAAGTTTATGATTAAAGGAGTAGGTCAAGATACTAAAAGTTCATACCAAGATGTATTTCCCCCCTCTGTTAAAAAACAAAATTGAACTGAGTAAGTCTGAAGACCTGGTTGGTTTTAATTCAGGGGTTCATGGACCCAGAGCGCCCTTGCAGCTGCCGAACTGGATGCTGCCTGGTTCCTGTGTTTTCCAGTGGGTTGAAGCCTTCCCCTGCCATGTGGCTGATGCTTTCAGCGTGGCAAAGATGCTGTTAGAAATGTGTTTTCATGCCGTAGAAGCTAGTCACCATTAGACCAGTGTATTGGTATAGAACCTTTGATTGTTCCCTTGTCTCATGCTAGTAAGACCAGCTACTGTTAAGTCTTAATTGTTTAATACTGGAGCCTGTCAATAACAGATGGAGGAAGATTTCCCAGACACCAGCTCGAGGGACCCTGTTGATGGCAGTCTAGAGCCTTGGAACTGGGTATTCTGGAAGCTTTATCAGAGAAGCCCAGCCTCATGCCCCGCTGAAAGGCACATTGCCAAGTACTCCTGACCACTAGCACTGTTGCAAAGCCAGAAGGCACCGAACCTTGGGCACACACCTCACAGCTGAAGAAGGCTCCACCTTCTAATTCTTCACACCGGCTAGAGACCCCCAAATCAAACTGACTAGAGAAATAGCTGACATCGGTGTAGACTTCTCCCACCCAAGACGCCTGCTCAAGACTTCCTACCTTAGCTAACCATTAAAGCTTTCTTCTTTTCTTTTTATTCCTTTACTCTGGCATTGGACTACAGATATAACACCATCATCCACATCCCCCAGGCCACTGATGAGGTAGTTAACCCCTGGAAGTGAGAACAACTTTTTATTCCAGGCTTGGAGAAAACCTCACAGACCCCTGGCTTGAAGGGGCAACTCTACCAGCAACATTTATCCCTGTCTGTGACAGCTATCACCCTCTTTGAGTCTGTAAGTGCCTAGATTGCTCTATACCGCTGAGAATGCCTTAGATTACCTAACTGCTCCTGTGATTATCCTAGAAAGGACATACCAGGAGGCTTTCCAGCATTTCAGGTTTTCTAACTTTGGCAAAGCCATGATTTCCTGTTTAGAAATGGAGATCTTTAGGAATATGACCAGAAGCCTCTCCTTCACTCTTGGAGACATCGCAGATTCCTTGGCTAAGGTGTTTGCTCCGCGGAACGAGAAGGGGCCTGTGCTGTGGCCAGCACCCCCTGCTCCGCCGGGACGGACACTGCTGCGGAAGTCGAAACTCGGTTACATGAAATCATTGAGAAAACCACTTGGCATAAAAGGATGACTCCCACAACAGCACCTCTCTCCGATTTGTTTGGGTCCCTGGGCTCTGAAGGTCACACCAAACACTGGCATGCTGTAGCCTCTCAAAAACCTTAAATGTTCGCAGCAGCTAACGGCCAAGCAGACGGGGGTCTCCCTAAGGCTGGAATGCCAAAGAGGGAACACAGGGAATGGCCCAGGCGTGGGTTATGAGCCCGGAACCATGGCCTGTCAATGTCACAAAGAGTAAGCAAAACGGCCACGTCACACACAGGGTCAGCACAGCTGCAGCGCGGTAGCGGAGAATGACACTAACACCTTAATTTTGTATCGCAGCTCTCAAGTGGATTAGTCCACTTCTTAAATTTCCTAGTCCTACCCTCGTTCTGCCTGTAAAAACCTTCCATTGTGTACAGCTCGTCGGAGTGCCCTTCTAGTTGCTGGGTGGTGTGTCGCCCATTCGTGGATTCCTTCATTAAAGCCAATTAGATCTTCTCATTTACTTGGTTGAATTTTTAAAATACTTTATTAGATGTTTATCACGTATGTTCATTTGTCTTCTTGCAATAAGAACAGAATCCCTTTTAAATGTACTGTTTTCACTAAATCATGCCTTAATTCCACATAACAGCTTCAGTCCTTGCACTGTAAAATATAGTATTGTACCTTAAATCCCAAACATTCTTGCTTGTAAGCTGAAAATTAAGAATCAGGATCCAGTCAAACCCTTCCAATTGCTTTTGGAACAGGTGCTGGGGCCAAGCTGTGAAAACAGAGAGCCGCGCACCAAGAATTCCCACGGCCTTCGGGAATGAAGGAGGCAGGCAAAACCAGAGGACGGCCGATGTTCACTGCCCAAGGGCCTAGCGTGCGCTCATCGCCGCCTATTTTGAGAGCAACTGCACTGGAATAACACTCTTTTTTTTGTTTGTTTTTACATTTTGAAAAATAGGTACTATGACGGTTGTGAGAATTTTCTGTGTTGGAAAGAGATCACGGGAAGGGCTCTGAAGTGGTATGTTTTTTTGTTTTTTTTTTTAATCTACAAAGCAAAAGGAAGACTCAAGTTCCTGTCCCTGTCCCGAGTCTCCTGCCACTCAGGAGTTCAGCATCCCCCCTGCCAGGAGGGCTTGTGGGAGGACTCAGGCAGGGTGTGTCACTGTGTCCTACACACTGCTCCCCAGGTCTGCCACCACCCTGGGGCCTCGGCCCACTCCTGGGGCCACGGCCCCCGGGTCCTGCCCGCTATGCCCCTGGAGCCCTGTGGGTTCAAGGAGAGCTGCAGGGACGCAGTGCTCGGGATGCCCAGATCTTGTTTTGCCCTGTTAACCAATCCGTAAGCATCTGTGGGACTCAATTTCCTTATTTGAACAGAGGATGAATACACATAGACCTCTCTACTTCACAGGGTCAAGTAAAAGAATGTATATGAATGTATTTTTCAGCGCAGAACTCTAAGGTGTGAAGGTCGGTATTTGAACTTGCTCTATGAACTGCCTTTTCATGTGTGTGCTTAGAAGTGAGAGGGAGAGAGCCCACAAGCCTAAGAAAGGTACTGGATGGGAAGGAAGAACTGTAGCACCATGAGAGATGGAAGGCCAGAGTGAAATAAAAGGAAAAGGAAATTGAGGGGGAAATGGACATGAAGTCAGAAATGTGCGGTGACCTCTAACACGGACTACATGTAGGTTGCTGGTTGCAATGCAAACCGTGAAAACAGATTCTGGAAGGCTGTGTGTGTGGGGAGTGAGGGGCGGGGAGGAAGGAGAGAATGGGGAAGTGCTCTGGGGACCGAAAGCACATTGCAAGCTCCTAAAACAGGGGCCATTTTTACCTATTTACTTCACCTGGTGCAGATGGGTACTTAATCAGGTGCAATAATGATCTTTAAATTTATAAATACAGTCTTAGATGTTTACAAAGTGAAAAGAAATACACCTCTCACAATCTTAGAAAGAGAAAACAGAGTTGTTTATTGGAAAGTCACTGAACAGCTCACAGAGATCCCAGGAAAACCTAAGGGATCAGATCTGCTCGCAGGAATGCATAGGGCCTTTGAGGCCTCCATAGTGGCCACAGAAGTGGCCCGATCCGCACTGTCATTTTTCTCCTGCCTAAAATAAGCAGAAAAGAAGAAACAGCCCAGAGATCTCAGGTTGGAATTTCATGATTTTGTTTTGCTTCTTATTTTGAAGTAATTTAGACGTACAGAAAAGTTGTGCAAATAGCACAGAGTTCCTGTCCACCCTTCACCCAGCTCTCTGGACGCTGGCATCTTGTGTCACACAGTGTGACTACCAAAACCAGGAAACGGCCCTGAGGCTGTGCTATTGGATAAACTGCAGACCTTTTCCGGGTTTCACTCGTTTTCTCATGAATGTGCTTTACTTGTATGGATTCGTATGCAGGATACCACACTACATTCACTGTCGTCTCCTCAGCCCCCTCCAGTCTGTGAGGTTCCTCACTCCTTCCTTTTCTTTCTTGAGCTTGACCCTCTTGAAGAGTACTGGCCAATTCTTTGTAGAATGTCTCCTGATTTGGGCGTGTCCGTGTTTTCAAGGGTTAGCCTTAGGTTGTGTATTTTGGGCAAGAACACCACAGAAATCATGTTGTTCCCTTCTGAGTGCATCACAGGAGAGTTTACAGAATGGCAATGTTTTGTAGTCTTTTTTTTTAAATCCTCACTGAGGACATGCATATTGAGTTCAGAGGGAGAGGAAGGGGAGGAGAGAGAGAACAAGTGAGAAAGACCCACGTGAGAGAGAAACATCCATCAGTTGCGTCTCATACATGCCCTGACCAGGAATCAGACCTGCAAACTATTGGTTTGGGGACGACGCTCCAACTGAACCCCCAGGGCCAGGGCTCAATTTGTCTTCCTACCGGGTGATCTTAACTTTGCTGGTCTGGTTACAGTAGCATCTGCCGGGCTTCTCTACTATGTCACCATTTTTCTCTTTGTGGTTAGAAAATACCTTGTAAAGAGATACTTTCAGAGGATGAAATATACTCTTTCTCATACATTTGTTCTCTAAATTTGACATCCATTCATAGTTTTTGCCTTAAAACAATGTTTGCCTAATGGTGATTTTTCTGCTTTTCTCACTTCTTTTCTTCACTTATCAAGAATTCCATGATTTATCTTTTTTGGGGGGAAGTTTTTTTAACGATTTTATGTATTTATTTTTAGAGAGGATAAGGAAGGGAAAAAAAGAGCGAGAGAAACATCAATGTGTGGTTGCCTCTCGCATGCTCCCTACTGGGAACCTGTCCTGCGCATGTGCCCTCCATTGGGAATGGAACTGGTAACCCTTCGACTGACAGGGTGGCATTGAATCCACAGTGCCACACCAGCCAGGACAGAATTCCATGATTTCTGAATATTTGAATGAGTTATGATAATGATAACCATATTCATAAAAACAATGTTTTTACTGAAAACAACAAAATTTCTATTTGGTTATAGAAATTCAGGTTGGTTTACGGAGGCCTCCTAGAATTAATAGCTCCCAATTAGTGCCTAATCTACTAAGTTATTGAATTTCTTCAACTATTGTAGCCTTATGAGATTCCTTTTAAAAAATCATGGAGAATGTGGAAAAACGAGAAAACTACTGTGTGGCAGTTAAATATATGCATAAACTTCTTATAACGAGGATATACAGTCCCTTTAAAAAAAGCACCAAGTGCCAAATGCAGGAATAGTTCCAAAAAGAAGCAGCTCCCCGTAAGTGTGGGGAGAGTTTTATGAAATAATTTGCCACCATTTGATAAAAGCAGAAAGTGCGCAGAGGCTCCGAGCTCTAGCCTCCAAGTCAGGAACAGCCCTGGGGGAGAAAAATTAAGAGCCTAGAGGAACCAGAAGGTGTTAAGGAGGCAATAAAACCTTTTCCTGTACATGGCAGCCAGGAACTGGCTGAAGGAGAAGGTGCCAGGGGCCATGAAAAAGTCCAATAACCTGAACCGGTGGCGTTATTTCAGATCACAAAGTTTAGTTGGAATGACTGATCAACACTTTGCATAAAATGAAGTAAATGTTCCTAATTTATAAGGTCAAGGGGAAAATGAAATAAAACAAGCATACTCAGTGATGGCTGGTATTCAGTAAACAGTGAATAACTAGTATTCATGTTCACAACAAACATCTATTGAGTTTTCAGGTAGTGTACACTCAGCCATTTTGGGCCTTCATCTTTTGTACTCAAACCAAGGACTTCTAAAGTGCCTTTTAACTCTGACATGCAATGACTACATGGTATAGACGGGGAACTTAAAACAAAAACTGCACATTGGGCTTGTGGAAAGGTCGATCTAACTACCTTCAGTTATTCATCTCTTAAACATTGGCTATGAGGCAGGAACTGTGCTAAAGGCCAGAAATTAGTACACTAAGGAATAGTACTCATCCCCTGACGTGCCTCAGCCTCACATTCTATTTTGATAGATGACCATGAGAACAAGCTACCGTGTAACATGGTAGAGTCGCAGGAGAAAGGGGTCGTCTTCCCGCATAAGTGAGGGCCGGTCCATGAAGAATAAGGAGAAATTTGTTCAGCAGGGACCAGTACACATTAGGGGGAAGAGTTTGAGCAAAGGCAGGGAACTATGGAAGTGCATGGTGGTTTAGGGATGCAGACTATACTTTGGTGTGTGGACAAAAAGTGGTGGAGACCTGGACGGTGTGGCTCAGCTGGCTGGGCATCGTCCTGAAAACTGAGAGTTTCGTTTGACNTGGCTGAAGGAGAAGGTGCCAGGGGCCATGAAAAAGTCCAATAACCTGAACCGGTGGCGTTATTTCAGATCACAAAGTTTAGTTGGAATGACTGATCAACACTTTGCATAAAATGAAGTAAATGTTCCTAATTTATAAGGTCAAGGGGAAAATGAAATAAAACAAGCATACTCAGTGATGGCTGGTATTCAGTAAACAGTGAATAACTAGTATTCATGTTCACAACAAACATCTATTGAGTTTTCAGGTAGTGTACACTCAGCCATTTTGGGCCTTCATCTTTTGTACTCAAACCAAGGACTTCTAAAGTGCCTTTTAACTCTGACATGCAATGACTACATGGTATAGACGGGGAACTTAAAACAAAAAAACTGCACATTGGGCTTGTGGAAAGGTCGATCTAACTACCTTCAGTTATTCATCTCTTAAACATTGGCTATGAGGCAGGAACTGTGCTAAAGGCCGGAAATTAGTACACTAAGGAATAGTACTCATCCCCTGACGTGCCTCAGCCTCACATTCTATTTTGATAGATGACCATGAGAACAAGCTACTGTGTAACATGGTAGAGTCGCAGGAGAAAGGGCTGTCTTCCCGCATAAGTGAGGGCTGGTCCATGAAGAATAAGGAGAAATTTGTTCAGCAGGGACCAGTACACATTAAGGGGAAGAGTTTGAGCAAAGGCAGGGAACTATGGAAGTGCATGGTGGTTTAGGGATGCAGACTATACTTTGGTGTGTGGACAAAAAAGTGGTGGAGACCTGGATGGTGTGGCTCAGCTGGCTGGGCATCGTCCTGAAAACTGAGAGTTTCGTTTGACTCTCCGGTGGGGCCAAAAGCCTGGGTTGTGGTTCAAAGTCTTAGCAGATTTTACAGTGAACAAAACAGAACTAGACAAATGATAACTGAAATGAAAAACTCAATGGGTAGCTTTAACTACAACCACAGTTAAGACAGAAGTAGTGAAGTTAGAGAAGGGGTATTATTAAGAACCAGAATTTGCAAAAATCTAGGGCAAGAGTACTTCAGACAGAAGTAACAGAAGAGCAAAGAACCTGAGAAAGGAAAAATGCTTACATGCTAGCGGGCAGAAAGAAGGCCACGGGGTTGCAGCATAGAAAATGAGACGGAAAAGGGTAGAAGTTGAGGTCAGAGGAGGAGGAGAAGGCCAGAACGTACAGGACTTCCTGTGTTCATAGGCCTTCTTGCCATATTGGGTTGGATGTTGTAAAAAGTGTGACTGGAGAAAAGATTGTAAGATGAAGTCTGAATTACATGTTACAAATCGCATTCTGATTAAATTTTATATAGAATATATTCTAAGGAGATGATAGAGGAAACAGGAAGACCATTCAGAATCCTGTCAAAATAGTCTCAGTGGGGGGTGACGGCAGCACTGATTAAGGTAGAAGGAATTACAAATACTTGGATATCTGGTTTGTGGTGAGGGCATTGAGAGACAATTCTCTGTGGGCCTCTGATATTCCTGTATATCTTGTAAGAAGAGGCACTGATGGTTTTTGTTTGCACTGTCCTTTCTTGTCTATCTCTCTCTGTGTAGGGAAGAAGCTTTGGGAACAGAGAGAGTGTCTGTCTATGGAGCAAAGAACAGCATGCTTACTGGCCATTATAAAAGATTTGAGTTCTTCAAGTTCAGTGTTCCTTTCCTGGGAATCAATGCGTACACAAGTGTCGCCTGGCCCTCTTTGCACTGCCCTGTGGGAATTGGGTCTTGAAGAATTGGTATAAGAAAATGCTAATACTCTGGCTCTAACGATTGGGTAATTAACCCCTTTGTCACTAACTGAAAATCCTCGTGTCTTTGCTAGCATCCATGAAACAGAGGCAGGAGAACTTGGTAGATTGCAAGTAGGGTAACATAGTTCTTGAAAGAGCTTGAGACTCAATAATGACCTGCACATTGAACAGCACAGTTTCAGTAAGAACGAGATATTGTTAAGTGGTAAATTCCTGGTAACAGAGCACCCAAGACAGGGAGTCCTTGGAAGTTCAGGCAGTTTATATGAGAAAGTCAACCATAAGAAGGAGAAATAAGATCCTGGCCAGGAGTATAAGGACACAGCATCCTGGGGAAGGTGATTGATAAGATCAAGATAGGACTTCGGTACTAGAAGTGTGCCAGAATGCTACATTAGAATATCAGAAATGCTTTAAAAGGGCAAGCATACGAAAACCCCGTTTATATGAATGAGGGCACGCAGAGGAAGGAAATCTCAGACAGGAATCCCAGACACAGAAACGTAGAAGCATGAGAGGTCGAACAGTGTGGTAGAATATGAGGTGAAGAGGGTAACATTTCTGGCAACTTCAGTTGGCAAACAGTAGTGGAAGCAGAGGGTCAAAGGGACTCAGTGGGCACACTGCAGGACGGCTGTGGGGCACAGCTCTGACCCAGGGGCGTGGACCCCGCTTCCCGTGAAGGAGGGGAGCACCTCAGTACAGCTTTACCAGAAGGAGAGGCAGATCATGGCTAAGGTTGTTTTAGTTACTGTCTACTGAAACTCTGCACTGATTTCAGAACTAAGGGTGTGAAATGGGCAGATGGCTTGTGGGGGCTGAGAAGGTCAGAGGTACTGACGTGAGAGAGTCAGGTGCTGACATGCGTACTTATGCTACAAGCAAGTGCCATCTAAGCAGGTTCTCTCTTTGCTTCTTTTCAAACAAGGCTTCATCTACTTAAACAGTTTGTGAAGCCTTGGCAACAGATATAAACAGGTAGGAATGTATAATTCTGTTCTATCTGCCTTAATGTTATTAACTGATTATTGAGAGAAAAGCCCCTTTCTTCACACTTAACCCCTGTGGTAATTATAAACTCCATTTTACCCAGAGTACCTAAGGGCCTCCGTGAGTGTATGATATGGTGGAGCAGGTGCTGACATACTCACCAGCTGACACGATGTTTCCCTAGCACCTTGGATGTTTATCACAGATGTGGAGTGTGTGGTAGCGCTGGGAAGGTATGGGGTCCACAGGACCCGAGGGGCACTGAAGCTGCACACGTGTTTAACAGCTGAGGTCATGCAGAGCGGGGTGAATCCAGCCCTGCTGTGTGTGTGGTGGCGACCAGCTAGAGAAGATAAGGCTCCAGCGTGGTCCCCACAGCATGTAAAGAAAATTCAGTGATACAGTTGTGACTGGTCCCAGGCACAGACTGTGCACCTAAGAGGAGTTCACTTCTGAAATAAGCGGATTTTATGTATGATTTAAATGCCTGGGCCCTGGCTGCTATGGTTCAGTTGGCTGGGCATTGGCCTGCAGACCGAGGGGTTGCCACTTGGGTTCTGGTCAGGGCTCATGCCTAGGTTATGGTTCGGTTCATGTGCCGGCGGCAGCCAATGGATGTTTCTCTCCCTCTTTCTCCCTCTCTTCTCCTCTCTCTAGAATCAATGAAAGAAAAAAAGATTAAATGCCTGAAGTGCAAAAGTTAAGTAATAATAATTGTAAACAGTCAGAAAACTGCTTCGATGGTTCTGTTCTCTTGCATAAATACCTTCATGTTTCTTAGCACTGCATTCTGCAAATCTTTCACATTTGCTTCTTGTGTCTGCCTTTTGCATGCTGTAAACATTTGACGTATCCCAAGTCCATCTCCTCAGCCCTGTTTCCAAGACATATTTCCCTTAGAAATGAATATCTTAAATAAGTTGTCAGTTATTTTATTAGGAATACTTTCAATAAGATGTAACGGAGTGCCCAAGCAGCTGTGGCTTATGCAGTAAAGACTTGAATGATTTACACAGCAAGAAAAGTGAAGGTAGGTGTTTGCAGGTCTCGTGGAGAAACAGCAGTATCACCAAGGATGCTGGTTCTTTCTTCCTTTCTATTCTGTCACCTTTTGTCAGGGTGACAGTTGGGCTGTCACTGTTCCTCACTTCAAGGATGAGGAGCAAGAAGAAAGGGAGGCAGTCAACGCTTTTGCCTCACAAGGCTCAGTCTTCACCTGGGAAGAAAACTTGTTTTCCAGAAGCAATAGCTTTCTCCAACACCCCTTTGGCTAGAACGGGGTCCTTACACATTAGCCCAAACTGGGTCCCGTGCCTACCTCAGACCAATCACTGGCAAAAGAAAGGGACTACCATGATCGACATAGGACAGCATGTCTCAAGTTTTGTTACACAGCGAAGTCACCTTCGGAGCTTTAAAAAACACTGATTTTCAAGTCTTACCTCCAGAGATCCTGATGAAATTGTTCTGGGCTGTGGTTCAGGCTTCAGAGTCGTTTGTGTTTCCCAGGTGATTCTCATATGCAGCCAAGGTCAACGACTACTACCTGAAACGCAAATCATGATTGCTAAGGCCTTTTTCAAGGGATCTCAGCTGCCAACTAAATGAGATTGAGGTAGAAAAATGACTGTTGGCATTCTTAAATTCACATTTTCTTTCAATCTAGCCAATCCAGTGGAAAATTCTCTTTGCCAACACTTCCTGTAAAAGTCCCGAATTGAGTCTCTGTCTTTGGGTCTGTGCCGTCGTTGAACCAATAGCTATGGCCAAAGGGCTAGAAAGTACTAATGGACCAGTCCTGGGTCGTGTGCCAGGAAAGGAAATTACATGAACGGAAGCAAGTGGACTGTGAGTGGAAAAGAGGAAGCAGTTTTCCCCTCAGAGGACCATGTAGGTGCTGTTATTAGAAAAGGAAGAGGGAAAACCCCTCAAGGCGCACTAGTACTCAATATATATTCATTAAATGAGAGAGTAGAATTCTATTCATTTCTCATCTTTTCCACTCTTAAATGAGTAAAGGGGGTCGTCAACACACTTCAGTCTCATTTAATCTGAGTTCTATGCTTTAGAGGGACTCTATTGAGTCACAGAATGTGTATCCTTGATATACAACTTGGTTTCTCTTCATGTGTTTAGGATGGTTATTTCTATTCTCAGGCAGTGAAGAATAAATTCCACTAAACAGATAATGAGGATGGTTGTATGAAGGACATACATTTAGAAAAAAAAATTGCGGGTTTTTATTCAAGTTCCATCTTCTGATTAGTGCAGTACCAATTGTTCATCTATAATTGTCAAGTATTTAGTATCAAAGAATACCATGCCACCTGATTACTAATTTTTAGTGAGCAAAAGTATTTCCCCCAGAAAATACATTGCTGTTATCTTCACAACCAGTTTTCCTGCCCAGTCCCTCCTGTCTCTGGCTAAGCCAGCGCTGCTGCCATCTCCTTCCAGCCGCCATCAGTGTCATCTACTGGGACCTCATCAGCCATCAGCCGTGGCAGGAGGTTTTCTGACATCCACGAGATCTGGGAGATGACAGACAGGCTGGGCCTGGAGGTGGGAGGGAAGAGGGTCCGTCCGACTCCGTCATTGGTGGAAACGCCTCCCTGAAAACCTGAAGGGCAAAGGTACTAAAAGCACAGTCATCACTGGTGTCGATATTGTCAGGAATCGTCATGGGCAGGAAACCAGCGTCACAAAAGGAGCCTATAAGAGTGCATGAAAGCTGACGTGAAAGCACATGGACACTTAACCCTTTGATGACAGGGCTACAGAACAAATCAAGCACATCCTTGCTAATTTCAAAACTGCCCATTTTTAAAAAATCCTTACCCAAACATGTTTCCATTGATTTTAGAAAGAGAGAAAAGGGGAGGGGGGTGCAGAGAGAGAGAAGTTATAGACATCTATGTGAGAGAAGAATACTCATCGATCTCTTGCCTTCCTTACGCTACCGGCCACCAGCCCAGATGGAACCCGCAACCCAGGTATGTGCCCTGATGTATGTGCCCTGACCCAAGTGGCAACATTTTGGTGCACGGAGCCATGCTCCCACACACAAAAACGGCCAGTTCCTGACTGGTGGAAACATGAATCCAGACGGCATGGCTGCTCTGCAGGACCATGGTGAGAATGGCGCGATGCCATGTATGATTCTCCTTAAAGATGGTTTAGAAGTAAAAAAGTGTTAAGAATCTGGAATTTGGATCTATCACCTGTCATCATAACTGGCTGCTGCTTTCCATCCACACACCAGGACTAGGACAAGTGGGACTGGTGTTATCTTGAGCTGTTTATTTATTTTGACCTTGATTTATTTGGATCGGAGGCATCGTTTTTTGGTTTTTTTTTTAATATTTTATTTATTTATCTTTAGAGGGAAAGGGAAGGAGAGAGGAAGGAAACATCAATGTATGGTTGCTTCTGGTGCATCCCCTGCAGGGAACTGACCCCTGCCGGACACTGGCCTGCAACCCAAGCATGGGCCCTGACTGGGAATCGAACCGCGATCGTCTGGTTCACAGGCCCCCGCTCAATCCACGGGAGGCATCGTTTTTAAGAAAAAAAAAAAAAACATGCGTAGCTTGTCTAAAAATAAAATGCATATAAACTCAAAAAACAAACAAAAAATGAAAACAAGAAACAAGTCAGTCCTGTTGTGGCTTGTTATCCTGTCCCTGTTGTCTGTCTGAGTGTTAGCATAGCACCACGTTACAGCCTCCGTGGGTCCTGCAGGGGCAGCAGAGGACGCTAGTGAACAGTCACGACGCCGTAAATATTAGGAAGGCAGAAGCACGTCATGCAGCCTATGCCCTGACCTTGCCACCCTCTACTATGGATGAGCCATTCGCTTTAGGGTAATTGCTCTGCCTGCTGAGTTTGCTGAGGTTTTTTTTTTTTTCCAGAAGTTTTTCAAAAGATATAAAAATGATCATTTTCACAACGGCTTACACAAGGGAGCGGTGAGGTGCTTCTTACAAATCTCCAGGAAGGGAGAATAGAGGAAAAAACAGTCTTCTCAACATCCTTTTGTGACCCTTAACCCAGGTCAAGCTGGGAAAGGAAAAATGCTGATGAATCTTATGTTTCTTTGTTTGTTTCTTGGTTTATGGATGTGTTTGATTTTATTGCTAATATAATAAATAAAATGTGTTCTTGCCAGTTTGCGTTGTTTTCTTGACTCGGAGAAAACAGCAAAGGAATCGAGGGTTTCCTCAATTGTCACTCTGAGTACTTTGAAGGGGCGAAGCGCTCAAAGCGTCCTTTCTCCGGAAGTGAGCGCCACGGAGGGGTGGGCGGTGGTGGCAGAAGCAGGTACTCAGTTCTGGGGGTTAGTAACAATGCCCAAGACATGGATGCTGGGGGTGAATTATGTCTTCAGTCCCTGATACTCTAAAAATAACTGGTGAAGGTCAATCCAGTAAATGTTGCATACAGTCCTTTGATTTTGTGTCCACGTGAGAAATTTCAGTCCTACCTACAGTTATATGCCCCTCTCCCCACTTTTTGGTTTACTTTCATTGAAAATATAAGAAAGATAAATGCACACAAAGAAGAATATATTGTTTTACATTTCTATCACTCAGTACTAACCAATCTTAACGCACTTCCTTCCTTCATTCATTTCTATTTTTATTCCTTCAATTTAATCACTCTTCTGGGTTTTTTTAAAGATACATATTGTTACAAACAATCCAGACAATGAACAAAAATACAAACATGAAAGAAAAAAAGCCTAAATCCACACCAAGAAATGACCATCACTAACATTCAGTGAACATCAATTATAATATTTTTCAATCTATGTAGATGCATAAACATTCTTTTATAAAACTAGAATCATACTGTAGATGCTGCTTTTAATATAAAAGCATTAGTTAATTTTACTTGACTTAAAAAGGAAAGCTAAAATGGAAAAGAATGAATAGTTTAATACATACACGTGAATGATATACATACACGTATACCTCAAAAGGTATCAGTTTCTCAAAAATTATGCTAAGGCTTAAAATGACTATGACTAACTCTTAAAGTTGGTATTGTCATGATTTTCAAAAAATTATTTTAAACGGTAGAAACTCATTCTTGGTTATAAAAGCTGGAACATGAGAGCCCTCATAATACCTTGTTTTCTCTCTTTCAAATCCTGTTTTATCTTACTTATATTATTGTTTTTATATTGCCCAGGCTTATAATGTTATCATTCTATTCTGTAGAACACATGCCTGTTTTTATTGCTTACTTCTATACTTAAATTTACTTGGTGATACTACCACCACTCAACACAACATGCTTTCTGTACACTCGGTATTTTGAGTCAATTCTTAATAGCTGGATTTCATTGTCAATCAATAGTTTTTATAGAGACTCATAGGACTATATTCTTATGATGCTTTTTAAAATCTTTACTAAAATTGTTGAATTTATTTTTGGTTAGAGTTTTATTGGATTTGGGTTAATAAAATTATGTAGGTTTCAAGTGTTCAATTCTATAATCCTCTGTATGTTACATTGGGGGCCCACCACCCAAAGTCTAGTCTTCCTCTGTCATCATACACTTGACCCCCTGTCTGCTTTGTTACCTCCCACCCCTTCCCTTCTGGTAATACTGTTGTCTGTGTCTGTTAGTCTCTGTGTCTTGTTCATTCACTCATCTCTTTCAGTTTTATATCCCACATATGGTTGCCTTATTTAACTTAGCATGATAGTCTCAAGATTCATCCATGTTGTCACAAAGGTATTTCATCCTTTCCTATAGCTAGTGTCCCATTGTATGTATGTACCACAGCTTCTTTATCCAATCATCTGCCAAAGGCCAAGACGTGGAAACTCACGCTCCTTTCTTCACCTGAGAATTCTGCCTGTGGGTAGATGTTCAAATTTATATTTGAACATCTTGGCTGGCAATGACAACTATGGGTCATGCTTCTCGCTTCCTTAGAACTTGGCAAACATTGTTTCATTGACTTCTAGAGTTGAATTTTGCTCTAAAATAGATTGAAAGTCTAGACTGATGTTTCTTTCCAAGTAGAATTTTTTTTCTTTTTTCTTTTTGTTGTTCTATAACCTGAAGCTCAATAACTTGTGTTTGTGTGTGGCAGGGGGGCTTAAGATTTCTGTATCAAATTTTGTCTGAAATATAGTTTGTATCCTGCCAATATTATTTTTCCTTCACTTCAGATAAACTTGCTTCTGTCATCTTTAAATGTGTCTTCTATTCTTTTCATGGGCTCTTTCCTTCAGAGAAGTTAGCTATCCTTATTTCGGAATTGACTTTGTTTTCCCAAGTTATTAACTTTGTTGCATTTTGACTGCAATATCTCTTTTTATCTCATTTTTTTAGTATGACAAAGTGTCACATCTCTAAGGTCTTTTAAAATTATTGTTTTGGTATTCTTGTTACGATGAACAATGCAACATACTTAAGAGGAACCTCCTGTGTTTCAAATTTTCTACCTTGAGTTTTTGTTTAGTGGGTTTTGTTTTGTCTTTTGGATAATTTGTTCCCATTGTTTTGCTTCATTTTGTTGGTGGGTTCTTGTCATTTTAATGTTTGCACATTGCAGAGTTGCTGTGCTGTTTCTTTTTTGTGTTGTCCGTGCCGGGGTGACCCTTTCCCCCCTATTTGCTCTGATAACGTGTAAGTGATTTCTGGATTTTTTCCACAATATCTAAGGGGTTTTTGTTGTTATTGTTTGTTTGTTTGCTTGCTTGCTTCCCACCAACAGCTTGAGATTCTGTATGTTCTACACTATCTGCTGTACCCGAAGGAGTACTGGGGATCAGAGTAGTGGCAGGCTGTGTTAGAAGGCCAGGGGTTCCTGCACTTTTCCAAGAGTTTATTCCGTATCCTGTACCAGAGTTCACTCCAGCTATTGAGAACTCGGTTCCATTCACACTGAGGAGATCTCTTGGGCTTTGGATGGCTTTCTGTTTCACCCATTTTTCCCTCACCCCTTTCTCGCTGTTTCTCAGTGAGAAGAGGAATTTGATAATAAATCCAGCTAAATTTCCTTTTCTCCATATTTGGAAGTTTTTGTGGGAATTCTCAGATTTTTGCGAACCCACCATTATGGTTTCTGGAAAGTGCAGGGCTGGATTCTGACCAAGCTATGTCTTTCTTCATGACTTCGTTCCAATATCAGCTGTTTCTTATGGCAATGTGTTATGCCTCTTTCCATATCTGGTAATCTGATAAATTTTTCTTTGTTTGCCCATTTTTTTAAACTATCAAAGGCCACTTTGGTAGAGTGGATAAAAGCATGAAATCTGGAGCACCTGCCTGGCTGCAGGTCTCTGCCACTTGCTCGCCCTGACACCAGGAGACAGGTATTCAGTTTCCATGGTGTCAGTTTCCCTGTCGGTCAAGTACTTTCCTCAAAGGGCTGTTATTAAGATCAGTTAATACATATACAGCTTTTAGAACAATCTCCAGCATATAATCAGTACTTAATGAATGCTAGGTAATCTTTTTTATTTTTATTATGGCTAACTTTAAGTACTGTTTTGAGCAGTGGAAAATTCTTTTTAATGTACTACTTAAACCAGAAGTCTCTGATTCTAATCTTTAATTTCTGTATTTTTTTGAAGGTATAATGCACCATAGTCTAAAGAAGCATATGCATTTTTCAATTTTATCTTTCTTTTTGCCCCCAAAATTGTCAAATGCTAAGAGTAAGAAAATAAGATGACTTTTGGGGGGAGTTTATTGAGCATTTGACAATAGCTGGTGCCTAGTCAGTACCAATCAGTGTTTGCAGACTAAAGATCTCTAAGAACTGCTTCACACCTGGGTGTTTAGGTGCCTCTAAGGGTCACCTGGGAGTCCGTGCCACTCTGTATGTGGGGTGCACCCTGAGAGGAACCCATTTGACTGGTCACCGAGACATTATTTTCTTACCGTTGCATAAGTTAACATGCTATATTTTTAAATATTTATTTTGGCTCCATATTTCAAGACATCTGATCTCTACCAGTGATTCCTAAACAGCAGGCCCTCCAGGTGTGCCAGTGACAAGCTGCACACAGGTGGTGACACTGGTCCCTCTCTGTGGGTGGGCTGAGCCTGGAGAGTCGGAACTCCTTGCAGGTTGGCCTTTCCCACTTAGCACTGCCACAGTGACCCTTTAATACGTGTGCTGTGATCGGGGAAGAACGAATCTCCTGGAGAGTAGGAGCCCTCAAACAGACCCAGGCACCATCAGGCTGGAAAACAGATGATGGGTTTAAGAAGGTCCATAAAAGCTCTAAAATTTGTGCAAAGTTTGTGACTCTTCGTCTATGGCAAAGATTTGTAACTTTTACAAAAACCTCAAAAACAGAGTTTTTCAAAGTGCAATTTAAGATTCAGAATCATCTGAAAAGAGTGTTATTAAAAGTATAAATTCCCAGGACCCATCTTATTGAATACTAAATCCTTTTAAATTACTAAAATAAAATCTTCCATTTGTGCCCAAAGTATTTGAAATTTTTTTTCTGTACAAATGTCAATTATTTTAATCAAATTGAGGTTAAGAGTAGTGCTTGTGGCAAAATTGGAAAAGAGAATTACTGGTTTGTATTTGACAGCAAGTCTGGATTTATCGATAATATTATCAATATCATAATATTGATATTATTGCTAATAAGAGGTGAGCAAAAGTTAGTAAGATCTTACGCTTCACTGATAAGAGTTTACATGTAAATAAAAGAGATGAAAATTTTCTTTAATTCTCCATAAATAATATTTCTGAGGCATGTTCCATCTCAGAAACTTTGAATGGAAGTTATAGAAAAACTAATTTTAGATCATAAAAAGAATAACTTTCGATCAAAGCTGATTACTGATGGCATGGGTCCTTTTGCGAAGCTGCAATTTCCCGTCTCACTAGAGCGAGGGAACCTAAGGGGGGAGTTCACTTCCGGGAACACCGTAGAGGGAATCCAAACATCGCGGGAATTGGGATTCCACGGTTCTAATAATTTAACTGGTCCCTCCCCCCAGCTTAAAAAATGTCATTACCTGAAAAAAGTAACACATCTTCATTTCAGAAAATTTAAAAATATATAGACTAGCAGGGAAAGAAAAAAAATGACCTTATGTCATTCATAGATAATCACTGCTAACACTTTATTTTAGAGCTTTTTAGTCCTTTTTTATGGACACATAAATATATAGAAATATTTTATGGCATTATATTGTGCCTAATGGTTTCAAAATTACTTTCTCACCTACTATATTCTATGTTGATAAAATCTTACTTAGAATATAATTTTCTGTTTGTTAATTTTCTGTTTTATTATTCAATTACAATTTACAGTAAATAGTATTTTGTATTTAGTGTCAAATGTAAATCATAGCATTTAGACAATTATATAATTTTTTAATGTACACCTTTTATTGAACCTTAGGGATAGTCATATAATAATACTCTTTTAACCACTTTCTGACACTGAATGTTTAAATTTTTCTTACTCTTGGTTATTATAGATGACATTGCAACGCACACCATACAGTCAGAGCTTTGTGTGTGTCTGTACTAACCTGCACTAACAAATTAGTGCTCAGTGGCCTCAAACAACAATGAACATTTATTGTTTTTGCATTTTCTATTGGTCAGGTTTCAGAGAGGTGTAGCTGGGTGGTTCTGTGTCAGATCCCTCATAGGATTGATTGTCATGAAGATGTCAGCTGGGCCATAGTCACCTGAAGTCCTTTTTTCTTTAAGTATACAATTCAGTGTTATTAACTATAAGCACTGTGCTGTATATTGGGTCTTCAGAACTTAAAATTATTTATTTTATAACTAGAAGTGTGTACTTTTTGACCAACATCACCTTTTACCTCCTGGCAACCCCAGTTCTATAAGCTTGATATTTTTAGATGTCACCTGTAAGTGAGATCATGGTATTTGTCTTTCTTTGTCTGACTTACTTCACTTAACATAATTCTTCAAGGTCCACCCATGTTGTCATAAGTGGCAGAATGCCCTTTCTTATGGCTGAATAATATTCCATCATACAGAAAAATAAATACATATTCTCATGTCTGCTTTATGCACCATCCCTTGGTGAATACTTAAGTTGTTTGCAGGTCTTGGCTATTGCGAATGTGCAGTTCCAAGTGTGCAATGAACACTGTGCATTTTGAACCTGCTTTTACTCCCTTCAGATACACGCCCATAAGTGGGATTGCTGGATCATATGGTTGTTCTGTGTTTCATCTTTTGAGGAACCTCCACCCTGTTTACCACAGTGTCTGCACAAGTTCGCAACCTCACCAACAGTGCACTAGGGTTCCCTTTTTCCACATCTTCACTCACACTGTCTCATCTTTTTGATGATACGCATATTAACATGTGTCGCTGATAAGGTGCCATGAATTTGATTTGCATTGCCCTGGGGATCAGTGATGTTGAACACGCTTTATGGACTTGTCGGCCACCTGTAGATCTTCTTTGAAAAACTCAGTTCCTCGGTCCATCATTTACTTGGAATGTTTTGTTGTTGTTTTATTTTTGCTACTGAGTTGTATGAGTTCTTTAGGTATTTTGGATATTAACCCCTTAGCAGATATATCATTTGCCAATATTTTCTTTCATTTCAGAGGTTGCCTTTTCATTTTGTTGATTGTTTCCTTTGCCACGCAGAAGCTTTGTAGGTTGATGGAGTCACATTTGTTTATTTTTGCTTTGGGTGTCAATCCAAAAGATCAATGAGTTAACCCCTGTTTTCTTCTAGGAGTTTTATGGTTTCAGGCTTGACAATCAAGTCTTTAACAAATACTGAGTGGATTTTTGTGTGTGGTTTCACACAGAGGTCTAGCTTCCCCAACACCATTTATTGAAGAGTCACCTGAAGTCTTGCCAGAAACTGAAGGCTTGACTGCGTGACTCTCTCTCAGGGCCAGCAACTGTCTGGGAGGAGCTCCGTTCGCCCGTGTGGGCTCCTCTTCAGGCTGCTGGAGTGTCTTACCACATGGCAGCTGGCTTCCCAGTGAGAGCAATGGATCTGAGAGAGGGAACGTCAGACGGAGCTGTGCTTCCTATGGTATGGTTTCAGAATTCGTATAGCAGCACATCTGTCATTTGTGTCTGCTAGAAGAGAGTCTTCACTAAACCTGGTCCACATTCAAGAGGAGATGAAATAGTCTCCATCTTCTGCAGCAAGGAGGGTTAAGAATTTTGTGAGCTCATCTTAAAATCACCACAACAACTAACCTTAAATAAATTCCTGAAGACGAGCCTTGAAGGATCAGAAGACATGGAATATGTTAAGGGTTATACGTATCCCTGAATTGCCCTTCAAACAACTTATACCGACTGAACAGCTACAGCAGTCCATGTGAGTGTCTGTTTTCCTGTGCCCCAGAAAGCACTGAAAGCAGGGCCTCCACTTGTCCAAAGGGTGCCTTCGTAGGAGTAAGAGAAAGGCGGTCCTTCTCTGGGCAGACACAGGCCCCTACCTGGGTGTATGGCATGGCAAGAGGACTGCCTGCCGGCTCTCAGCAACCCGGGCCGCCTGGGCTGGGCGCCCTGGTGCAGGACATAGCCTACACAGTTATACTCAGTGGGCCTGTTGAAAGATCATTTTTATCTGAACTAAACTACAAATTTAGTAGTAGTTTTTTTCTACTAGTTTTTTCTCTCTTTTTCTACTTATTAAAGCAGATTTGACTTTTCTCCTCATTCCAATGGTTAAAAATGGCCCTGTGTAATTTGTACTTTAAATTTTATTATTATGTATACCACCAGAAGGTAATAAAAATTTATTTCCTTAACAACCTATTCTATACACGCTTTGCTAAATTGAGCTGGGTTCCTTACCCCTGCTTGCCCTGTCTCTAGCCACCATCCTAAATGAGGATAGTATGGAGTCACCGTATCATGACGAAATTGTCTGTAGAAGTGATTCTCAGTTTATTGTGATATAGGCAAGATTGCAAAATGACACACAGGAAAGTTAAGTATGCACCTATAAGCATCAACTACCCTTGGCCGTGTGCAGTTTTGGCATTTTTCTTTTCTCTTTCCCCTCTTTCATTTCCTGTAAGGGTATGCGATAAACAACAGGTCTGGCCACGAATCTTCCACTTGCTGCAACTTGCCATTTGGATGCTGGCACTTACCTTTCATAAAATATCGAACCATTTTTATGCCAGTTGACATAAGAACATTCAGCCTGTTCACATGTTTTCTATTAGAAAAATATTTAAATTACAACTCTTATGCTGCCTAAACTAGGCTATCGTTCTTGTATAAGATCAATGCCAATTTCTCCATAGTTTTTTACTGTTACCTGTACTTTCAGCCATCACTCATGTCATGTCCTTCTCAGGACTGAAAAACATCATCATTAACTGGTAAAAGAAAAATTTTATAACTAAAGTTGTGCAAACCTTGGCTAACATAAATGTGGATGATATTGTTAAAGAGTTTGACTATTTTAACTGATCTGACCATGGTGGTGGTTTTCTTATTTTAAATCGACTAGTCAGTTTAATCATAAACGGTAAAACTGTTTATGTAGTTAGCGTAATTGAGGCCAGAAACATAGCTGTCATTTTTCACCTCCAATATTTGGGTATGATATTATCATATTCATTTCTTCATTAAATCTCTGTTTGCTGGTAGGTGTTAAGAAGCAACAAAAGCTCAGATTTACTTCCACAAGACTCATGGGAAGTATAACTGAAACATTACTTAAAATGTAATTGCTTTTCCATCAGAAAATTTAAAACCAAGAGATTTCTTTTCCAGGTGTCAAATAAGCAATGGTTTTTTTAAAGAGACAGAGCCACTGACACTTATCAAAATATATTCTTTATACCAAACAAAACTGGGTTCCACTATCCCCAAAGCATACAACTTCACTCATAAAAAATACCTGAACGGTTACTGCTAAATAGATATGAGTTAAGTAATTTTCATGAAGGTGTACAAATTCTGATATGACTAAAACAGAAAGCCTACTAATGCCTTAGACTCCATTCTGAAATAGTCCCATTTGATCATAGATCAAACAAAACTATTTACATTTTAATGGACATCTCAATTCTCAACAACACCTTTATTATATTGTAAGGAATATTTTTTTCCTCTAAATATTTCTGTCTTCTCTTAGTTGTCAACTTGAACTTTATAGCAGTAGAGGAAATGGTGTGAGAAACAGCTTTAAGTGGGCCAAGAGTTTTGCTCGAATCAATTTCTGTTAAAGTGCTTTCTCATTTATCACCTCTGAAAGCACATTTAACAAAAGCCCTCTGAGGTACCTTTTGTCAGAGTACCAGGTCAACCGCTGCTTAAACATTAGCTTAGTCTAGAGACTGGCTCTTGGGGAAGGAGGGGCTAGTTTTCAAACGTTAATCTATATGAGGAAATAAATTTATTTTGATAAGTAGTGAGCTTCTTTTTCTAAAATAAAATCCTGTCGCTTGAGTCTTAACAGTTTCGTGTCCAGGGTAAGAACTACGTACGACGTGAAGCGTGATCGGGGCAATTACGGTATTTTAAAGGTTACAAAAAATAGATGGGTGGTTCCCTGGAAATATCCTTCCCAATGCAACAGTATAAAAAGTTTTATGTGTACTGTGAACCTGGAATATTTGGATCTTGAGGGGGAAAGTTGACTTTGCTGGCAGAGCTTGCTGCCTTCTTTTCTCCTTGTTTTTATGTTGCGTTGGTTTGTGGCACTGAAACTAGACTTCAAAGTAAAGGGCGGTTTTACAAATGTGGAGAGTGGAGTCCTGTCTGTGAGACCTTTCTCCAGGTTTGGTTTTATTTACGCATGTGATCACAGTGCATGGGTCAAACGAAAAAATGCACCATGGCATGCCACTTGGACAAAGTGGTCTTAGCGCTTCGGGTGAAGTCGTTTTGAGGGCACAGTGTCTCCGGATTCCCCCCTTCATCCTCAGCATCTCCCTCTTGGCAGGGGCATCCCAAGGGCAGAGCAAATTAGAGGCAGGCAATACATTGGAACACAAAAGGAAAGATTATGTCTCCACCAAACCTGGCCACACCACCAATGCTTATTGGAACTTTTTCTTTTTTTTTAATACCACTTGGAATTTGGAAGGAAAAAGAGAGAAATCTTTTCTGTTTTATCACTTATCCTGAACGTAGTCAAGGGGGGAAAAAAAGCACGTGTGAGGATTTTAGTATTGATTTCTGTTAAAAAAAAATGCCCACATGAGTAGAGCCAGGGAAACCTGCAGATATATGTGCACATGTGAGTGCACATGCGCTCCCGTGTGCACGTGTTTACACGGCCTGCCCCGGGGGTTGCTGCGACTCTGCTCGAGGGCCGCGTGCGATGGGAAACTTCGAAGAGGGAAATCTGTGATTATAGGCAGGGTGAAAACAACGTTTATTCTTGTTTTTCATTCTTGACAATGCTCTTTGAAAAACATATACCACCGTATTCTGGCACATTAGGTTCTCAGTAAATACTTTTTAATAAATGATGCGCCCAGCTCCTCAGGGCCCCTGGCTGTTCGGCGGTGACGCCCCCTCTTTGCCCGAGAGTGGCCTTTGAGGTCGCTTTCTGTCTCACCCACGGGTTTCTGGGAGTTTGAAAGGAATGTCTTTCCTGAGCTGAATAGCAGGTTTATCACGGCCTCTCCTCCACTCCCTTGATTTCTGCTGATTAGAACTTGCTTGAGGGGCTCAACCTGGCCACGCTTCTATCTTTGCTGAGCTGCCTCCTTCTGATCTTCTGGACCAGGCTCCCGAAAGTCTGTAGGTCCGGATCGGACCATGAAAGCTACGCCCTACACAGCCTCAGGGAGAAATATTTTCATGAACTTCAGTGAAAATGGCATTTCCTAGAATTGTGCTACTGGGAAACTTTGATTGCAGATCTGCTGGGTATCAAAAAATGCCACTGTGTTCTTTGAAGCCCATGGTATGCTGAGGGCGCGTCAATGAGAACATGGGGAAAATGCTCTTTCCCTCCGCGCCGCAGCGCACAGGGCCTCAGAGCACTGACGGGCCCTGGTTGTGTCCTGCGCCTTCTGAACGCAGCGGCTTCAACTCCTGGATACAGCCTCTCTATGCGCAAGGCCCAACCAGAGGCAAGGGGACCAGGATTTGCAAAGGGGAGATTGCTGACCTAGTCCTCACGCTGCAAGCCCATGAGAATCTTCTCTACAATTTTTAGAGACCCCAGTCTAACATAGCTGTGTATTAGGCAAGTTGGTCATGTTTGCTTTCCTGTTTTGAGATCAGGCTTGGACCCTTGCTAGGTTTTGAGTAAATGAAGGAGTGAATGACTAGATTTTGGTATCTATGTCTATCTCCATACCTCTCTCTGAAGCTGTGTTAAACTTGGTTCGTGATGGCTCAATCTTGCCTATCCTGACTAATGCAATAACTGAACCCAATTCAAATGTTAAATTTATCGGAGAAGCCTGTTCCATACTATTACCAGTTGAGGTCCCTCAGGCCTCTACTGTGGGGACCCAGCCCTGCTCCCCCAAGAACCCCCTTCTCCACGCTGCAGAGCTGAGCCAAAAACTAAACAGGAAAAAAAATTAAGCCTATATGTGGAATTAGTTGTTGTAGTGGAGTTTAAACCTGAGATCTCTCGTCAATGTCTGTTGGAAAGATAGGTTCATTATTCCTATGTTTTCTGTTTCTTTAGACCTGCGATCTATATGATTGAGTAGAAAAAACTAGGATTTTGGTATAGAATCCTCACTAAACTTCCTAATAAACAGGCCATTAAATGAATATAGGAGACAGCCCAACACATTCTCTAGAGGAATTCTAATCATTTCAGGGCACTGCTGGGGGTGCTTTAAGTGATGGGTACCTAATGGTCCCCAGGGCATCTTTAACAGAGCTAATTTTATTCCTAATTTTTAAAACAAAATCTTGGTGATCCATAAGCCACAGGGAGCATGGTGGTTTTCTATTCTGAGGGGGAGTGCACAGTTCAAAGCACCCTGTTGCTTCCAGGGACTATAGTCCCCTAACTGCAAGTGTCAGAGCCTCCAGCTAGAATGCAGAGACCAACAGTCACAACGAACACCAGCCCAAGGCCCTTGGGGGGAAAAGTCTGCGGATGCAAGTTACGGAGGATAAAGAGGCATTTTGCTCCCTCATGTAGTTTCTTTCTCGAGCCTAGTGGCTCTAACCAGTCATACTGCTTTTTTAATGTCTCCCAGTTTACCAGGAATATGCTGATTAGATTGATTCAAAATTTTTGAAAAGTACTCCCTATTACTGACAGATAAAAGTCTAAGCCCCTGAACTTGCTAACAAGACACTTAACGATGTGGCTCCCAGCCTACATCTCCCATTGTTTTCTAACATCTCTGGCTGTGTAGCCTAGGCCCCAACCAACCAACACCAAACAACGTCATCGGCCATATACATCTCACTGCACACCTCTGTGACACTGTGTCTGCCCTTCTTCTGTCTGGAGCCATCTGCCCTCTGTTCTCCTTGTAACATAGTCACGTGCATCCTTGATAACTGGGAATTTCTAGGGTTTACAGAGGATCAGTTTTTCCTGCTTCCAGGCAATTGCTCTGCTCCTATCCCACTTTAATTTAGACAGGGACATACGATTTCCTCTTTCTGATATGCTGTGACAGGCGGAAGTCTAAGGGAATGAGTTCCTGAATTCCCTCCCCTCGCTGCAGCTATTGACAAAGCGCACGTTGAGAAGAAGCCTCTGATCAGCAGCAGCTCCCGCTAACCAGAGCTGCATGTGTACTGAGAGCGAGAGATAAACTCTGGAGTCTGTGTGAAATCAATAGAATTTTGCTGGCCTTTGTTACCATGGCTCAATCTTGCCTATCCTGACTAATGCAATAACTGAACCCAATTCAAATGTTAAATGTATCGGAGAAGCCTGTTCCATACTATTACCAGTTGAGGTCCCTCAGGCCTCTACTGTGGGGACCCAGCCCTGCTCCCCCAAGGACCCCCTTCTCCACGCTGCAGAGCTGAGCCAAAAACTAAACAGAAGCTGAGCGTTCTGCAGCATATGGTGTATTCAATGGCCAGAAGACAGAGAAACAGGAGTCAACTCAACAGATCAACTTCTGGAGTTGACTCCTGTTTGAGTCTGGAGGGGAGGGATTATGATGGGGACAACATAATTAGAAGAAGACATATGCATTACATTTCAGAGGAATGGCCCAGTCTCTTCCGGGAATTGGAGCACCTCTGCTCTCTTCCCCTACTTGGTCGGAGTAGGATCTGTCAAGGCTCAGGCAGGAGCATGGCCATGTTTTATAATCAAGGTCTAATGAAGTTCAAAGTCTCCTGGAGGTCAGATTCAGTAGCATCTTGGTTTAGCCAGGCTCTATTGGTTTTTGTTGTTCTAGCCTTCCCTTTTTCTCTTGAACTGACATGGCAAGGTAAGTACATCAGGTTTCAATAGCCTGTGGCCTATGTCCATGGTGACAACACTCTCTCTCACAGGTACAGTGATCACACTGCTCAGTGTAATGCTTTGTACCTCACTTCGTTGCTGTACTCGCCATAGGACACAGTGGTTGATTTTTATTGACATGACCAGCTCCCCTGTTACATTTTGAACACTCCGAGGAAAACATGACATCTTCATCACCATGGTTATCTTCCCCTGCCTTCAATGTTATCTCATTTTCTGGCACACTTTTTGGCACATGGTTGATACTTAATGACTATTTTTTTAAAATATAGACTGCATTCAAGTAATCTTAAAGATTTCGTTTATTTATCTTTTAGAGAGGAAAGGAAGGAGAGAAGGAAAGAAACATTAATGTATGGTTGCCTCTCGTGAGTCCCCCGCTAGGAATTGGCCTGCAACCCAAGCATGTGCCCTGACTGGGAATCGAACTGTGATCATGTGGTTCGCAGGCCCACACTCAATCCACCGAGCTACACCAGCCAGGGTCTTAATGACTATTTGTAAGTAAATGCAAAAAAAGACAGCAGGAGACCCACTTTCCTCTTATGATTAGAAGAGGCTTTTTCAACAGCTCCTTTTTCAAACAGAGAAAATTAACTCATTATGTTATCAGGCCAAGCTTTTTATTGTTGCTCCTGTAAAGTCAAGAATGTATTAAATGTATTTAAGTAACTATTTTTCCTAAAAGAATTCTATAGGGTGATAGTTAATCGTTTTATTGATTGTGTTTAAAGTCACTAAAGTCTGCCTGATAGAATCAAGCTATTTCTTACCTTACACATATTAAATAAGTGACAATAATGTGGTTGCTTATAAACATTTCCCTCATTCAGTAAATATTATTGACTGTCTGTGCTGTGTCTGGGACTGTGCGAAGCCCTGAGGACACAGAGGTGAATAAAACTTGGCCCCCAGCATCAGGGAACTTACAGCTTAGCGGCACAGAGATATAAACAAGCAATTAAAGTACAGTGCAGTCAGTGACGGAAGCACACACAGGCATTATTTATGCAGAAGTATTAGTCCAGCCTGGAGAGTCTATATCAGGAGGGGGATATGCTCACACTCACGAGGTGAGGCAAAGAGGACACAAGGCGCTAGCTTGTGTGATTGGGCAGATAGTAGTGCCAGAGACGAAGACCACAGAAATGAAGTACATTTAAATAGAAGTTCACAGAACAATTTGGACACACCTGAGTTTGTGGTCTGGGTGGGATATCCAGGCAGTATATCCTGCAGAAAGTTGAAAATACAAGTCTGAGCTTGAGCGAGATCTATGCTGAAGATAAGGAGGCGGAGTTACCAGCATTCAGCTAGTACCCCAAGGGGCCACCGCGCAAAGAAAGGCAAGGGAGGGAGGAGAGACTCAGACAGACAGCGAAGCCATGGTTCTCATTAAGGGAAAAGGGCAATATGGTCTCAAAGACGGGCATTGCTGGCCGTCGCAATGATTGAAATTGGAATTGTTATTGGGATTTAATGTCCTGTATTGAAAGGACAGTTCTATGCAATAAAGATTATTCTGCATCGCATATGAGTTTAGAATATCCTGCTAAAACAGAAAGCCTACTAATGCCTTAGACTCCATTCTGAAATAGTCCCATTTGATCATTAGATCAAACAAAACTATTTACATTTTAATGGACATCTCAATTCTCAATAACACCTTTATTATATTGTAAGGAATATTTTTTCCTCTAAATATTTCTGTCTTCCCTTAGTTGTCAACTTGAACTTTATAGCAGTAGAGGAAATGGTGTGAGAAACAGCTTTGAGTGGGTGTTGGCGTAGGTAAAAACATGTTCTGAGTCCAGAACTGACTCCATTTTGTATATAAACAAAGGGTACATCTTTCATGGTTCTAATATACAATGATTTTCCCCTTAGAAATGTAATTACCTGATAACTAATTGTATTTTTGTGTGTGCATGCTTAGAACTTTTCCAAGAGTTGCTTACCCTTTAAAAAAATCATACAGTTGATGTCGACATCCTTTATGGTATTTGAGTAACACAACTGTATCAGTCAACATTATAATTGTCACAATTGGTAATTAGAGATATAGGTTGAAGAATCTGATTATTTAATTATAGTTTTTAGTGTAGTTGAATCAAAGTATTTACATATTGAAGTATGTATGACACTAATTTATTATTAATTACTCCCATCTTGTTTATGTTAATTAGCACATTTCACTGGCTATTTTAAAACATCCCTGTTGAGAAGATACACTTTGTCAACTGATTAACTGTCAGGATCCTAAACGGGATGCCACAGGATGCACACCGTAAAGCAGGGCCATTGGGGCTGAGAGAGTCGGGCGAGTTATCTCCGAAACCCAAAAAGGCCTGCAAAGCACTGGGCTTCTTTCACAGTGATGGCAGATCTGAGATGGAACAATTTGTCCTTTATTTTGTAAGGGATTTCCTTACCCCCCCTTAAAAATGTCACTGACTCTGGAACCTTCATAGAGATTATCTCCCGTCCTCTGGCAAGGCAGCGGTGTCTGCATCATCTTTCAGAAAGTTAGGTGCACTAGTCTTCAGCAGAGAGGGAGGGCCACTTCTGCAGGTGTGATGAGTTCAGCGGAATCTGGGATTTCAAAGTTCCTGAGTGTGTTGACTGAGATGTTCCTCTCCCAAGTCTCAGGCCCTTCCAAGTATGGGCGCGGTAGTCAAGCTGCCTTGTCAGAGTTGAGAATGCAGGCTTTCTTTCTAACCAAGGTCAAAGCCTGAACCCTCCTTTTCCTGCCCTCCAGCAGTGGGAGAAGAACCTCTTCGCCAAGGAAGCACTATTGTTCTCGCTTCCCAAAACTGATGACTTCATCTCCATTATCTTCATTGTCTTTTGCTAATGCGTTGATAATACCCAATAGCAGCCATCTAACTCCCTGGTCCTTGTAGCCACTATTTCCCTCCCCACTTCTCAAGTTCCTGAGATAGCAGCACCCCTCAGTGCATTCCTTCCACCATCATCTAATGCTCTTTCACGGCTGGTGAACAGCTGCATTGCAGCAGTGTGCCAGGGGCTTTCATGTTCCACGTCTGATCCCCGCAAGGCCCCATTACAGAACCGTTCCTAGGGCCACTTTCAATTCCAAGTCCTAGGCTGGACATCCTGGAAACGGGCTCTGAAATGGAGGTTTAGATGGGGCAGGTGTGTCGAGGAGGGGGCCTGGAGTAGCCCCTGTGAGGAAGGCATGACGGGGGAGAAAAGTCAGTTGAAAGGGAGGCCTCTGCCGAGGCCACAGGGAGCTCAAGTGGGAGTGTCCCAGGTTGAAGCCAGGAGGCCTGGGGACTTCAAAATGTCACATCAACCAGTGATGAAATGCAGGCTGTCCCTGAGGAGGGGACATGACCTTGGGACATTACTTTTGGCCAAAAGTAATTTCCCAGAGAAGGGTACAGTTGTAACCCATAGCAGTCAAATTATTATTACTAAATTACTACCTCCAGCACTAGGGGTGGGTGGGGAGGCACGGGTGCCTTGGTCCTAAGAGGGCAACCTGGGTGGTGCAGTGAGGAATCACTACTGTAGAGGTGCTGGGAGAAGAAAGGACACCTTCTGTTCGACCCAGACCGAGTGGAAAAGCATGACGATGGGAGTCGGACAGACCTGTTTTCAGATTACAGTCTGAAACTTGCTGGCTGTGTGACCCCACAGAAGGGATTTCAAAGTAAATCCCATTTTACAGGGATTTTACCTGTAAAATGAGGCTAGGAATACATTCACGTGGGACTGTCGTAAAGATTAATGAATAGTTGGCATTCGATGAGTTTTTGCTGCACACCAGGAGCTCTTCTTAGTGCTTCACATGCCCAAGTTCATTTACATGGACTGACCCTGTCAGGGAGGGATCAGGACCAGTTGTTTCACAGGTGGGGAAACTGAAGTGCACAGATGTTCAATACCTTGCCCAAGATTTCAAAACCAGTGAGTGAGAGAGTCGCGGGTGTGAACCTACATGGTCAGTTTTGCAGCCTTGGCTTTTAAATATCATTCTGTATTGTCTTGCTTTCTTTAAGTAAAATATTTCATTGAGTGAACTTGTGGATGTGGAGTGCCTGTCGCAAAGCAGGCAGTCAATAAATTTTTTTCCCAGTGTCCTCTTGGATGGGTTTCTGAAATGGTCTAGCATAGCTTGGTCTTCCAGCCCAACTCACGGGCCTCGTATGACAGTGTTACAGTGAGCACGTGAGTCCAGGGCCTATGTGTTATTTCCATGTAATGCATTCACGTATTATTGCAAAACTGAGCTGAACACATTTGTTAAGTGAAAGAATAAATGACAATTTTAAGAAGGTGGTTTCTAGTAACATTCTGTAATGTGACTGTGGTGTTGGTTACACTACTATAAACATCGTCAAAACTTATTGCATTATACACACAAATGGGTCAATTTTACGTGAATTATTCCTCAATAAAGTTGATTGAAAATAATTCCAACTCTTAGAGAAATAAAAAAGAAGCATCCTGCAATACATTTAGTCACTATGGGATGCTTAGAAGATTTTTCTATCACTAGAAAGGGAATCTAGTAACACAATTAGGTCATCCATTGCAGGAAGATTAAGTTTCTAGTTCAACCAAGATAATATAACAACCGGGGCTCAATGTTTCTTTAATTGATTTACTGTTTACTCTCTGCTGCTTCTGTTATTCTGAGAATACTTTGAGTAAATTTTAAGTTTAATTGTTAGCCTGACTTACTAAATTTTCCCAGAAATTGCACCCCGCTGGCACGGTCATGCCGGCTGTACCCATAAAGCCCGAGGAACCGGAGCAGCTCATGCCTTTGCGGCCCCCGTAGTCTCATTTGGTCGTCTCCCCGAGCTGTGACCCCCGGGGAGGGCGTTCCATGTCAGTGTTATGAAGTCTGGCGTAAGAAGACTCCTTCAAATGCTATAATCTTATATTATCAGAGGGTCGGCTCTAGAGTTGTGTCAATAAATAAATTTGTACGTTTATTTTCTTAAATCATCAAAGCATAAGAATTAACGTTACGTTATGGCTACAAATAATATCAGTTAAAATTATTCCATTCAGTTTGGAAATACAAGAAAGATATGTGGTTAAAATAATCAACTATAAGAATCAATGTTAAAGTTTTTTTATTGTGCAAGAGGAGTAACTTGGTTTTCTAGAGTATTAATTCCCTCAGGCATTTGGTCTTATGCTAATAAGATAAAATGCCCTATTAGGTCCTTCAAAAAGTTATGGTAATAAGATTGTAAATATAACTTTGTTATATAGTGCAAAAAGGTGTATCATGTTGTATTTGACTCCTGGTTGGTATTTTCAATGTTTCATTTGTTTTTAAATAATGAAATTACATGTTTTTCATCTTAGCTTTCCTCATGTTATGATTGTGCTAACAATTCAGGCCTGCTCACTGGCTGAGTCTGAACAACACAGACTCGTGGGTGTGTCAAGGACAGACATGAGGCACCTGGAAGACCACATGGGCAGCTCTTCCCAGTGGGGACAGGAGGCTATTTCTGGAGGAGGCTTTCACAGTCACAGTCCAATGAGTACAGTTAATAGAAAATGAAACTGGAGTCCAAGGAGGTTGTGGGGATTTGTCCAATGTTATCTAGCAGAACCAGATCTGGAATACAGGACTCTTACCTTCCAGTGCATTTCTCTCTCAAATACCTGATCCTGACCCCATGGATTTTTGAAGTCGTCAGAGTAGCATTCTGTAAACAGACACTGCATTCTGTCAGGTACCATCCTAAACTTTGGGGATAAATAGTGAATGGCATATACATCCTAGAGGAAAACTTTGAGTGGAATAGCTATAAATATGTAAGTGGAATAAGTACTAAATTTTACTTTATTAAAATTATTATAGCAATTATTATTTCCTATTATTACTTATTAAATTATTATTACTTATTCAATTAGGTACTTTACATTACAGGCTGTGCTAACATTCATTAACCACATTTAGTCCTCACCAGAACTTTCTAAGCATTTACTATTATTCCTCTTCTAAAGGTGGCAAAGGGAAGTGCCTGAGGATGGGCACTCAGCTCTTCCAGTGCCATGCTCAGCAGTCGCAGGCCTCAGGGCCGGCACCAGGAACCCGAGCAGCCAAGGGGACGGGGACCGGGCAGGGGTGTCTGGGCCCTCAGAGTGCGAACACCCACCGTGGAACATTCACTTAAGCCGGGGTCCTTAGTCCGGAGCCCCTAAGTTTTTGTCCTTTCTAAAGAGCAAGCTTCCAGTCTTGTTTTTTGGTAAGGGTGGAGGGCAAACGATCACCTAGATAAGCGGTATAGGGGATGGAACTGGCGTCAGGCTGCTTCACAAACAGACTTTCAGCCAGTGCTGGAGATATTTCCTTGAAGATGTCATACCTAACCCGGGGTCATCAAGATACTCCCATTTTTGTCTTTGTATCACATCAAAGTTTCAGTCTCTCTGGATTTTTGTGGCAGAGCCAGTTTCTTCTTCATTTCTTTCATTCTCCACTGCGCCCCTCCCGCCTTCCGTCTCTCTTGGTTTCTCATTCCTTCTTTCTTTCCATAAGGGTAAGCTATGGTTTTAACAGCATTTATTGTAAAGTCGGTATTTTCCTCACCATTTTCAAAGCAAGTTCGATTGCAAATTGAGTTTCTATACATTCTTTCCCATAGGTTACTTTGTCTACATTTGCACCAACACCAGGCCAATTTAGTAACTGTAACTCTATGCTAACACTAATTATCTCATGGACCCTCCTCCTCCACTTGGTCTTTCTTCTTTGTAGTGACTTGGTGTTTTTCACCTCTATATAAATTTTAAAATGGCCTGTCGAGTTCTGTATACTTTTCACAGTATTTTGAGATGTTGATTAAAATTTTAATTAATTTACTGATCAGTTTGGGAGAAATTAACATCTTTATGATATTAATGCGATCCATAATCATGGCAATTTCCTCCATCTTCTTTAAGATTGTACCAAAAAACTCTGAAGTGTTCTTTGTAAAAACCTTTCAAAGACTTATTTCTAGGTTCATTATGTATTTCTTGGTGGTATTGTAGAAGTCATCTCTAAGTAAAATATATTTCTGTTTGTTGATGGCATATAAAAATACAATAGACTCTTATATATTTCTTTTGTACTTCCCAGACTTGCTAATCTAACACTTTTAATAATCTAGAGACTCTTTTACACTTTTTCTATGTGGACAATCACAGCGTCTGTGAATGATCCCATATTCCTTCCTCTCAGATCTTACTCTTTTACTTTCTTCTCTTTCTTTGTTCTGCTGTCTTGGAGCTCGTCTGAGTATGTCAAAAATAAAATAAAAAGGTAAAAATATCTAAGTTTTAGGGTATGATGACGCAAACTCACTAAACTGAGTACCACCGGTTTGATTCAGAATTGTCATATGAATTGGTGGTCCCTATCTAAAGAAAACATGATAAATCAAATCAGACATAAGCTAATGAAAACCACATAAACTTTGATCTTTTCTGAATGTAGAAAGCAACGTTATAATTTAAGATTAACTTTTTCTTCTAATGAAATGCATTTGACTAAACTGTCTACTTAATATACTTCTTAAAAATTAGTGTGCTCCTTGAATTACCCTGTCCTTTCCTACGTGTGGAATTTTTCAGTTGCTCTTTCTTCTTCCGAGAGGACTCCACTCCTTTGTTTCCCGTGTAATACCTATCACTGTTCATCTAAAACATCTGTGTACACCACGGTAGGTATCTCTTCACTGCCACTTTGTTAGGAGAACTTCCACTGGTCTGCAGACTATACACAGCCCTGGGAGTCTGTTCTTCAGAGTTTACTCAACTCTCTATTAAGGATGACTGTCTGCCAGGTGATAGTCTAGACATATGTGTTTTCAGTAAATACCTGTTTATACAATTCTTTAATGGTTCGCTTCCCTAGCAAATCATGAGCACATATGAGGAGCGGGCAGTCTGTTCTGTCCATCCTTGTCTGCTCCAGACTCTTGCATTTATCCACTACACAATACCCTCTAATACACATTCATTAATAGGTAAGTGAATGTGTGCAAGAAATCATTTTGAGTCTGATACTTAGATTTTGCATCATGGCTACATGAAGGCCATAGATTTGTTCCACAGGAGTTCTGGGGTGGAGCTTGAGATTTTGCTTTTCTAACAAGCTCCAAGATGATGTTGGTATTGGTGGCCCAAGGGCCTCCTTTTGAGTAGCATGGTGAAGACAATCAGGTTGGAGATTTCAATGCATTTAGTGTGGGAGACCTTTCTCCACATGTTGTCTGCTGGGTTACCTGATCTAGGATCCTTTCAGAAGTTTAATCTTTCTAGGCTGTGCCTGACTCTTTCTAAAAAGGGCTGAAAAAAATCATACATCCAGTTACTCTGCCATCTCAAACGCATGCCGAATGTCCTGGGAATTAAGTAAAAGCTGTTACTTTCCTGCTCAAAGGGCAAAGATTTCCTTCAGGAGCACAGTCAGAGGCCTGAAAATTTTCTTTTCTTATTTTCTACAGCAACAACAAAAACTGCTGGAAATATTTTGGAGCCAGTGTGTTCAAACCTGTCATGGACTGTGTGATACCAATCCTTCGAAATGCACTAATATTTGCATTAAGTGGTAGAATGATGGCAATCTTTTCTTGTGCTTGAAAATAATATATACGCTACATTCTTTGAGTGCCAAGTTCCAAATGCATTGGGTTGCCCTAAAAGTTTGTTTTTTTTCCTGTAAGATGTCTCTAGTACTGCTTACTTATCTTTAACTTTATTTGAAACAATTTTGTTAGATTGTATTGTAAGAGCTGTCATATCAGCATGCATTTAAAAATTATCAAAATTGGTGAATTTTTGTGTAGCCATTTTAACAGATGGAAGAAAATATGCAACATTTTCAGCATATTATGCTTCATTATTTCTAGGAAGGTAAAAATGCAACTGAACTGCAAAAAAAGATTTGTGCAGTGGGTGGGGAAGGTGCTGTGAATGACCGAATGTGTCAAAAGTGGTTGGTGAAGTTTTGTGCTGGAGACTTCTTGCTTGACAATGCTCTAGAGTGGGTAGACCAGTTGAATGAAGTTAATAGTGATCAAATGAAGACATTGAGAACAATCAGTGTTACAGCACACAGGAGATAGCCGACAGACTCAAAATATCCAAATACCGCAAATGAAAAATGGGTCTTTTATTAAGTGGACTTTTTGGCCACCCCATTATTTATTAGATCATGCTTTCAATCTGTCACATACACATTCTAGGTGGAAGGAAAAAAGGGGGTTTCTTCAAACTTATCTGCTTTTATGAAGCTTTTCTAGAAACCCACACAACACTAGTACTTACATCTCAACTGCCAGGAATTAGTCACATAACAATACCTAGCTGAATGGGAGGCTGGACATTTCAGGATTGATTCCCATGGCCAGTTAGGAATTTGAGGTTTTGTTTCCAGTGAAGGATGGGAGAATAGACATTTTTAGGCAATTAATAGTACTTGCTACATGTACTACAGAAATTCCTTCATTTTATTAACATAAAATTTATGTTTCTGTTTCTTGTTAGCTGAAATTGGCTCTTCTAGAAAACACTGCTTCCCCAATAATTCTCTCATATAAATGCTGCTTTCTCTGCCTAATGCCATCCACTGAAAAAGTGGAGGTGTGACCTGAATGGTTCTCCCCTCCCCAAACTATTTCAAGACCACTCCTTAATCTCCTATTTCTTTTAATATCTCTTGTCTACTTGAGCCATGTGAACATCATAGTTCAGCTATCTTATTTACTCTCTGCCACTGTCAACTGTGAATCACCCAATCACTGTCCTTTATTCACTGAAGACTTAGAATTTCTGGGTCTTCCTCTCCATTCCCACCCCGTGCATCATCCCTTTTGACTCAGTGGTCACAAAGAAGAAAGGTTTTCAAAGTGTGGTCCTGGGATCCCAGGGTTCTCTGGTCTCTTTTCAGGGGATCCATGAAGTCAAAGCCATTTTATATAATTCTGAGAAGTTATTTGCCCCATTTGCTATGATTCTCTCACGAGTGTACTGTAAAGCTGATACTAGAACAGATTGAGCATGGGAGCAAATAGAAGACTCCAGCTATTTCCTGTTATGCCAAATAGTAAAGAGATTCACAAAGTAAAACAGGGTTACTTATATTTCTAATACTTTGTTTCCGAAAAATAATCATTTTTCATATAAATCTGTTATTTATATTAACATGTCATGGCTTATTATATTGAAATAATATATAACTTTTAATGTTTAATTTCTGAGTTTAAATTTCTCATATAGTAAATATACATGAAAAAAGTTTTTCTGGGGTCCTCAAAGTTTTTGTAAAGAGCATAAAGTTTTCCTGAGACCAATACATTTTAGAAATGCTGAGGTAGAGTAAAAAATCCAATATCTCAGCCTCTCAGTTCCTTATCTTTATTAAAAGCATATTTGCCTCCTAAATGTAATGGAAGAACAAGGGCCAAACATTCATGTCTGTTCTCCACACTCAACGGCCAGCATAAGCCATTTTCTTCTTGCAATATCCAGTTAGGTGTCTCATGGACACCTCAGGCCCCTCATTCAAAGCTAAACTTCTTCACTTTCCCACAAAACACCTCCTTCTTCTGCTTTAGAAAAATGGCATCATAATTCACCCAATATCTTAAACTAGAAGCCTGCAAGTAATCTTCCATGCCTCTCTTTCCTTCATTTCCATTTTTGATAATTTACCAAGTTCTCTCATTTCCAGTATCGTTTTCTGTGTTATCTTTTTTATTTTCATTTTTTACGTTTCTATTTTAAGTGGAATGTATTTTACATATAACATTGTATAAGTTTAATGCATACAGCCTGTTGATTCAATACATTTACATATTGCAGCATGATTGCTCTGGTAGCATTAGCTAACACCTGTAACACATCCCACAGTTCCCCTTGCGCGTGCGTGCGTGTGTGTGAGTGTGCGTATGTGTGTGTTGGGAATAATTAAGGTCTGGTGGCTCAGGAAGTTTGATGTTATGATACAACATTGTTGTCTACAAGCACTATACTTGCATTAGACCTCCTGGACTTACTCGTCTACTGGTTGCCACTTTGTATCCTTAAAGAGCATCTCTCTGGTTCTCCCCCTCCCACCCTCTGACGCTGCTAATCACCATTTCACTCTCTGTTTTAGCAAGTTCAGCTTTTCTAGCGTCCACATAAATGGTACCACACAGTGGAAACCTCACCATTTGTGACAACATGGATGGACCTTGAGGACACTATGCTTATGAGATTAGTTGGAGAAAGGTCTTGCTAGTTTATTGATGACTCTCAATTCATTCTACTAATCTCCAATCCCAGAGGCACTATCTTAAGTTAGGACCACCAACATCTGAAATTCTCTTTCCTGTGACAGACTTCCAAGTGTGTCCTGGAAAGTCCCCTCAGCCCTGCACTCCGTATCTGACTAGACTCATGGTCTGACACAAGTCTGGTCGTGTCCCTTTCTCATCAAAATTCTTCCCACTCACCTCAAGGTGAGTATAAGCTTCTCCTTCTTCATTTATGTCATTTATTTATTTTTATAGAGAGGGGCAGGGGGGAGAAAGAGAGGGAGACAAACATCAATGTGTGGTTGCCTCTCACATGGCCCCCTGCCGGGACCTGGCCTGCAACCCAAGGATATGCCCTGACTAGGAATCAGTCTGGTGACCCTTTGATTCACAGGCCAGGACTCAATCCACTGAGTCTCACCAGCTGGGCACTTTCTTACGATAATGCATACTCATTAAATGATAGTATTCACTTTTGGGATTGACTTGAAGAAATAACTATTATAGCATAACTGTTATCATCCTCTTTTCAGATACTGAAGAATCCTTTTAAAGAAACTGAAGCATAACAAGTTTACATGACATGTCCGGTTTATCAGTTAAGAAAATAGATCCACTGTGAGTTACACAGTGAGGACTCTATGGCCGTTTCAGTACAGTAGTATGAGCTATTGGAGAAGAAGGTCTTAGAGGTGAAGGTAGAAGATCATGTCACCACCCAGTCAGTGAGAAGAGCCAAGCACATTTAGCCCCTGCAGAGGGACAGTGAGCGTGCTGGTGGCGATGTCCAGGGGAGCTGCGGTCTCTGTGGGTCTGTCATTAGGCATCCAGTGATGCTCCTAGGCTGCTCTTGGTCAGAGGAGCCAGTTGAGGAGAAGAGCTGGGATCTCCTCAGCTGGACAGTGAGGACAAGCTGAAATTCTCCAGGTGCCTCCAGGGCTTCCCATCTCCACAGCCAACCATGATGACCTTCTCAGGGTAATGGCTGCAGATTCACTTGGAAGTGAATCTTCCAAAATCTTACACAATTTTCTTATCCGGTCAATGCTAACAGAGGGCTAGCCAGGAAGAGAGAATATGATTATCAAGTTAACCAGGCCGATAATGGCACAATTCATCTAACCAGAGCATGTAAGTGTTTGAACCAGGATTTGAACCCAATCAGCCTGCCTCAAGCTCTGTGATGGCCCGCCTTCTTATGGCGTTCCTGAGCTCGGTGCAGATTACTTTGCTTACCTCTGCTTTCACAGATTTCCTGTTGTACATCCTCAACATCAGCCATACCAAACCATCTCTAGCACCTTGAGTATGGGCTGATCTCTCTGATGTTCGGGCAAGTGCATCAGGACAGTTGGCCTTTCTTTGTCCTTCGTTGGTCAAGTGTTTTCCTTCCAGGTACTGCTGAGCTATCACAGCCTCCAGAACAACTTCCTTATCTTTCAAAGGCTAGTTCAAGTACCCACTGTGTGATAGGGTCTGATGCTTAATGCTGTTAGGACTTAACATGTACCCTCCACCAGGGCAGAGGCCCATGTATCTTGCTCATTGTCGTTATCCAATACCTAGAACAATAGCAAACAAGTCATGAATAACTAACCATATGTTTAATAATCGCTTATTTATTTAGCTCCCTCTCTGAATGATAAACTCAATTGAGATAGATTTTTTAAAAATATTTATTTATTTTTAGAGAGAGGAGATGGGAAGGAGATAGAGAGGGTGAGAAACATCAATGTGTGGTTGCCTCTCATGTGTCCTCCACTGGGGACCTGGGCCTGCAACCCAGGCATGTGCCCTGACTGGGAATTGAACCAGCAACCCTTGGCTTCACAGGCCCGCGCTCAATCCACTGAGCCACACCAGCCAGGGCCAATTGAGATAGATTTTTGTCCTGCCTGATGTATCCTCAGCATGCAGCAAAATGTCTTTTTATATAGCATATATTGGATTAATTAGGCCCCAAATAACTGGGAAAAGCTTAAAATTCAGGTAATCAGTTGAGTATATTCTCTACCTGGTAAATTAGGTAGGCAGAAACCTTGTGAAAATTAACTTGGAATTGAACATTCTTCAGGTTAGGTCATTAGACTCATTAATCACTCTCTTCCGTTCATCTTTCCTGGCACAGATGCTAAGGTCAATTTATACCATGAAATTCTACATTATTCTCTTTCTGTTTTTTTTGTACCACCACAGTGAAACTGCTTCTTAGAAGGTTCATGGTAGCCAATAAGGACGGGAATAAATTATGCTTTTTAAGGAATGAGAAAAACTTACTTGAAATTTCTTGCTGATTATCTTGTTAGACGAGAGAGCAGTGGGTAGCAGTTCGGCTGGCTGATGAATTCTGATAAAGTCCAGGGATGAAGTCATCACGGCACTCACTCACAAGGAGGCTGCGACGCAGATATAGTGCATAGAAAGGCTGAGTTACTAATGTGTTTTCTATGAAAATACACTGGTTTAAATTGGAAAACCAAAGCGAAAGAATGTGCTGCACATTAGAGTGAATCCTAAATCTTATAAATCCCTCTGTGAGGAAAAAACACAGAGGAGGAAATTACATGAAGTAGCATAGGATCTAGGAAAAGATATGTAATGTATTCTTAGTGGCTCTATTAGCATGCCCCAGGTGAGGGGGGTGAACATTTTTTAAAGGTAAAATCAATAGTATCAGGCACCTAAATCAAACAATAGGAGAAGATAAGCTTTTGAGAGATAAAGGGAAAAGTCTTCAATAAATGGTTAGCGTGTCATACACTTTTGCTTGTTTTAACAAAAATTGTAGTTAATAAATGCAACTAGAAGTGTTAATTAACAAGTTTATGACTCAAGGCTCTGTTTATATTCTCTTATGAAGGATAATTGTTTGTTAGTAGAAGACTTTATTTCTTGATGATACGTGTCAACAAACGCAAGTGTTGGCTGAGCCCAGCCTGGTGAAAGACGAGACATTAAACAAGATTGTGGAAATTCAAATTCAGACTTTTTGTTTAAACAAATAATTATGGTTAAAGCAGAAGTGTAAACAGGGCTATAATTCATGACACATCAATTATTTTTTTCTGCTGCAGTCCTTAGTTTTTTAACTTCTCAGTAACACCTGTACTATTGCAACAAAACAGACCATGACTAAAGGATTTGGTGAGACCTTGCTTTACAAGAAAACAAAAATAAAACCAGATAAGACACCGAGAAAAGACCTGTGAATTGCTGTTCAGTGAATTCCCTATACTTACGGAACTACATAGCTAGGCCACGAGAATTCAATTGACAGATTCTAGGTCTACTTATATAATTTAGTCAGGCGCAGTCTTAAATAATTTCCTGGGAGTTAGTTTAAAGGAAATGCCAATCTTGGTATCAGGACTTTCCATATGCTACTGTATCGAGACTTCTAATATGTGTAAGGAATATGGTTGAGTGCAGTCAACCTGGTCATGTTATATAGAAACAAATGCTGCTTTTTCATTGTGGTAAATGGGTATACCAGATTATATATCTGTATCTACACACATATAATATATATAGTCAGTCCAGAAAAAGTCCAGCCATTGTTAATATAATAGGAACACTTTGCATGACATTGATATAACCTGGCAGCCAAGGAGAGTGGACTGGAATATGCATATGTGAACAGTGACGACTTCACTGTACTAGTCAGTGGGGGCGATAGATGCTATGAAGTGAGCATTTGGCTGTCGCATTCAAAATGACTGACTGAGTAGAGCAACAAAGCTGCATCAAATTTTGCATTAAGCTTGAACATCCCTGTGCGGAAACTATTCAGATGATTCAGAAGGCCACAGCTATGGGCAACTGGTGATTGGCAGCTTCATCACTACAATGTGCCCACTCATGTGTCATGTCTTGTGCAGAGTTTTTTGGCAAAACCTCAAGTCACCCAAGTGACTCAGCCCTCCTACTGTCCAGATGTGGTGCCTTGCAACTTCTGACTTTTCCCAAAGCTAAAATCACCTTTGAGAGGGAAGGGATTTCAAACTGTTGATGAGATTCGGTAAAATCTGATGGGACAGCTGATGGTGAGCAGGAGAGCTTTGCGAGCTCCCAAGGTGCCTATTTTGAAGCAGAGGCAGCCGGGCGGGTGGGGGTGTGGGGCGTGGGGGCGGGGGTGTGTGTGTGTGGATTGAGGCATCATTGCCCTATGTACAATGTTTCTGGCATCTTCTTCAATAAATGTCTCTATTTTCCGTATTACATGACTGGATACCTTCTGGACAGACTCTGTATAATGATTACAGAGCCACTGCTAAATTTAAAAAATGTTATATATTTTAGGCATATGTATATCATATGTACCATATTATAATTCACTGTGTGAATACACTACATAATGAACACCACTGTAAGTTATCAACCATCACCATGAATGCTGCTTTTTAATAACAGTAAAACCTAGGAATCTTGAAATAAGAAGTCTATTCTCTTACGGGTAAACTGAAATAATACCTTCAAAATAATGTTGATTAATTGGAAAGTAAAGTGATAAATAGAATGGTAAGGAATTCTGAGAAAAATATCTTTTTGGTATAATAGATAACAGGGCTTGTAGGTAACTGGATTCTAGTCGGGAGCATCACATATGCACCCTATTACATCATACTTCCAAGGAGAAGTTGTCCTGGAGAGCAAAGTCCTTAAAACAGCGGCAGCCACAAAAGTGATATTGTGGTTAATACCTGGGCTACCTCTATACTAAGTCTATGTATATTATACACTTACCTTCAAAAATATTGTGTTCTATGCATAAAATTGCTAAGTTGCTAAATATAAAAATATCATCAGTAATTTTGAGGTTATAATGAGTTGCAGATACAGTAATAATTCATGTGGGATGTTCTACTGAATGATTTAAAAGTCATTAAGAACCCTCCTAGTCGTTAACTTTTTGGTCAGTTGCCTCCCTTGCTTTCTCCTCATAAAAGTATAGTGACTTGGGCATCATAAAGCTGCAACTTCATTTATTTGTATTCAGTAAAAGTAGTCTTTCTCGAAATGGATTTCTCGCTGCCCAGAGGATGCTTGTTCAGTGTCCTGTGGTTTGTTGGCACTATTCAGAACACTGTTTCTGTTCTCTGTATAATGCGCAGTAGACTATTGTCACCAATGTACCAAGCCTCTTGTCAGCTCTGAGAAATCTCTCCCCTTCTCTTTCTCCTTCTCTCTCCCCCACCCCCCATGCAGGGCTGATACTCAGAGTCTGAAGTGTGCTATGTCCCTATTTCAGAACTCTTTTTAGAGTATTAACACAATATGACTGAACTTAAAAGTAATATCATCTTAAAAAAGATTAACATGGTTTAACTTCATTTATTCGTTAATTCTGATATCTCTCTCTGTCTTTCTTCCTCCTCTGTATCTGTCTCATACAATCAGGAAAAACATACTATGATTTCCAAATGAGATTAGAATCACATGATTTCTATATTCATTAAATATGTACGATGCTGATTACTATGGTACAAAGGGCGCTGTCTGCTGGGGACACAGAAACACAAAGGCATAATCTCAACCTCAAGAAATGTAGCAGCAAGAAGAAGAGAAAGATGAAATAAAAACTTAAAATTCAATATGATTTCAATGGCTTAAATCTTCAATAGAAGGAAAGGGAGATGCTAAGTGAAAAATATTTCCTTACTTCTTGTTAAATCTGAAATTTTGATGAAGCATGCAAATTATATTTTTAATAGCAAATGATGGGGAAAGTCCTGTCTGTGATATCACGTTCATAGGAAACAGCAATGAAGTCCCTTTAAGGGAGTGAAACAGATGATAAAGTATTTTCAATATTTTTCTTTATTTTTGTTTCAGAGTACAGCAATATTCTAAGGTAATTCCATTGTTCTAGATAGATCTATTACTAACAGCAAAGGAATAAAATGATGTATTTTGTTAGAAGTGCATTAGCTCGTACTGTTAAGCGTGGATAAATGTGTAGCGGCATGCAGATGTTCTGGTTAAGAAGGTAAGCTCTATGCCCTAAACAATTTGGGTTTAAATATCCACTTCATCATGTACTAGTTCTGAACATTAGCAAGTTGCTTAATTTCTAAAAACCTCTTTTTCTTCCCTTTTAAAGTGATGGTATTCATAGTATCAAGGAATAAATTAGATAACAAAGTAAGTGTACAGTACTTGGCACATTAAAATGCAAAGAACCAATAATAGCCATTGTTTCTACCATATTATTGTTCTTGTCATTTCAATTCACCCCCAATATTATTTTATTTGCTCTGTAATAGCAGTGTGTGTGAGAAGAATCAACCTGTCCTTATTCTTCTGAAGGAGCACTTGGTGGGTGAAACAGTAATTCTATGAAATTTATGTATATTGTCATTCTGTGCTGTTCATTCACCCCTCATATATGTATCAAATCCTTAGTTATGTGCCAGGTGCCAGATAACTTGCTGTGTGTCTGTGTCTTCGAGTGGCTTTCATTTGCATCAGAAAACAACTTGGAACTCTTGCCGCCACCCCCTTCCCCGCTCAGATGTTGAAATTCTAACCCTTAATGGTGAGATGGAGCTTTTGTGAGAATAGAGCTTGAAGGAATGGGATTGTAAGGGGATGCTTTATAATGACCTTATAAAGAGACGGAGGGGCCATAGTCTTCTTCTGCCCTGTGAGGACACAGTGGCAAGCCCATCTTCTGCACCTTGGAAGGGACTGTCATCAGAAGGGGACCACACTGGCACCCCAGTCTCAAACTCCTAGCCTCCAGAACTGTGAGAAATACATTTCCGTTGTTTAAGCCACCCAGTCTGTGGGATTTTTGCTACAACAGCTGGAATGGACTAAAACAATAGTCTTTGAACTCCTGAATGAGGAATGAAGTAATTTTACCCCTGAGATGGTCACCCCCATGCCTGACTGCACTTCTACCACCCGGGCCCCCCACACGCTACACCCAGTCCAAGTTGCTGCTCAGGCTGGCCTGGCTGTTTTGTGCTGGGTCATTGCTTGCCCTGACTGTACAGTAAATAAATCTATGTGGCTTTTTCCTTGACTGAAAAAAAAAATTTCAATTTTAATTATTTTTAATAAACCACGAACGAAACTCCATGCATCTGTCTGCCTATATAACCTATTTGTAGGGTATTAGCTGTTATTTTAAAAAGACCCTTTTTGAGGGGTTAATATAGTTGGAAAGTTGCAGATGGTTCTAAAATTCAAGCTGATGATTTTAACCTAATTGTGAGGTTTTGTAATTCTATGTCCTTCAATAGCAAACATACATGGAGCACCTTTTATGTCCTAGACACTGTAGTATGTGTTAAGACTATAAAAAAGTATAATCTATGAAAATGGTAATGTAGAAGTGTGAGGAGTGACTAATATGCATGGGGAAATGAGAAATATTTTATGAAAAAAAGACATTTGTCTGGGGTCTAGAAAGTGAATCTCAGGTGATGAGGGGATGGATAGCAGTCAGGGGTCCAGGTGGTGTATTACCCGAAGAAACGGTGGGGGTTTAAAGATGCTTGGCCAGCAGTGAGGCTGGAGTTTTGGGCAAGAGCTCTGGCTGGAATGAGGGTTACTGAGGACAGATTGCGATTGGCCCTCTGTGGGGGTCCTAAGTGGGATACATGAATTTTTTTGTAGGCAAGTGAGAAACTTAAAATTTTTTTGAACAGGTGAGTTATAATCACATTTTCAACATTCCATGTATTCTGACCTACCCTGTAAATACCCAATTGAAATGAATTCTGTTATGTAACCAAATCACAAATATGATCTGTATGTTGAAACAGAATTCTTTCTTTCTTTTGTAAGGAAAAGATATATCTAGAAGATATACAAGTATTTGAGTAATTTACGTAAATTCCTTCCTTGATCTTTGCTTCCTCATTCCTGGTTGTTTTTCACTGTTTTTTTTTTTTTTTTTTTTTTTGTTACTTGGAGGACTCGTTTTCTCTTTTGGTTCTTTCTTCCTTAGACTTCAGTTCTGTCATTTTTCTTTCCATTAATGGTGGCATAAAATATTGGATTTGTTGAACATTGCCAAGGGGGGCTGTGGTTTTGTTCTACAGTGTGCCCTGGAGATCATCAATTTAGCTATTTTGTGGTATGGAAATCTGAGTAGCTTTCAGTTCTCTAGTGTGAATATCTTCCCAATAAATTATTTCAATGCATAAGATATTCTTAGAATTAGAAATGTCAACAAGACTTTTCTGATCATAACCTAAAACGTCATCTTTGCGGTTATACACAATATTATTTCTGACATTAACACTGTTAAATCTTTCTGAATATATATAAGGCACAGTCTCTCAATTCATGGAACAGAGGTTCACTTTTTTTCTTCACTAGCTTAAAACAAGTTTCAAATTTAAGAACATATGATGGAAAGAGTAGGCTTTTAATAAGAGTCAAAACCCATTCTTTGCAGGCAGTTTCATGGGAGACTTTCTCCTCATGTGTTTTTGTTCCCTAACTTTTCTGTTCTTTTTCCTAATACAGAAGGAAGCAGTTGCTGTATATTTCTTCCCGAGGCACACATTGGAAATATACTGTGAGCTGGGAAAACACTGAAAAGTTCCAGGGCTGGCAAATTATTTTAAATTTTTAAAATTTATTTATCTTTAGAGGGGAAGGGAAGAGGAAAGGGAGAGAAACATCAATGTGTGGTTGCCTCTCATGTGTCCCCTGTTGGGAACTGGCCTGCAACCCAGGCATGTGCCCTGACTGGGAATCGAACCTCAATCGTGTGGTTCGCAGGCCCGTGCTCAATCCACTGAGCTACACCAGCCAGGGCTCATTTTTAGAAGGAAAAAGTCATCAGGAACATGAGACTCCAAAGAAACAGATGTAAGAATAACTTTTTATAAATTTTGCTACAAAAATTTTCCCTAATTTTCCACTTTTAAGAGTTATTTAGGTGTATGTATCAGGATGATTCAGGAAAAGTGATGTTTGGACTTTAGAAATTTAGAAAAAAAATGGACATTGTACTCAAATTTAATTTTAAAAAGACTAATTTATGTCAGCTCTGGATAATTTGGCAGTGTGTAAGTAGGTGGATGTCATGCCTGCTTTTATTAAGAGAAATTAGAACAATGCTGACAGCAAGAGAAAGTAAAATCATTTTTCTTCAATTAATATTTCTACTTCAGAATTTTTTTTCATGCCTGTTTCTGTTTCAGTTGAAGAATTCTGTTTTTCTGAAATTTACGTACTGGATAAAATTCATTTGTTGTAGAACTAGAATCTGTGTGTTTTTTCCTGTAGGCAATCATAGTCACTCAATCTAAAATCCAATAAAAATAATAGCAGAAAATAGAAGTTTTAGGATATAAGTACAGGAGTAATTTGAGGTGTATTTTAGTTGTGAGACAATCATTTACATGTTATTCACCAAATCGCTTTTCAGCAATAGTCATTCATATTAATATTAAAGTTATTTAATACACATATTAATACTGACATCTATATGAATTATTTAAAGCTATATTTATGTTGGTATTTATATTAGTATCTGAACTTATTCACATGAATGGGATTAAATATATATTCAGAATGTAGAAGGGGGTCTTGGAGATTTTGGTCCGCCAGCCCACCCACCACAGGAACTCCGTCCATAGTGCCCATCTCTGCCTTTGCTGGGACATTTGTGATGTTAATCTCCTTACCTTATACTGTTGTTTGCTATACAGCATGGAAAAGTCTGATTTTGAGCTAAACTCACCCATTTCTAGTTAGCAAAAGTGGTTAAAAAGTTGTGTTAAAAATGGGATTAAGAGAATAGTCAAAGACAGGGAAGGGATCCTCGGGCAGAGGACCTCACCAAAGACACTGGATGCTGACCCAGGGAGGGGAATTTTCAAAGCCACACGCGACTGCCCCATGTTCCTGGCATTAGCAGTTACCCCCAACCCCACCAGCTGCTAGCTTTCCACGTGCTCAGGAAACTGTTTGACAAACTATAAAGGACTCAGTATTTTGACTTTGAAGCATCAGGGTCATATACTGTCTTAGGTTCAAGACTGTAATTTTTTGTGTGTGTCTAGTGTCTGTTCATTAGATACTTACACTGTTCTCACCACTGTAGAGCAGTTCGGTATGCGGACCAAAGCCGAGGTGCTGTAGTCGCACTGCCGAGGGTCATACCTGTCTCTTTCACTTGGTAGCATGGTCTTCAGCATGATGTCTAACTTTTCTGTGCCTCGGTTTCCTGATCTGAAAAATGAAAATAAAATAGTACCTACTCTACTACGAGGCTTCAATGTATTAAAATTTGCAAAATGCTTTTTACTAGTGCATGGTAATTACTCAGTAAACTTGGCTGCCATTAGAAAAGCTACCCATTTCACTAGTACTTCCACATTCTTATCTTAACTGGTGAGGATTTCAATACTTCAGTTACTGAGAGGTTTGATCTGTAGAGTCAATGCATTAGCAATGGGTTATAAAACACCACAGCAGTATGAATTGTGGGAACAGAAAAATGATTTCTTCCTTGTGCTGAAATATTTCCTTCCCCCGATTCCAAGAATATCTCAGAAAAAGACAATCTTTTGTCCCACATTTACGGAGAAATGATTTCTAGACATGGTCTAGAATGTTACTTAACATAGTATACCTTGATTTATAATCAGATAGTCATGGTTGTCAGATCCTCTTTAGTTTTGCAAGAGGGGTAGACACACAAGGGGAAGATGTGGGAGTAAGGGCAGCCATGGAGAAGAAACAGTGGGAAGAAAGGGGAAGCTGAAAGAAAGCACAGAAGCCAGCTCACCGCATTGTTCCTTTGTTTCTCAGGTCACTTCATGTGGATTAGCAAAATATCTGAGTCTAACAGAGTTGGGCAAATACCTTCCTTAGCGGGAAATGAGCCTGTGAATGTACTCTTCAGTCCTTTTTCTTGCTGCCCAGGTGTCCTCTTCTGAGATGCTTTGAACTTTTAGATGGTTCACTTTTATAATTGGATAAAAAAAGGAATGGTGCTCTTACCCCAGTTTGTCAGGCCACCGGACTGGGCCCCTCTCGCTTCTCCTCCTCAGTAGCTCCTTCCCCAGTGGACCCCATTGCATTTAAATGCACCACCATTCCAGGCTGCAAAGCAGGGAACCAGCTTCAACAATTCTGAAGCGGCTTTCAAGACCCCTGGTGATTTTGATAGGCTTGTCACTCACTACCTTGGTTCAGACTTCTACTCTCTACATGAAAGACTCCTAATGGGTTCTGTGCTTCCATTTCTCCCTCTCTAGGTACCTCAAAATGATGTTCTGAAAATCCCAATCCACCATTTAACTCATTGGTTTAAAGATCTCTGAAGCTCCCTGTTGCCTAACACTGAAATACGTATCTCATTAGCACATCTGACAAGGTCACTCCTGAACCCTGCTTTAGCCTGAGATTCATCTGCTGTACTTGCTGTACATGGCTCTGGAAGCAGCTCTCTGTAATGCGCTGTGTGTTCTCACACAGCTCCTTCCACTTAGGCAGCTTATTCTCTTTCTAACCACCCCTGTTCTCTGAAGATCTTTCAGGACCCTGATAAAATGTGACCTCTCTGTATTCTTTCCTGACATTCCTCGGAGAACAGTTTTACTTTCTGTGCTCATGTGTTGATTACTGTACTTCTCAGAGAGTGTTCTAATTTTATATCTATCATCTATCTCTATCTCTATCTATCTATCTAGTCTCTTTTCCTGAGAAGAAATGGACAGGGTTTGAATTTCAAACATGAGTAAGTGGCATGCCATTGGTGATACATGTTGATTGTTCAATGACTTATTCCGCAGATTCCCCAGACCCGCCTACTGAAATGCTGCTTTCTAAGGCCCAACTCAAACCCAGTCTCATCAGTGGTGCCATCTCTGATTCTCTTCCACCCAAATGCTTAAAAAAATAAATAAATAAAACCCTATGGAAATTTCTTTCCTCTGATTTGGATTTTTTTTACATCTTATCACTAAACAAATCCTACATGCTTTTTTGGTAAGTTAATTGAAATGGAATCTGTGTCTTCCCTGAATCAGTGTCCCTTGTCCCTGGGATATTACTTGGGATATTTGCTTAATAGAGTTAAGCCAAGAATAACGAATCCCTAGTGCAGCTTCTAAAAAGATATGGGTAACTCAAATATTCTCTCTTCCAAAACTTTTTCCATAACATCAGTTTTACTTTGCTGTGGATTGTGAGGACTGAAATTCTAAGAGGAAGCAAATATACTTGCCAAATTGAAGTTATTGGTAACTCACGTAGTAGGAAAGAATCCATTTAATCGGATTTCTTTCCTCTTTAAAGCTAGTTAATATCGGAGGATGGAAATGATAGAAAATTTGACTGAGGACCAGGAGGAAGGTAGACAGGGAGCAGAGGGAACTTAGGGTGAGGTCAAATGAGCGGATTCTCCCTTAGGATTCTGGGGACAATACGATGAGTACTAATACTAGGGACTAGAATGAAGGTTGTGCAAGGGTGGTGAGATGATACCAATGACAAATGCTACTTTTTGAAAATTTTTTAGTATTAAGTTAAATAGAAGGTTTTTGTTCCAGTCTGGCACCAGGAAGCAGCGTGCAGGTCAGTCCTGATAATAATATGGTTCAGATACATTATGGGGCAAATGAACTTTCGTGGGACCTTAACGTTTCTTTGATGACAAGGTACCCACATTTCACTGACTCTTCACAAATGCCTGGACCACCACCTACTTCTGGGTGGGAGCTGTGGGAAGTAAATTTATATACAATTGACTTTATTTTTGTATTGACAGATTCCAAGGATTATATTTAATGTCTAATGTCTAAAAAAGATTTAATGCAAATAATCGAAGACAAGGGAGGAGTTGGGGAAATGGTAGGCTAAGAAGCAAATAGACAATAGAAATAAGTGTGAAGAAAATTGGGAAAAAAGCTTCCTCAGAGTGAAATAGTATTATTTAAATCACAAGCCTGATGGTGACTGGAGAGGTTTATTAATATGGAAGATGGCAAAATTTTACAAAAGGAGGAAATTAATTCTGGAAGATAGGCGGCTGAGAGGCACTGGGAAGAAAAAATTATTTGGAAGTCATTAGCTCTCTCTCTGGGAGATGGCGTTGGCCAGTGGCTGATGGTAAAAGGCTAGCTCTTCTTCCCAAGTCTTCTGAACGACCATGGGCTAGGTTAATTTATACTCGCTTTCTTAGAAAATGTTTCAACACTTAAAGATTTAGCAAGGAGACCACAAAGTAAAGCCGTTACACACTTTTCCAAAGTAAATATTACTAATTGTAAAGTTTCATCAAATACAAGTGGAAGGAATTTTTCGTTTTTGTTTGCTTGCGTATTTTTTTTAGCAGTTTCAAGGTATTTCAAGAAACGAAATTTTCATTTTACTAAGAGGCCCAACTATATATTTTGGGGTTCCTAAACTCCCTGTTCAGAACTGTAGACATAGTTTGATAGACATATGTATTTTTTGAGGTGTGTCAACGTTTCCTCAACTTCTCCAGTGTGTGTATAATGGCCATGAAAAGTTTCAATTCCCTAACACCAGGTCATCTTTGGGACGCCCTCCCAGCTCTCACATGTGCAGTAGAATCTTTGTTGTTTAGACCCAGTTTCTAATAAAACCTTTTCTTGCACATGAACAAGAAGAGAGCATCTGTGATGGAAGTGGAGGTGGTGCTCTGCGAAGCCGAATACGCTTGGAAAGTCCTCTGCTGATCCGGAGCTGGGGACTGCGCGATGCCCTCAGGCCACCCCAGGTCCCTGCACCCTTTCTCACACAGACAGCTCCGCTGGGCTGTCCAAGTGCGTCGGGAAGTGTAATCCCTCCTCTAAGTACTTGGCTCTCAGTCTCCAATCACTAGTGGGAGCTGGAGAGGGCAAGTAAAAAAAAAAAAAAAAAATTCCTGAGGCAGCCGAGTTGCAGAGGGAAAAAAAGTCCGGAGGCGGCGGCAGAGCGGCCACTGCAGCCAGAAGTTGATGGTCGCTGTGGTCAGCGCGGGGCGCGGAGTTGGCCCGGGGCCTGCGCGGGAGCCGGGTTCCGGACGGCGAGGGCTGCGGCGCTCTGCCGAGGACCGAGGTGCGGGAGCGGAGCGCAGCGGAGGGTAAGGCGAGGCGGGCAAGGCTGCGGCGGCTCCCGCGTTCGGGAGCCGGTCTAGCCGAGCGGGCAGAGGGGGCGGTGCAGGGTGGGCTCGGGGCTTGGTGGCATTGCCCACCGAGGGCGTGGGCACTCAGGGGGCGGACGAGAGCGAGTGGCCACCGCCACCCCAGGGCGGCCCTGCGGTAGGGGTCGGGGGTCGGGGGTGGCCGCCCGGGCTTTGTGCGGAGAAGCCCCGCCGGGACCCCGAGAGCTCCCGCTGGAGCAGGCGAGGGGCCGGCGGCGGAGGCGGCGCGGGGACACGTGCTCCGGAGTTGGGGAGTCCGCACTCGCCGCCCGGGGATGGGGCGGGAGGGCGAGCGAAGCGCAGCCCGGGAATCGGAATCGGGACGCGGCAGGGAGCCCGCCTCCGGGGAGGCACCGAGCCCGCAGGCTCCCACGTCCTGCGGAGCCACCTGCCTCGGAAGCCGCCGGGACCCAGCCTTGAAGGCGCAGAACGCGCCTCGGGGCGTCCGGTCCGGGCCGGGCTCGCTCTCCGCTGCTGCCGCCTGTCCCTTCCCCTCCGTCTGTTGCTCTCTGTCACGCTCCCAGTGCTTTTTTTCTTTTCTGTTTTCTTCCTCTGTTCGCTTTCTCCCCCCTCCCCGTCCCCCGTCCTCCTTGAGTCTGTTTGTCCGTTTTCTGCTCACCGTCCCCTTCTCTGTCTTCCCGTGTCTCTCTGTGTGTCCCCCTCTGCCACCCCCTCGGACTCGCTCCTTTGGAGGCTGACTCTCTGCTCCTCGTCGCATTGTCTCTCTCCTGTCTCTCGCTCTCTGTCCCCTCAGTCTGCGTGTCCCCGTTTTGGTCTGTCTGTCCCTTGCGGTGTTAGGGTTTCAGACATTGAGACGATCCTCCGGAAGTTGTCTGGTGCCGTGTTTTACCCATTTTCAGCCACCACTCCAGGTGGATTCGGGTCCTTCGTATTTGTTTTCTATAGAATGGGAATACTGGGGTTTCCTCGAGTTACTAGGAATTGCTCTAGTCACTTTTCCATCAAGGTGAGACCAGTGCCTGGGCAGCCACAAAGGTGTCAGTGAGAGAGAGCAGCAGAAGAGAGCTGCTTAATTGCCCCCGACATGCAAAGAGAATGTACCAAACCTACCTGCACTGAAGCACAACCACCTGAGAAAAGGTTCCCGAATTCCAGACGAAAACACAAAAGGCACCGGCACTAATGAAGAGGACTAAGCTAGAAAGTATTTGAAAATAGTTTCAAAAAGCACTTACGGAAACTTCTTGCTATATTAAACTGATGCCAACTCGTATCTTTTTTTTTACATGCATTTTTTAGGATCCTAGTGACAACTTTCCTAATTATTGTTTTGGGAAAATTATGGGAAATGTCCTGTTTCAACTGGGACGTTTGTCTGTAAGAAAGAAAATAGTCAGTCTTTGTACTCTTATACCTCTTTACACTCTGGTGATCAAGAAGAATTATTTCTAACTGCAAAGCAAATAGGAAAGGATTTGTCAGTAATTTTAAAACATGAGACATTCCAGAGATCAATACTTTCTTTGGAAAACTTTCACTATAAGGATGTTTTGAAGGATATTACATCTTAGTGAAATATGCACGTTATTATACACTTAGATCATTGTGCAATACAAAAAATAGGGTTGTGTGCAGTAAGCAAATCATAGTAGGGATGGTTTTTTATGGGAAACATAGCGGGGAAATTAACTGCTCTGATTTTCACTGTTTTCTTTAGTCATGCATAATGTACCTTTGTTTTTAGCCAAATATGGCCCAGGGCTACAAAACTTGATACAGTGCGTTATTTGTCCAATCTGAGTTACCAGTTAGAAAAACACCTTTTCCCTTTGCTTACAAGATATAAGTTGATATGATCTCATTACTCATGTGCTGGGGTCCGCTGATGAATTTTAATGGCACTGATTTGTGATTTTAAATCAAAATGTTAGTTTTTGGTGAGTTAAAATCTTGATTTATGTCACGTTAGTGAATCATCACCCTGTATGTGGGCTTTGCCACCTTGTCCGCCAGGTGCCACACAGCCCTTGGCCCAGGCAGGCCTGCCTGGAACTCCCTGTTCGATTGTGTCCCCGAGTGACGTGCTGCCTCTACTCATGGCATGTTCACATACAATAAGCCCCTCAAAACGTCCCAGTCCTTAAATAATGTATAATAAAAGATGATTGACTTAATATTTTTTCACATACACTTTGAACAGTGTGTGTGAGATGGCCTGATCAATTATTTTTATTAGAGTAAATGTGGATTTTAGTATTTGCTTATAAGGCAGTTTAAAATATGCTAGCTTTTGGTACATAGGGCAACCTCCATTCTTCCTCAGCACTGGACTCGTATTTATCACCTGAATATAAAGTCCGTTGTCTCCTACTCCAACCTAACAAAGCCTTTCCTGGTTTTCCTAGGCCCCCTCATGGCTGCCTGTTATGCTTCTGAACTCACCTCTCAGCATTCACCTCTCTGCTGTGTAAATTACTTGTGCAGCTTTCCCTCACTGGGGTATTTTCTCATTGAGCTGGGATAGTATTCCTTTTTCTTTTTTTTTTTTTCTCTGAATTTCGGAGACCCAGCCGAGTACCTGGCATGTGAGAGATAGTCAAAAAAAAAACAAACAAACAAAAAAAAAACAAAACCCTTGAAGGATGATTTGTCCTCTTCCAATTTGTCTCTGACTTGTGATGTTAATTCTTTGTGGTTGTAGTAGCTTAAGGGAAATACTTTAGCAGGGAGTAGTCACAGATCACAGACTGCGGGATGAGAAGAGTCTTAGAAAGCACCTTGTCACACTCATTAATATTAAAGATGAGTGGATGAAGCCCAAAGAGTTTGAAAACCATGCTCAGAAAGAGACAGTGAAGCCACCTGGGCTGTGGAGCTGAGACCCTGTGCTGTTTTTCACTGGGCCACACTTCCTCCCCTGGACCCATATTTGCTTTCTTTCACTAGAACTGGATGAAGCTGTTATAAGAGGCTAACAATTATTATCTAAATACTAAAGATTTCTTCTCATGCCAATCAGTAAAAAGTCATTTATGAAATTTATCAATCTGCTGTAACTGGTCATCATTCGTTACGAGTGTGTGGAGCTAATACGTCTTTTGGAACACGATTTCTAAGTGCTTTTATGTTTTGAGTACTGTGTAATCTTGGGCAGATGTATTATTTCTACCTGCAAAGAAGATTTAACTTCTTGAAACTTAATTTTTTCTCCTCTGTAACTTTCTGCCTGTCTGTTGAAGGGGAGAAAGGGAAGTTTGGACCAGATTAGGGGTTCTTTTTGAAGTTTTTCTTGTGTAACTTTGAGAACAACTGCAAATTCATCTGTTTTACATATCAGACTTCCCTGTGAGCTTTTGTTTGAAAAAGGCTACCACAGTTTTAAAAAGTCTTGAAGACCACTTCACTTGATGTTTTCCAATCTTCCTTCCAGTTCTTGAGTTACAGAATCAAGATAATTTCTGGCTTTTAAATCTGGGTGTCTGGAGGATGTGTGAGAAAAGTGTTAAGGAGACGAGGAGAAACTGATTTTGCGTCAGAGATACTCATTTTGGGTTTCCATAGGCTAGATTTGACACAATAGCGAAAGTTGAAGGAGTGTTGCCATATATAAATGCAGGCCAGAATTCAGGGGGGAGAGGGGCCGTGGCTAGAAATACAGATTTAACAGTCATTTCCGTGGAATTAGTGATTAAAGTTAAGGAAAACTAAAATTTTTTAGGAATCTGGAAAACAAAGTCAATGGAGATTTAGGGGTGGACAAGAGGGACATTGTATGACACTTCTGAATATTTTTTAAAGTGTATTTTTAATTTTTATTTTTAACAAAGATTTTATTTATTTATTTATTTATTTTTAGAGAGAGAGGGGAGGAAGGAGAAAGAGAGGGAGAGAAACGTCAATGTGTGGTTGCGTCTTGCATGCCTCCTACTGGGGACCTGGTCTGTATGCAATGCAGGCATGTGCTCTGGCTGGGAATTGAAGCTGCAACCTTTTGATTTGCAGGCCGATGCTCAATCTAGTGAGCTACACCAGCTCGCGCAAAAAAGAGTGTATTTTTTTCTTTTTTAAAGAGAAGTGAGGGAGAGAAACATCAGTGTATAGTTGTCTCTTGCCCGCCCCCTGCTGGGGACCTGGCTGCAACCCAGGCATGGGCCCTAGACCGGGAATCCTACTGATGACCCTTTGGTTCAAAGGCTGGTGCTCAATCCACTGAGCCACACCAGCCAGGGCTGGATTTTTTCAAAGCTCATCTGTAGTACTATGGTAAAACAGGTAATACATAATTTATATCAATCATCTGTTTCCATGATTTTTAGAGCATCCACTGAACGTGCTGGTTATCTTAGTTACATTCATTTTTACTTAAATGTTGGAGTGCCTACTCTCTGCCTGTCATTATTACATACTTTGAGGACATCCAGAGACATTGAACTTGCATTCTAAAGAGTGAAAACACAATGGATTATAAACAAGCGCACCTGTAAGATCAGTTCTAGTAGTGACATTGTCATGAGAAAAACAAGATACGGTGATGTGACAGTGAGTGACTGGGGCTGCTTTGGGTGGGATGGCCAAGGAAGGCTTCTCTAAGGATGTTCTGAACAAGATGAAAGAGTCATCCCAGAGAAGGTCTGGAGAACTTCCTGGCAGAGGGAACATCAAGGCTGCCTCGGAAGGAGCAGCAAGCTGGGTGCACATTGCAGTCAGGCAATCAGAGGAAATGGTGGGAATGGGGTCAGGGAGATAGCCAGGCCCATGTTATGAAGTATGTGTTTGACTCAAAGCACATTTTGTTTAGTTGCCCTGGAGGATTTTAAACTGAAAAGTGAACAGATCTTGCTTAGCCTCTGTGTCTATAGTATGAGCAAGACTGTCTGAGGGGAGATGATGTGGCAGAGGCTGCGGGGAAGATGTGGCCAAGGGTTTGGTGGTTTGGTCCGGGGTGGAACTGGGAGAGACTGATCCCACACTGTTCTTATCACTGAATGAGTCACCGAGTTGAATCAGGCTCCCCCACCCCTTTCTTTTTTCTTCCTTTTTTTCTCTCTTGCCTTGATCTGCACTACAGCAACCCACTGGTTCAACAGTTGCTTTTACTTTTAAATTGCAGACCTCAGGACCTCACAGTTCCCAGATGTCACCCCAAGTTTGTGTTCTGGTTACAAAGGAAAGGAAGCAAATCAGAATTCTCTAATCAGGTTCGAGTGTCATTTGCCTCTAACCTTCAGCTTTGAAAACTTCCCATGTTTCTTGAAAGATTTCACTGTAGAATCCCCGTTGTTAGATCTGGAACTCACCCTCCATTGCATCCTGGTCCTTTGTGGTGTATGGTAGAGATTCAGTAAATATTTGTGGAATGTTGTTGGATGTAGTCTGTTAAGACCCATAGTTTTGATTCAGCTGACTTTTATTTTTCCTTTCAACAAGTATATGGCTCCATGTGCCTTCAACTTTAGAAGATATTAAGTAGCAAGTTAAGAAAATTCTTTTTCTGAAAGTTGTATTTACTTATTGGCTAAAGGAAAAAAGAGACAATCCAATATATCCCTATAACATTTCTTGCCTGGCTGTCTTGAGATAAACAATTTTGTCATTTTTATAGCCGTTAGATAGATATGGACTTAAACAAGTACAGACACATCTGTCACTAGTTAATTTGTTGATTTATGAATCTAAAGTGATTCCAAGGAAGTCTGTAATGACGCTGCCTTTGTCTAAATTAATCTCTTGATAGAAATCAGTGAGTTTTATCTAACTAATACACTTTACAACCGTCTATAAAAGGCACTAAATTATCATTCGTTCTTTTTCTGGAACAAGCTCCTCTTCTGCTGTCGTCCAATAACCATTTAGCTGCAATAGAACACGTCCTAGGGGTGTCCCCTCCTGGTCCTCGAGTTACAGGATGTGGTGCTGTCCTCGAATGGGCTTACATGGTGGTGTCCCATTCTCACGTACCTAGGAGTTCTCTTTCACTGTTTTTTTTTAGTTCCTTTTCAGTTATTCAGGAGTCCCTTCTGTATCCCAACTCTACCTCTGTAACTGGCTTTTGCTCAAGCCTCACACATTCTTCCCGTTGACCTCTGTGTTGGGTACCTTCCATTTGCCTCTCCAAACCCACTTCTCCCTTGTGTTCTCTGCCCATCAGGCTGCCTGGGGGAGCTGCTGATTTCCAGAAGGTTTAGGGCCTTGGGGAACCCCAGCAGGAGATTAGAGGGAGGGTGGAGGCAGGGTGTTTACTCTCCTGGGTCCTTCCCTGCTAGATCCACTTTGGCCACCTGTGTCCACTGTTCTTTTAAGGGAGCCTTCCCTGCATTACTCGGCCCTGGATTCTGGTAATCTCCAGTGGCTGTCCTTGTACTATCCTGATTTACTCCATTGTTATTTAGGTTATTTTACACTCCTGCCTATAGTTACTAAATGGTTTGTTTGTAAATACATTCTCTTCTGCTTCTCAGAGGTTATAACAATGAAGGTTCCATTTGCTGTTGGTACAGCTTCTGAAACCCTCTTCTTTCTGGAACCTTCTTGGACTGATAAGAGCAGTTGTCCTCCTTACCTCTGTTGGTCATCTGCTTTCCACCCCAAATTACATATGTAATTCTATCCACTCAAATGGAACCTGGAAAACCCAAGTTGTTCTTATAGAAGTACTTTCCTGTCAATCACTTTATTGCTTTCCACTTCTTACTTGATAGCCTGTATACCTTCTACATATGTAATTTGGTTGTTTCATTCACTCTTTTATTCATTCATTAATGCAGTGCCTATTTATGGAGGAACTTTTTTTATGGCCAGACATGCGTGGTGCTAGGTGTTCTGCATACAAAAAGGCAGACATTTGTCCAAATTTATTTGGGACAAGGAATGGGGAGGAGATGGGAAACCAAAGAACTAAACTTAATATCTACAAATCAATAATGTGGTTAGGGCTGCGAAGGACGTAAACAGAGTGCCATGTAGGGTGTAATAGCAAGGACCAGCGTTTGCTGGACATGACAAGCAACCCAAAGCCTTTTTAAGTGGCTTTTGTTGACCTGCATCTGTTATGCAGGCTCTTCACATGTGAGTTTTAAAATCTTTTCCCAGTGATACAGATAATAAATCTTCTTGATAGGAGAGTTAGAAATTACAGGTAAGCCTACAGAAAGTAAGTTACCTAAAACCATTACCTAAAATTAATATTTTTATACACATACATGTATGTGTATATATACACCCTTGAAGAATTTTCTGGTACACATTTTAAACAAAAGTAAGATTAGGTATATTATATTGTTACTTACATTTTTCAATTAACCGTACACTGACAATACCATTCTATATTAATATATTAATTTTGAAACATAATATTTAGTGAATAATAATTCAGTGTAAAATCTCAAGCTTCTCCATCTCCCTGATGTTTGTATTTATTCGATTTTTTAAATCCCTTACTCCAGGATATGTTTATTGATTTTAGAGAGAGAGGAAGGCAGAGAGAGAGACACAAACATCGCCGTGGGTAGCATTGACTGGTTGCCTCCTTAACACACCCCAATAGGGTATTGAACCCACAGCCTAGGGATGTGCCTTGATGGGGAATCGAACTCACAACCGTTTGGTGTACTGGATGATGCTCCAGCCAACTGAGCTACCTAGCCAGGGCTAGAATTTGTTAAAAATTAGATAAGCATGAAGAAGAAAATGAAAATGACCAACAGTCCCACTATTCAAGTAATCTTTGGAAATTATGAAACACTTGGAATTTGAGAGTAGAGAAATGGCCTAAGTCATACATATATTTGTTTTATCGTAACTCGTCAGCATTATGGTATCTGATAAAATTGATTAAACATCAGAGAGGGAAAATAATTGAACCAGATTTCTCTTGTTAAGTAATCATGTTCCAAGAATTTTTAGGCTTAATACCATGGCTAGTTCTTTTTGTCTTGTCACATATTAGATGAAAAATTAGGGTTTGAAGTAGTATGTGTTATTTGACAAATTCAGTTCAGCGATTTATATACAACCATGTGTTTGACTTGAGTGCGTGTGTTTCCCCGTGTGTTCCACAGTACGGTGGTTTTGTGGAATTTCAGGTGTATAGGCAGGCTGAGAAGGAGTCCATAGGCAGCAATGTAGCCTACTGGGTGATTGTGGGCCTTGTGTCGTTGGCCTGGCTTTGAATTTTGGCTTTATCACTTGTTAGCTGTGAGACATTGGCCGAGTTACTGAACTTTCTGAGTCTCAGCTTCATCATTTGCAAAATAGGGATGACAAAAAAAGTGATTACTTTACAGATTTATTTTTTTTAAAGATTGTATTTATTTATTTTTAGACTGAGGGGAAAGGAGGGAGAAAGAGAGGGAACGAAACATCAGTGTTTGGTTGCCTCTCACGCCCCCTACTGGGGACCTGGCCTGCAACCCAGGCATGTGCCTGACAGGGAACCAAACCAGCAGTCCTTTGGTTCAAAGGCTGACACTCAACCAGCCCTCTGAGCCATAGCAGCCAGGGCACTTTATAGGTTAATATGAAGAATAGAAAAGCGAATATTTGTGAAGTGTTTAGAACAATGCCAAGCCCATAGAAAACACCACAGAAACATTGATAAGTAAACAAATGACAAAGGCAGTCTGGGAATTGCTGATATTTTAAAACAAGTGTGAGCCTTCTCCGAGCCTATATTACATAAGTGAGCACTGTGACAATCCTGAAAAGGGGTATCTGACCACAGGACTTGAAGTTTTCCCTTCACATATCACTGGACTAATACTGTTCCTTAAACTCACTTTGGGAAAAGATGGATTCAAGTAATTAACTGAACCTGGCTCACCTGTCATAGAGTAGGAACCCAGTTCTTTCTTGTTTAAAGATTTTTCTTTTCTTTTTCTTTTTAGAGGTAACATGAATGTTATTCTTCCTTACCCGGGGAAGGGCTTTCTGCCAGAGGATAGATATTAGTATCCTCTGGGGATCACTGAGCCCACGGTTAATAGTGTATGTTATTTTCTAAAAAGCTACTTATTGTAATTTTTGGTAATAATAAAGAGTACATATTCATTAGCATGAACTTGGGAATGATAGGGAACTGTAACAAATAAAATAAAAATCACTCTTTTACACACAGAAATAGCCACTGTTAACATTTTGGGTCCCTTTTTCTTTACAAAATGGAGAGTATAATATAATATGGTTTTGTGTCTTGCATCTTCTTTCCCCCTTGACTTTATTTATATAATATTCGGGCTTTCAGATGATTGGTGATCTGCATTTCAAAAGAGCTTCCTTACTTACCAAACTCTGTGGCCAGAGACAATATGAAAATAAAATGGTGTATCTAGAATGAGTTTCTCTCTTATTTTAAGTATTCTCGGAAATTGGAACCACCTGGTAAGCAGTTGGCAATTCTGTTTAAAAGACCTGGAGTAGGTGACCTCAGGTTGCTTCGTTTTTATGAGTCATTCCAGTGTTCCAGGCAGCAGCCAGATGGGCGCATACGAATCCATGGCCAGTCTGGGTTTGGAGGCATTACTTACTCACCCTGAGTGACTGTGAGCGAACTTATATAATGTTGAGATTAACTAGGAAAAGTTATCCAGGGAAACCGGAATTATTCCAAAACAAATACAACTATTATTTTTTTAAAAGATTTTATTTATTTATTTTTAGGGAGAGGTGGGAGGGCGAAAGAGAGGGAGAGAAACATTGGTGTGCAAGAGATATATTGGTTGGTTGCCTCTCGCACGGCCTCTACTGAGGACTTGGCCTGCAACCCAGGCATGTGCCCTGACCGGGTAAGGAGCCGGCGACCTTTCAGTTCACAGGCCAGCACTCAGGCCACGGAGCCACACCAGCTAGGGCAAATACAACTATTATTTAAGTTCTAAATGGTGTATTTGTTCCCTCCATTCCATGTTGGAGGTAGGGTTCTCATAATATACCAGTGTTGAGGATAGGCCTGGTCTCTTAAGTATTTTATCTTGTCCTATATTTTGAATAGGAAATAACATTACATTTCTACGGCAGTATCTAAGGAATGACTTTAAAATACTAATTGTTGTAAGTTTTACTCTGTACTTCATAATGATTAAAAGGTATCTTCTTAGTCAGTCCTTTTTCATTCATAAGTCCTTTTCAGCAATTTTGAATCCTCATCTCACTCGAGATTAAATGAATCACTCTTTAAAACACTTGCTTTTAACATCTGTTAGCAAATTAAAATATTTAAACTCTTTCTGAAGAGGAAAACCATGCTATGCTGTTTAATTGAATTAAATTAGCTTTTCATGGAAATTTACCTAGGAGCTGTTTCTGGAATCAATTTGGAAAATGATCTTTGTATTCTGTGGCATTTATGTTTGATTATGTTTTTCTTAGTAATTCTCAATGGACCTGATTCACTCCTCACTTTAGTCATCAAGCCCTTGCAATTTTTGTAGGCAAATTAGGCATTTCCTACTCCATCATCATGCATATTTATGGAATAATGTATGCTGCCTCCTTATATATAGATGGTATGAGAGAATTTCACTTTATAACATAAAATCACCTATTTTATCATTTCAACATTCTGTGGAATACATTAAGGCCAAGATAAAAGTCCTACATAAATTAACTTCTTCCAAAAAATGTCTTATGGAATTTAAGTGTTGATACCTTCACCAGTAAAAGCAGGTGCGGCTCTTTGTAAAAAGAATGAGATAAAGTGGAAAAGGGCTGATGACATACAGCTTCTTTTGAGCCTGTCGCCCGGGAGCAATCTGTATCTCAGGCACATCGAGGATTGTGTGCGCTTACATTTTTTGCATTCTCTCTTACCTTGTAATCTGTTGATTCCCAAAGCCGTGAAGTAATGGAAAATTGCTTACCCGAAACTCAATTTTCAAGTTTTTTAACTGTAAAATTTAATCTTTGTGATCCACAGCATGGAAATACATTTTATAGGCTCAGTACAAGGATTATAATTTAATGCCTTTATTTCTGGACTACTTCATATTTAGCAGTTTAAACATCTTTAAAACATGTTTAGCTTTTCAATAAAAACCTTTGCAGTATCTGCCGTAATCCGAATGTTAGAATTGTTGCTGTTTTCTCCTTAGGTCTATGAATACACGAATGTTCATCCCATTCTCTTTCACTCTCCACCTTCCCACTTCCCTCTCCCCTTCCCGTCTTCCTTCACTTTTTCTTTTTCGCTTTTGCACTTGACTGTGTTTTCCTCTGACTACCTTTTCTGAACCAAAGGTGAGGGGGGTGGTTAAAACATTCTCATTTCTGTGATCCCGAACCTCTGGAGTATTTCCAGAGGCCTTACTCGCTTACCATCCTGTGACGATTGGAGTTTTGACTAACTTAGCATCATAATGTTTGGTATTCTATAAACATGAGCTTAAACTACTTTAACAATAGCATAAATTATAACAGTAAGGTGCATTTATATTTTGTTATGAAACCAATATTTAATTACCTCATTTCACTCAAAATGAAATTTTAACCCATGTTTTGAACATTTAGACAGATGTACACAAGTTAAAAAAGCAAAAGGTGGCACAGACATATAGTGTATGAAGTCGATTGTACATATTACTTGGGTCTAGACATTTTCATTCCTTTATATAATCTTACAAACAAAAATCTATAATTTTACTATCTAGGGTTTTCACCACATACTCTCTAGCTCTTATTTGATCTGAAATTTCATGTATTTATAATTATGTTTTGAAAGCTGTTATGTGTTCTTGAACGTTTTTCTTATAGGTTAGTCACATGTAGCTTGACTTAGCATAAGACTGGAAACTCCAATTTTGGCTCACTTCTCCTAAACCTGGAAGGTATAATGTAGTTCAACAATGATATTTTACATCTTTGTTTTGTGAATAATGTCTTTCTTACAAATGAGGTTATGAAATATTTGTGCAATGTGAGCAAATTTTATGCCATATATGTCAAAGACATAGTTGTGTCTTGCTCTAAGGAGAAAAATGTCTAAAATCTCAGATAATACACTATCAAAAAATAAATGCAGAGTCCAGATAGACTGAATATGAGAGAAACCAAGTAAGTCAATGAGAACATTTATGAACTGCTAAAGCGATGCCGTCTGTTATTCTGTCTTTAGACGATGCCATCAGGGCAATATGTTAGGGATGGCTAGGAGTGGTGTTTCGTGATTTCACTTAAAATTTAGTGTTATATCCTCTTCGTTTTCCTCAGTGTAAACCACTGCCCTCTTTTGGAACTGATTAGAATTTCTTAGCTTTTTGGCTTTTTTCATTCCTCAATCAGTTGTGTATTGTAGTTGAAGTATAGCAGCCATTTGCTAGCTCGGTGTTTGTCTTGTCCGTATTTTCTGTCCTTGCACAGTCTGTGAGTCTTGACCCCTACGACACTTCCGTGTCGTCTTCACCTATTTAGACCCAAAGAGCGCTCATTTTTCTTGTTTCACTTCATAGGCCTGGTCTGTGGTCCACATGATCATTTATTTTTGTTTGGTTGGATTTTCCTCCGTTTCTAAATCTTTTTCCATTTTTTGGAGTAGAGTTATAATTTTTTCTTACTCAGCAGCAGATATTTGTAGAGCCCTGGGTTGTGTTAGACAAGAACTGTATGTAGTATTTCAAATAGAGGTGAACCATGGTGTTAAATAGGATGGAAGTCATGTTTTGTTCTTGAGTGACGCTGGTGCCATTGTTAGCTTTGTTGACAAGGGGACCACATTAATTCAGTGACTCTTCAGCCCTTTTCTGTAATAACTAAGGCTTATTATCCTGAGAAGTACAGTCTATATATTTCTGTCCTATATGCATAACCCTATAGTTTTCCACTTTGAATCTTATTTGATGTTTTCCCCCTACTAACTCATAAAATTTTGGAAATCATGTAGGCTATCCCACTGACTTGGCATTCCACATACTGGAAAAACTTAAGTATCTTTCACAGACCTGGAAAATTTAATCTACATTTCCTCTCTACATCATTTATAAAGATGTTAAATAAGACCATTTCCAGCACCTTCCCTATTTATAGTTTTCCTGCCAAAGTAATGCCTTTTTTCACTGTCGTCTTTGTTTCTCCAGTACAAGTTCACTTAATCCTATGGTGACTCAGTTCTTTTTAATAACTTTTGTGGTAGTACCTTGTCAAGGGCTTTTTTAAAAAAATGGAGTAGATTACATCTATTGATTTCTCCCTTGAGGTTCTACTCCGCTTTTAATTTGGCAACACATGACTACCCTTGAAAAATAATCAGAGCTAGTCCTACCCCATTGTTTGCTGAATTTTTCAGTGACCTTATGCTTTAGTATATATAGACCTCACAGATTTGTCAGCTGGCCAAGAGATAATTATAACAGTAAATTGAGGAAATTTGAAAGGCTGTGGATAAAAGAGATGAAATTTAGCATTAATGTGGATGGTTGAACTATATAAGCAAGCAAATAACAAAGAGCTTACCTTATTGAGTCTTTCCTACGTTCCAGGCAATGTGCTAAATAGTCCCACCTTCTCTGAAAAAGTAGTGGTTGTCATCCCATTTTACATATGAAGGAACTCAAGGCCTGGTGAGGCCCCCCAGGAGGCAGTCCAGGATTCTAATATACGACTGGCTGATTCTAAATTCGTGCTTAAACGTTGGAGTGCTGTTAGAGCCAGACATTGTGTTAGTTACTGATGATACAGAGATGAGCGGCACTCAGCCCTGATACGTCAGGAGCTGGGAAAGACTCCAGGGGAAGGAAGGGACTTGGTGTAACACCTGTGTGATGCGGGGATCACATGTGAGTGCCCGGAGAGCACAGAGGAAGGTTGCTTGTTCAAGAGTGCTGAAGAGAGAGGCGTGGGTTATTGATTATGTATCAAGAAGAGAGATGGGAAAAGAAAGAAAATGTTCTAAAACTTTGGAAGAATATATTTTAGAACCTTAAGTGGTGTAATCTTTCTTCTTTTTCCCTGTTCAGTGTTATGGATCATTTGTGTACAGAGAGTAACTGGCACTGTTTTTTTAGAGCAGATTTACCATGTATTTACTAAAATTGGACTCCATTTTATCCACATGGTGTGTGTGTGTGTGAGTGTATGGATGAGAGAGAGAGAATGGGCATTTAATATGGATTCGATGTAGTGACATATTTTAGTGAATTCTGGAAATCAGGTAGCTCATTTAATTTGCCAAGAAGACATGCAAATGATGAAAAAAAGAGACCATTTTATTATTTATTTATTTATTCATTTATTTTAAAGATTTTATTTATTTATCTTTAGAGGGGAAGGGAAGGAGACAGGGAGAGAAATATCAATGTACGGTTGCCTCTCATACGTCCTACGCTGGGACCTGGCCTGTAATCCAGGCATGTGCCCTGACTGGGAATCGAACCGCGATTGTGTGGTTCGCAGGCCCGCACTCAATCCACTGAGCTACACCAGCCAGGGCAAAAAAGACCATTATAAAATGGATCAATTTATCCGAAATGACATTTTAAAACTTAATAAATAATTATTTTGAAGAAAGCCCCGTAAGACATACCTAACCTTTCAATAGTAAGCATTGAATTGTGGGGTTTGGCAAAAGTTCAATAGTTTCCAGGGGCCGAGAAGTATGTACTAAAAAGATAATAAAAATCTTCAAGGAGAGTTCGATCTTGAAGCTCTTGTAAACAGTTTTGTTTCCTAATATTTAACACTCTAGAGATCATCATGTATAAGGATATATTACCTATATTCTGTCTCCTCTGTTTTGATTCGTCGGAATGTGCTAGATCGAGAGGAAATTTCTGCAGTGGTTTTCCAGGCTGGTTTGCCCCCTACCCAACTGACATTGCCTGCCAGTCAGACAGTTGGCTCTGTAACTTTTCATGGGTCTTTTCTACAAGGAGTCGTAAGACCTCTTCTTTTGTTTGTTTTATGATCAACACCATTGTGTTTGTAGGGCAAAATGCAGTGGGCTCTGTTGGGTATGGCCCTGGAGTTTAGCTGAGCCAGAGTTATTGAATTAGAAAAGAAACCTTTGGTTTCCCAATAACCAGATTAAATGTGTATTTTGCACAGAACTAAAGTGTTATGGGGAAAGCAAAGTTTAAAAATAGATTTAGCCATTAAAAGTAGGATGGTAAATTAAAACAAATTAATATTAAAATAATGTATATGTTAAATCAACACATTTTTCCTAGCCCAATAATCACCATTTGATGTTCCAAAGTAATGCAAATATCGCAAGACCTAAGCTGTAGTATACTGAGCTGTAGTATAATTTGTAACAAATAGAAACCTTCCTTGGAGTGACTTCTTACCTTCCAAAATACAATTTTTCCATTATGGAAAATTGTATTTATGTTGAACATAAATAATCAGATATTTGCTTCACTAATGTTCCAGATTATTTTAAAATCATGTTACTGGGTTTAACGATGCAACCTCTGTTCTGCAACCTTGTGTAGACTGAAGGCTTGTTATGCATGTCAAGGGTATTTCCTTTTATTTGTTCTAATTTTACCTGCCATTTGTATCATTGAATGACCCTTCATAATTCTATTATGAAACCATATAATAAGGAAGGACTAGTTGATTATTTTTTACTTTAACTTTCATAATCTTATATAATTCAAGTCTTCTTTGTGTTCTCATTTCTCAGGTCAAATAATTCTTGTTTTGCAATTTCTCATCATGGTAATGAATGACATAGAGTGATATGTTTCAGTACATTTATTGTTCTTATTTCAGCTTTTTGCATCTGTTCTCTCTTTCAGGGAAGGGGGGAGGCAAGTAGTGTGTTGAAAAGAGAACATAATTGGGGGGCAGGAGAGGCCATAATTAGCTTTGGAACCTCAGACTGATCAGTAAAATAAAAGATTGACAAAGATCTCCAAGGTCTTTCTGGCTCTGAAATCCTATGACTCTCTAACCCAAATTGGCAAATCTTCTCACAGTGGAAGAGGGCTCATGGGCACGGACCACAGTGTGGTGATTGCCAGGGGGAAGGGAGGTATAAGGGGACTGAATGGTAATGGGAAAAACACAATAGAGACTAAATAAAACAACATCTGTAGTGTGGCTCTAGTTTCTTAGCGCATGGAACTGTGACTGCTTTACATTTGTGTTTTTTCTCTTCAGGTGGTTGTGGAGTTCCAGAGACAAAAGAGAGTATCCGCCATTTAAGCCCCCTCCAAATCTTGTCACCTCTGAGATTTTATAATTCTTTACAGGACACACTGATACTTACAAATCATAGGATCGTATTGTGTACCATTTTATATCTTGTATAAACTTTTTTTTGGAGCTTGCAAATAATTTTGGTTAGGAGGAAGTAATTCTGCCTCAATCAGTACTGTACTTTCTTGGAATTATTTTCTAGGAACTTGAAGGCAGTGGCTGAAAAGGGTTTTGTTCAGAAAGCAGATTCACTTTCATGTTTGACTGTACTGGACTGAAATGCTGAAATGCTATTCAGTTAAAACTGATTCTCTCTCTGAGAAATTAATGTCCATTCTATCTTTTCCTAACCTAGTCTTTTTCATATTGTTCTAGGACTGGGTTAATATCTATATTCCTTTAAAATATACAGGTCACTTATTATATTATTATTTCCTAGTTGATTAGTAATTTTCTTTTAACAACTCTATTTTCTTACAGCACTCAACTCTTATTTTTGTATGTATGAAGATTTCAGTGGTATTTTCTAGGTTATCCGTAGAAAATTCTTTTTTTTAAAGATTTTATGTCTTTATTTTTAGAGAGAGGGAAAAGGAGGGAGAAAGAGAGGGAGAGAAACATCAATGTCTGCTCGTCTCTCTCACGCCCCCTACTGGGGACCCGGACCGCAACCTAGGTATGTGCCTTAGACTGTGGAATCCGACTGGTGGCCTTTTGGTTTGCAGACGGACACTCAGTCCACTGAGGCACACTAGCCAGGGCATATCCATAGAAAATTCTAAATCCCAGCGTGCTTCTGGGCAACCCTTTCTTTATAGTATGTCAATGTGTGTTGAAAGAATCTAACCTAACAGTAAAATTGTACTTAATCAAGCTAAGTAAAATAGAATTGAGAAAACAAATGATCAGTGCCTCTAGAGAGTCATTCTGGATCATTTGCTATCGATGTGAGTCAGGAAGCCTCTACTGAAAACTATGGAGTTATTTGTTTTGCATGACTTATTTGCTCTTATGAGATAAGAGAAACAAGGAAAAAAATGGAAGTGCTTAAGAAATGCTGAAAGTGTTTTTGACTATAGTGAATGAATTAGGGCTCATGACACTCGAACTCTTGAATTGGAAATGAGGAAGAATGTGAAGCAGCATAAAGCAAGTCATTCCTTCATATGGGCACTTTGGGAGTTGAATTGAAGATGCAAAAAATAATCTGATTATTTTTATGCCCAACGTGTATCACTTTATTTATGAATTTCTCCTCCCGATAGTATTCTTTTTACTTGTGCTTTTCTCTTCTTTTGAGATCCAATTTGTATTTTACTTTGAGAAGCTACTGCATTAGTCCCATGGCGCTGGATCATTTCTTCCTTTTCTCGGCCTGCACCCTCTCCCGTCCTTGTGCACTCTGTCAGTTTGTGATTGCCCGTTTCCTGAATCGTTAGTGTAATTACCATCCTCATCATATTAATCGTATCGGATGCTAAAAACTGTATCCCGTTTCTCTAGTTTTCCACGGGTTTCACAATATGGATATGACAACCAGTGATTCTCTGTTGATGTTGACTGGCTGTCCTATCTTGTATGGGTTTAACCTTTATTTTCTTGTTATTGTGACAACTGTCGCTTTGAAAATAGGGAAGGAGGCTTGTGATTAAAAATGTTGTCATTTGTTATATTTGTTTAAAAAATGTATTCTGGGCCGTGAAACAAACAAGAAAAATCCTCTTCTGGCTTTTGACTACAGCCAGTGCAGGTGTTCTGCCCTGGAATCCGGAGGCCAGTGCCCGGGTGTGTGTCCCGGCCCTCCCACGCAGGTCCTCCTCTGGGAGATGCGGGTGGGAAGAGGACTTCCCACAGAAAGTGGAAGTGGTGGCACTTACGTGGAACATCCAGAACTTTGCCTTAGACAGTAATTGTTCAGTAGATGTTCTTTCTTGCCCTTTAATTTAGGTGTCTTTAAGTGGCATTGGCTCTCAGCCCACTTTACAGGTATCTGTATGAGAGTGTTCTACTGAAATAAAATGAAGAAAATTTATAGTTAATGAATCAATTTCAATGAGAAAAACTGTGTTTCCCAACACAAAATTTTTAGGACACAAATATTCATATTAAAATGTTAAATGCCTAGTTAGATACAAGAAGCTTTTAGAAACAGTTATTTCCTTCCCTTTCTATTCAATTCGGGATCCTTCCATTTCTATTTGAAATGCTTGCTTCAAAAAAATTATACAATGAAATAAGAGCACAAGTTATGCTCTTCCTAATTTGAGTGACTTTCCCCCTTGGATGAATTATGAAGAGTCTGGGTAAGTGGAGTGTTAGTGGAGCTTGCATGTTAATATTAAGCATGTGTTTAGTTGCATGACATGATCAGTTTACACTATTGCAGAGCCTTAATTAAAGTTTTATTAAACTGTGTAAGCCATGATCCAGTTTGGATTTGAAAGCAGATAGACATCTGTTTCAAATATTATTACTACAGTTAGAAATTAATAGCTTTTTTTTCTCTGAAAGCCTGGCAGTTTTCCTTTTGCAACTTTGTTTCTATCTCCTCACTGTTTTCTCTGTATTGAGATTTTTGAAATGTTAAGGTTATTTTAAACATCACATTTCCAGTCTGTACACTATGGAAAAGAAAAACAGAGGAGTGTTTGGAAGTACTTTAGACGAGAAGAATAAAATGACTCCTTTTTGTTTTATGTTCAAAGCAAATTTCTACAGTGAGGCATCAGAAGCATTTAAGACAGTTTCCTTGGTTGGGGACCCTGGTGCCCCCTTCCTTTTGTCCTCCTTACCTTTTTCTCTTCTTCCTCCCTCACTGGCTTTTTTCATTGTGAATTTAAGGCTAATTGTGGGTAAATTTTGTGCCGTTTTACTCACTTCAGCAGTAAGTGTAAAGTGCCCTAATTTTCTTATATTGTTTCGTTGCCTCAATGACATTAAATAATTCTCCAGTGTATGTATGTATGTGTGTACATACACACCTATGGTATACATACACACATTTATATACCAAATTGTGTATGTATTTTATTCTTAGTTCTGGAAGGGAATCTTGCTGTATTTCATACGGACAGAACACTGAACGCCATCTGTATAAAAATATCAGAATTTGAATTTTCTATTAAACCATGCTCACTAAAATGCTGGAAACACTACTTGGAGTCTGTTATTTGTGACCGTTTTGCTTGTATTTTCCTCACTTTCATGTATTAAATTTTAGATTAAAAAAACTGGGAAGTTACCATCTTAATTTTCTATTTTATTTGATTGTGCTTGAAATTATATTTGAATATCTTCTCTTGTCATTAAATCTGCTCCAATATATTTTAATTAATAACTGAAAATATGATTCATTTGTGTATATTTTTTATTTTTATCATAAATAATGCTGTAGTGGATTTTTTAATGAGTATATCTTTCTTTTCTATGCAAAAGCTTTTATATATAACATCAAATTGCTTACCAGTGAAGCCATTCTAATTTATATTTTTACCAGCAGCATGTCTACTTAATTTTACTCATATTTTTAGATGAGATAATAAATACTTCGATTACATTCACAAAATCTCCATTAGGCTCAGAAAAGACAAAACAAAGTGTGAAAGACCCAAACAATAAAGTAGTTTTGAATATGCTTCATGTTATTTGTATTAAGAAAAGGAAAACCAGGAGTTTTTACTACTTACAAATACCATTACATCTGATACATAATTTCATAAAATTTACAAAAGAAATGCAAATTAACTTTAATAATTTTTGAATTATATGGTTTTAGGTTTAATTTTTATTATTTAAATAGATTTTATTAATTTAGTTCTAGAGAGAGGGGAATGGAGGGAGAAAGAGGAGAGAAATATCAGTGTTCAGTTGCCTCTCCCACACTCCCTACTGGAGACCTTGGCCAGCAACCCAGGCATGTGCCCTGACTGGGAATCAAACTGGTGACCCTTTGGTACATAGGCTAGCACTCAACCCACTGAACCACACCAACCCAGGCCTAAGTTTTAATTTGTAACAATAGGAATGATTTCAGGAAAAAGCTAATAATTCACACAAAAATCACCTTGAAGTCAAAGGCAAAAGTAACCTGAAGGGAAAAAAACCTAATTCAAATTTTTGTTTGATATGCAGATGAGATTTAGGATACTCTTGTGCTGTGTGAAAATACCCTCCTATTGTGTAATTGCTTTAAGAAGGACTCATTTCTGCATCCACGGAGAGTATGGTGCTGAGAACTAGGCCCAGGATATAGTCCTAAGGGCGGCAGGGCTGCTCAGCAGATGCCCTGGGCAGTCTGGACAGGTCACGTTTGTCACACTCTGGACTTGGGTAGAGACAGAGTAGAACTCTGAAACTGGGGGTAAGAGACGTTCAGGTGGATGTGCTTGACTGTAGTGAAACCTCGAATCTCTCTATATTTCTAGGCCCTGGGAAATAGCCTTCCCTTCATTGGAGTCTATACAGTGATGTTATCTGAAGTTAGTGCTTTATAAATTGATGCTTATGCTTCTTGAGACCTGTCACATTATCTCTCATTATTTTCGGGTTGAATAGTCTGAGTAGGGCCTCATCTTACCACAGGCTAACTGAGAGATCCTTGCCTCAAGAAGAGAAATACTGTATGTCAAAATAATTGCAAGATAGTATGTACTTTCAGGGATTGTGTGAACATTGTGGGCTATTAAAAGATGGTAAGACATGGAATGGAAGATGCTGTTGCGTGAAAAGTCATGATCCTATGGGTACTTCACTGTGGCTTCGGAGTAAAGTTTCTGGCTAGGACATGTGGAAATGTCAGAATTTTCTTAGCATGTTATTGGGGAAAGGGTCATCAATTTTAGTGGGAAGGAATAGTAGAAAGGATTTGCTTTGTAAGACTTGAGAACCCACCATTAATATTTCCTAGGACATTCCCTTCTCCAAGAGGGATGCATTGCTGAACCTTCTGCTGAATGCCTAACCTGCTATGGAGGTAGACACTGAGTCCTCGCTAGGGCACAACCCAGCCAGTGCCTGCTGGCAGATGGATTATGCTGGGCGCTTTTGGCCTTGGAAGAGGTAGCAACTTGTAGACACCTCTATAGGGTTGGATGGACTACACAAGGTGCTGATTCAGTAGCTGGTAGATAGTACTGAGTTGGTACAGATTACAAGAATCTAAAAATGAAGGGGCAGGAGTTAGATTTGCCTTTACCATCAGTCCCAGTGACCCACTTGCAGACTTTATACTTTCTGTCTTTGAAGTGTTAGGCTTTTCTGGGAAGGAGGCCCTGATTCCTGGAGGGTGGGATGAAGAACCGTGTAGCCAGAGGATAACAGCAAGAATTCCATTGACTGAAACCTGTCACTATGACCTATTCACCTTGGGCTTATGACAGTGCACCAGCAGGCATAAAAGAAGTTTCAGCTCTGCTAGTCAACCTTGAACACCAGGAGAGGTTAAGGTTACTATAAGGAGCAGCATCTCTGGCCATGGTCTAATGCTTCCCTGCCTGTGATAATCGGAACAGACAGCATAAACAGCCATAGCCTGGCAAAGGCAGGGAAATTGGAAGCTCAAGCCCCTTGGGAGTCAAAGTCAGAGTTACCCCTAAGGCAAAACCCAGACTACCCAGAGCACTGGTCAAGAGTGAAGGCAATCTGAAATAGGCAGTGGTGGAGGAGGGGATGGCAGACACAAATGGACTGAACCAGCTGCACATGGCATACACACTGTAGCTTGGTGTACTGTCTTTTTTAGTGATTGCCAGTCATTACCCTGACCTGCACCTTCTCTCCTGGAGAAGAGGGAGGGCAGCCTTCTCCTCACAGCCGGTCTGCATGTCTTGAAAGTGAAAGTCACCTGAGTGGTGCAAAGGGAGAATTGTACTAAAGCCAATTAATGTGTCTCTTGTAGGTCTTCTGGGTCCCACCTGCCCACAGTCTCAGCAGCTTCCTCTGCTGCTGCTTTAGAGCAGCCCCAGGGTATCGCCTGTCTTACCTGTGCTGCCCGCTTCAGCCACCACCTCATCCTTCTCCCTTCTGTCCCAGCCTCCTCAGAGGAGATGGCAGCCGGGCTTCTGCCCACCCCCACCCCCCGCACTGCGGCAGGAGTGTCAGTAGCTCCAGTGCTGGGGAACCTCCTGAGGAGAGAGGTTGTAGCTTCCTAGGAAGCTGCCCAGAAGCCTAGCTTGGGAGAGTGAAGGAGGTCACACTCGGGGGTGGCAGGTACCTACTGGGAGAGGGAAGACAGGAAGGAGGCACAAAGAGTTGTTCACCTTTGCTTCAAGAACTTGTTCTCAGATGCAGTGGTCCCCTCAGCCTTTCGGTGTTGTGAAGGATGGATATGAATTTAACAGGTAAACTGAGGCAGGCAGAGTAAGAGTCATTCCAGAGAGAACGGCAGCTTCTGTGGCATTATTAAGATTGGAAAAGGCATCCTGTGATTGAGGAATTGAAATAGTTTGGTAGGTTGAGATTATAGGAGAACTGAAAAAAAAGTGAGATTTGAGTGGCAGATAAAGGCCTGATATTAAAGGTATAAACTTTATAAGTCCTTGAGTCTCATAGTAAATTCCAAAGTAGTGAGCTTCTTTGTTGGGGTATAAGAAAAAATAATAAAACTTTTATTAATATGTATTTTTACTTTTATCCTTTATAAAATTCAATTACATATATACATATATTAATATATCTATCTATCTATCTATCTATATGTATCTTATGAACTATTTGATAGAAGCCAAGGAAAGCCAATATGAGTTGTTACTCTTGTTGTAACATAGCTAACATAATCAGATACCATGTTTTAGAACAGTAACTCTGATGAGTGTCAGGGATAAATTGCCGGGTAGGGCATTGGGGTTCTGGAGGCAGGAAAACTAGTTAGGAGGTTTGTGACTTCCAAATGCTGAGGATGCATCCTCATTGGCCTCTCCCTCTTCCTCTGTGCGCTCAGCCTTGTCCTGGCTCTTTCTGACTCTCTACAGAGTTGTTCACAAAGCAGGCACCTGGTGGCGCTCTCGAGACCATCCTCTGGTTTTCCATTGTTCATGTTTAGACTGTGCACTTTGATCAAAGTTCTCACTGTGTCTTCCTACAATTTGCTGAGGTAGAAGAAATTTCTCTTGTAGCATGGTAACTTTAAAAACAATTAATGTCCTTTATTTTTAGAGCAGTTTGAGGCTTAATCAAGGTAACTTTTGAGCAAAAAGAAAGGCTGCCTTTTAATCTTTTCCTCTTGTTACCTCTATTATCTTCATGCTTCACCATGGTGCATGGCTCCTCAGGAGGTTGTGGCAACTGTTTCGTAGAAGTTCTGTGTAGTCCGCCTGGCTTCACATTCTTGCACTGCCTTTAGTAACTGCTTTGATGGTTTTATTGAGTTATGAAGTATAATTTTGAAATCCACTCAACAAGTAAAACTTTTTATTATTTGTTATTACCATGATTATTTTTATTTGGGGTAGAGCTAAGACTTTTACATCCATAAAGTTTAGAAATGAGTCATTCAGTTGTGTTTTAATCGCCCAGAAAGAGCTAAAAAAATATGTTCAAACTATTTAAATGCCCTAGGAAAAGTTTTGTCTTAATGGTGCTCTTGTTATGTTTAAAATATTTTTGTGGAGATTCTTAGTTTTCTTACTCCTTGCAAAAATGTCTGTTACCTATTTTTTTTATTTACATGAATTAAAATATGGAATGATATACAATCAAATGCATGGAAATAAAATGGACTTAGTTCTGCACCTTCTTTTCTTTATGGCCAACAGTTTTGTACTCTGAGTGAAGTTTATTCCAAAGTAAATGCTTTAGGAAAAGCTACTCAGTCAGAAAGAGGTCTCTCTCTGCCAGGTCTATTTTTTCCTGAAATGAATAGCACTTACTTTATTTTGTTTTCTAACCTTATCTTTACTGGTTATTTTTGAACTGTTCTTTCTTCCTTTGATCAGTAGCCTAAGTTTTTCATTACTTGGCACTATTTGATTTTTAATGTTTTTTGAAAGGAGGCATAAATATTTAAAAAATTACTAAATAAAATATTTCCTTATATACCTGGTATATTTGAAGACTGGATTATTCAAATTAAGAGAATTTTTCAGATAACAAAGTTTTACATTTCTGAACATTAAAGTATTTAAATTTTAATTACCACTGATAGGCAACTTTAAAAATGTGTGTTTTCTTGCCACATAAAATAGGTTATGTTAACATCGCTTCATCTCTTTTGGCTACCCACTCAAACCTTTGAGAATAGGTTTGAAAAAGTGATTTTAAGGTTTAGGTTGAGTAAGAATCAGGGCCAAATGAAAGGAATGAAGCACATTGTTTAAGCACATCTCTGGATCGCTGTTCAGTCTCGTTACAGACAGACTTTAGGGAACAGGTTTTCCCAGGAGAGGGTATTATTTCTGTGCCTTCCATCCTTACGTGTTATGCATATGTCTTCATTGGGCTCCCTCCAGTTACATGGGCGGCATCGTTCCAACAGTTATTTTACGGTGCTTCTGGAACAGTTATTTTACGGTATTTTCTGGAAATGATTGTGTGTGCCGAAAGGAGGCAATAACAAACAACCTCCAAAGTGATTTTTGCTTATTTCTCATTTATCTTGTGATCTGTAATTGTGCTCAGGTTTGGTAAGATTGACTCATTTATTAAATACTGGCTGTAATATGGAAGTATATAAAGTGTAAGTAGTTTGGCCTTTGCTAGAGGCCGAAGTTCATAAGAAATTAATATAATTTAGTTGGAACTGTTATTTTTTAATTTCTAGAATACAATACTTATTTTTAAAGTGCTAAAGGAAATATTTCAGAAATGTGTATTGCAGAAAAGTATCTTTTCTTGTGACCTGAAGTGCAGTTACAAATTATTATACAGATGAAATGATACAACTAAATATTAACGATGAAGTCAAAAGATGTTGGGAGTTACTGAGGCAGAAATTGTGACCAACTTTGGGTTTGGTGGTTAACAGTGAGATGGGATTCACATCCACCTGGGTTGGCAGTAGTTCCCAGATTTGCCAAATGACAAGGCTTTCCTGGGTGGTGGAGGGTGTGTGTCTGTCTGTGTGAATATTTTACAAAACATTTCTGGGCCCTTTCTGGAGAGATTCTGACTGAGGAGAATGGGGTCAGGGCCCATGAATTTGTATTTTTGACAAGTACTTTATAATTATTATAGAGCATGTTTGGCAAACACCTGAATGGGTGAAAGAGTTAGATGAACAAATAGTGTCCACTGACTGTAGGTGCCGAGCAAAGAGGAGACTGTGCTGTTGGATGAGGACTGTTTGCCATGTTCGTGGATGAATTTGTAACAGTGATGATGGGAAATAGTTCTGTCCTATGTACTTACATTGTTTCCTCCTCTTAACAGCTGGTGTTTAATTAGTGTTTAGGGTGTATCAGACATTGTGTTTCTTTACTACATCAGAGCATTTGTGATGATTATTTGTGCGTCTCATGTAATTTTCATCTTGTTGCAGAGATGAGGAAAGCAGGACTCTGAGAATTGTGCCTTGACTAGGGTCAAATGTAGTGAGCGGGAGAGGTAAGATTTAAACCCAGGCAATCTGTGGCCTGAATTAGCCTGGCCCTCTTCGCTGCAAGCATAGACTTACTGTATGCTTTGATTCCCTGTTCCTTTGATACGGGTTTACAACCCCAGGGCCTTCGAAATAAGAAAGTGATTGGAGTTTTGTGAAGGGACTGTTAGCATTCCCAGTGAAATGTGTCCCGCAGCTCTCAAAGAGAGCTGTGGTGTGAAGAGAGACACCAGCAGCCTGACATGGTCCTATTGTATCCCCCAGTCTTGGTTACGAGTCTCCAGATTTCAGCTGAGAGTCACACACAAGCCGCCGAATCACTCTCCCTCCCTCCCAAATATCCCGTTATATCAAGTCTCCCCCACATACATTTTCTTGAAGCCAGGAAGCGTCCTCCACATGTGTTTTTACTTACTGCCAGGCCTTTGGCAGGCTTAGTTGCCTCAGTCCCGAGTGATAACTTTTATGGTGACATCTGCCCATCAGTCAGAGCTGCAGAGTGGAGAGCTTGGTCAGGGCGCTGATAATCCGAGGTGTTGACCATGGGGGAGGCCAGGAGTGGTTGCGTTTGATTTGCCCTTTGAGTCCCCAGGACTGTAAATACTGAAGGTTTCTCTTCCCCTACTCCTATGCCGTTCCTCCTGCCTTGCTTTAAAGCAGACTAATTAATCTTAGTGTGGAGATCTGTTCACTCATGTTGCTCTTCCAGAAAGCAGCATCCCGAGAGGAAGATAGAAGACAGGCAGTATCTTCAGCAAGATACTTGCTTTTTGTGAGTCGCTGTGGTTTTTGTCTAAAACCTCCCAGTGAGCATCCCAGGCGTGTTTTTAGTGTGAATGCTCAGACTACCCCCGTCAAGCTTTTCTCTCCAGTGAATTTTGAAACAAACAAAGAACAACTGATAGCAGTCATAATATACTTCTAGAATGCCATTTTTCAAGGCCGCTTTCCCCTCATTCATGCTGGATGAGAACTTGTTCTTGTGATGTCTGGACAGACTGCACCTTCGAGATGCCGTGCTGACTAGGGTTCATGGTGACTACATTGTCAGTGACGCCACCCACCTTTCATCTCCAGGGAGGGAAGACATTGGAAAGTTTCTAAAGACTTTTTAGACAAAGGGGAACTGAAAGCCACATTAAAAAAAGATCATTTCACTCTCGTGTGATTCACAAACGATCGTATATTTCCTAACTCATGTTTTTTTTCTTCTTTTGTTTCGTGTGCATTTGATTGAATGGTATCACTTTTTCCAAGTGGCATTTGATCAGAATAGTATAATATCAGTGATTGGAATGCACGTTCTCTGGGCAGAGCTAGAAGACGACCCCGGATTTCTCTCATCATTTGCTGTATGCCCTGTTTAGCAAAAGACATTCTTTCACTGCTGTGTCTACGAAAGAAATTCCAGACGGGTGTCAGAAGCTCATTGGCCGTGGTAAGTTGGCGTTGCTGCTGTCACTGGGTTTACGCATTGATACTCAGAGGTATCATTTGTGTAGGAGGCACTTCTGGATCCCGATGTGAGGTTTTTGTAGTAGTTTAAGGTTTTCATTTGAAGAGTGTGCAGGAGAATTATATTTTGCCACTTCAGGGATTGAGAAATAGCCTGGTATAAAAGTTCACTTTAAGGATTGTTTGGACATTTACTTGTGGGAAGCAAAACTCGTTTAAGGTCTTTTGGTGGTTCTGCTGTTTTCTTTGGTCAGCACATGGCCCTTCATTGTACAAGGCAGGGACTATTAAACACCCAGGGTGAGCGCAGCGCTTTCTGGGACACAGGCGAGCTGCAGTGGAGGCCCAGGTTGGCTGCCGGATTGTCCAGCATGGCCCTGCCACTCACTTGCCGTGTGACCTCAGGCCAGTCCCTCCCCATCTTGGGACTTTGGTACCCTCACCTGTAAAATGGAGCTATCATATCATGGATGTTCTTTCCCTTATTGATGGATTGGATTGAGGATCAGGGGAAATTATGTTTTTTTCAACTATTAAATAATTACCTAAATGTTCATTGGTACTCTTTTTTGATACAGTCACTATCCTTGAGGAATTTGCGATTTACTTGCTTTTGTGGGCAGGGTTTATGTAAAACAGATATTTAGTGTAAAGTAGGATACCATCAAATGCAGTTCTTTTTTTAGCAGTTCCTGTGTTTTGTAGGAGATCAGGGAAAGGAGAGATGGACGTGGGTGGATTAGGTAGAGCAGGCTTCCAGGGATCGAAGCTGCACGTGTCAGTGTGCACAGGGCAGAGTGACTGTGGGAAGGAGGGTGGGTACACTGATTGACCTGATCTCATCCGAGTGCCGTGGTTTGAAATGTTCTGCCTTCCTGTGCCATTCAAAGGCCTTTTTAGCAGATCCCCGCAGGACCTGGGACTCAGCTTACTCCTTTGTGCATAGTATTTCTCTTCCTGGAATTTCTTTCCACCTCTTCTTTTTCTCCCAGTCCAGTGTCACAGATCTCGTCAGTGGTGAAGTATGCTCACCCCGATGCCACTTGCCTCGTCATTAAGCCTGCCCTCCTCTGCCTTCCTGCAGCACCTTCCAGGGCACTCCATCAGTGCTGACACCTAGTCATTGTTAGATGGGTGCCCTGCAGTTTACATATTTCGTTTCTTCATTATAATAGCTTCATAAACTAGGTAGTGATATTATTCTTAGCATTTTATAAATAATAATAGATCCATGAGGCTTTGAAAATATAAAGTTGTCCACAGTCCTCTAGCTAATAATAGGTGCCAGGACTTGAACTAAACATATGTACCTATTCTTCCAATGATGAATAATTGAAACATAATATTTTAAGTATTTGATTTTCAGAAATTTGTATGCATCAAGGTGAGAGAAAAGATGACAGAAAAATAGACTTTGGAAACGTTTGGATTTTGCTGAGCAATAGATAAATTGAACTTTATGGTTAAATAAAAGATAAGTAATATGTTGAGATACTTAAGAGTTCATTACAGCTGCCTCAAGTTTTCAGAAATGTATTTTCTCTTCTTTTCACTGGTGAGACTTTATATGATGTGAAGTCCAGAGAATTCTTCATTCTGGTTATAGGATTCTTTTATTTCATATTTTTAAGATGAATTGGATACACACCAAAGCAAATTGATTAGTTGTTTGAAAGTGGTTTTGGTTCATTTTTTTCTGGGAGGATTACTTTTCCTGAAGGCAAGGGATGATTTTATGTATAATAGTTACAGTAGTTGGCTCCTGTCATTGTGAGAGACAGGTGGGTAGACATTGCCTCTATTGGATGTTGGACTTCCTGCTCTTTCCAGCTCGCTGGATCTGGCTGAAGCCCCAGCATTTGGGCTGAGATTGGTGTGGCCTGAGACTGTGACAGAGGGACTGTGTCCTTTGGTAGCAGGCGCCAGGAGCTGGGTGAACTCTGCCACAGTGGGTGACTCCTCAGTGTTTTTTCCAAAGGTGTCTTTGTCATCCCAGAAGTTCAAGCATCTAGCCTAAAAGTATCTTTGTCCAAGGAGGTCCATGAAGAGGGAGATGAGTAAGATGAACGTAGAGGACTTTGTGGTGAGGATGGAATTTGAGCTGGACTCTGGGGGCTGGTAGGGCCGGTTGCGGTGCGTTGCGCAGAGGACATGAGCACAGACCTAGGACTGACACCATGCTGAGGGTCTTAGTGGGAGTTTTGCTATAATTAGAGAAAAATATTTCGTGGGGCCATAAAATTCACTTTTATTGAAACTCAGTTGTTCAGAGAAGTATGTACTTTGTATGTAATTGATCTTGGCTTTCTGGCAAGGTTCATTTACTCATGGTTAAAGAGGGGGAAAAACTTTTGAGCTCATTTAGATTAAAAGTAGTCTGAATTTATAATTTAAATAATCTACTTGGGTGAGGATACTTCTCTCTAGGAAACACCACTCATCTCTCAGACTTCTCACCCTTCGTCCTTCTCCAAGGTGGTAAGATGCACGGGATAGTAGATGGGGCAGAGGTATTGACCTTGTGCCCATCGTTCACTGTCCTGGTCTCTGGGGCAAAGCCTCGTTTCCCTGGTTGCTAAATGCCCTATTGACCTCCTGCAACGGATGAATTCACGGTCTATTCTTTTTTGTTTCTTTTGAGTATTCCCTGGCTGCTCTAGACTTCTCTTTGGCTCTCGGTGGACCATGGAACCTCGGAGGTCTGGCTGTGAGACGCACTAGGTCATGCCTGAGCAGTGCACCTTGCAGGTGGTGTTCCAGCACTACCTCAGTTTATGGCCGAGATCTCCCTCTGAGACACTTCTTGGCCAGATTCTTAGCTATGTCTGGGTCTGGTCTGCGCCACACTTATTCCAGCACAGTTCAGGAAAGTGAAACCTAAGTGGCTCCCTCCCTGTAGTTTACTTTGATATGGCCTCATTCCCGTTTGCTCAGAGTAGCCTAAGACCCTCCAGGGAGAGAGGAACTTGTGAGCGGAGTGGGACGGTGAGACGTATAGGAGAGCTAACGTGTGTCTACTCCTCTCTGTTTCCTGCCCGCTCCCCTCCTTTTCCACAGTTCTTTCAATGTCATAACGTAGTCAGCATTTCTCCTTCCTCTTCCTCTCAATCCTTTCTTATATAGCCTTCTGTAGTTCAGCTTAGCATAAATGGCTGGGGAAGGATGAAAGGGGCTTTGTGCAGTCCTCTCTCAAGATAATAACTCGATTTACACAGCTCTCATTTTGCTGCACAATCTTATTTTCTGAATGTTACAAGTTGAATTTTTCTTCTGTCTGGGTCTTTGCATTTGCAAATATTCTATGATCAATCTTATTTTCCCCACAGTGGAAGTGTTGGGGCAGATGTGGGAAAAGGTCATGTGCTCAAAAAGTCAGAAGGGAAAAAACATGTTCACATTTCAAAGTTTGTTAAAAGTGGTAAAAAGTGACTCAGAAAACTGACCCAGGATCTTTGAACCGGACTTTTGAAACAGAATTTTGTAGGATTAGTTAATATATGCTTGGAATGATTTCTTCCTGAAGGAATGTATGGCTGAACAGCATATCTGCCTCTTGGAAAGAGGCATTAAAAATGTATTAAATTTTGACCAAGAGGCTTTGAAAATTGTTAAATACCTACTGATTCTTAGAGCCTAAAACCAAACAGAAATCAGAGATTTGAATGGCTGTTTATACAGCTTGTTTTGTCCTGCATTTTTGCCAAGGACCATTCCCGAGCCTTTCAAAGTAAATGTGTAGTTCAAACCTGTTCACCTAATATTTACTTTGAACTACACCTCAGGTAGAAATCATTTTCTCTGGGAACTATTTTTTGGTAAAGTAGTTTATGTGATGTGGAAACCATTTTTGGTGGGGGGCGGGGAGGAAGGTGAAGGGATTAGCAAAAGAGAAAAAAACTCAGGGGCAGGGACCCCAGTGTGGTGGTTGCCTGGGGAGTGGCGGGGGTGCATAGGGGGGGCAAATAGAGATGGACAGAGACTTGATTGGGATGGTGGACACGCAACACAGGACAGTGCACAGATGCTGTGTTGTAGAATTGTGCCCCTGAAGTCAGTATAATTTTCTTAACCAGCATTACCCTGATAAAGTCAATAAAAAAGGAAAAAAATAAAATGAAACCATTTCGTAACACATATATACCTAAGCAAGTGAGCCTTTTGTTAGATCCAATTAGAATTTTCTCCTCTGATTAAAAATGAAATTCTGAAATGTTGTTTCACTTGGCTATAGGCAAATAAATTCATTTGGGACTTCTACATCAGCTTTCTGCAGACAGAGTGTGATATTAAAAATATTGGTTTCCATAGTTCTGGAATTCATTATAGGCAGAAATAGCCAGGATGTACACGTGCTCAAGTAATAATGTACCAAGTAATAGTGCTTATTTGAGGCTTCTTCTGCTTTACAAAATGAGTGAATAGATATGTCATAACTATTAAAGGGACAGACTAAGACTTAGCGTTACAGAATTAAGGACACACAGAATTTTGGAACTGGGAGAAACTGAGTCAGTGTTTCTTTATAGCATGTATCGAAGCAGAGAAATGAGGCCCAGAGACGTTAAATAACAACTTTAAGATTTTGTAGTGAGCACTAAAATATAATAAAATATAAAATGTAGGTAAGCTCAGCAATGTTCTAATGTTTAGGTAACTTTGGTTTTGGATAAAATATTACCCTGAAACTCAAGGAATACTATTCCTTTTAAGATTTTAGAGCAAGCCCTGGCTGGCGTAGCTCAGTGGATTGAGCACAGGCCTGCGAACCAGAGGATCGCGGTTCGATTCCCAGTCAGGGCACATGCCTGGGTTGCAGGCTAGTTCCCTGCAGGCCAACTCCCAGCAGGGGATGCACGAAAGGCAACCATACATTGACGTCTGTCTCCCTCTCTCCTTCCCCTCTAAAGATAAATACATAAATAAAATTGAAAAAAAAAAGATTTTAGAGCAAATACACCCTTTGGATATTAAAGCCCCATTGTTTCTATATATTTCATTCACTGAAAGGGAGTCTATTGGAAAAACTTTTAATATGCAAATAGTTTTGACTTTTATTTTGGAAATAAGAGTATTTTGTGACTGATGCTAAATGAGAGCTTCAATTTGTTGCAGAAAGTTTCTGTTCCCCAATTAGAATGGTTTATAATCATGAGCCACTGGGGAATGCATTTATAATCCAGTTCTAGTTCATACTTCTACTGCTGTTTCCAATAGTTGCAATGGGTTTCAGTAGAAAAGGGACAGAATAATTATATCGTCTGGTGGGTACAGGAGAAGTAATGTGGAAGTAGTGTGAAAGATGGAGAACAGTGTGGATGGAGATGAAGAATCTGGCAAAATCCCGATATCCCGTGGAAATGAAGGAATCTGTTTCACTTTGTCCTAAGCATCTGTTCTTCATGTAATTCCCCATATCCTAGCACATAGTGGCAACTGGCAAGTTATATGTAGAGCAGATGAAGAAAATAAATGAATGAGTAAATATGGATCTAGAAAATTGCAGCCAATAATAATGAAACAATAGAAGATTTTTATACAGTTACGACGTTCTGAGTTCTTTTTCATTTATCTGATATTTTCTTTGCCTGGGTTATAGCAGTAAACCGTGTTCACTGGAACCCAGTGCTAGACAACAAATATTTTCCAAGCAATACACTTTAAGAGATGATTTGTATGTGTAGTTCCATTTAGCTTTATTCAAGGAAACCAATCTTTTATCATGTAAATGGGTCATTCTACGGATTGTGTCAAGTTGATCTTAAGGGGGATACAGAACTTAGACTCAGGTTGACTCAAGGCACTTTTAACAATATTCAGTGAATTCAGTCCGTGTCAACAGTGAGTTCTCCACGTGCCAGGCCCGGAGTTAGCATCTTCTGCATCCCGAACCGGGAGTGTGAACAGACTGACTTAGTTGGCGTATTCACTCTGACCCATTGCCTGTAGCAGACTGTTAACTGCTGGACTGTCAGCTGTTTGCGTAAGCTCATAGAGACTTTGATTCCTCAATCAAGATGAGAGTGATACCTGTCCCATAGGGCTTTGCTGAGGATGCAGCGGATCATTCGATATGTCACAGTTCTTTACTTTCCCTCTTCTGTATTATGCCACCATATTGCAGGTCAAAATATAAAGAACTGACTTAGGCTGCTTCCAGTGTTTTGGTATTTCTTTCATCACTTCTGGCGCTGCCAGGTAAAATACAGGACACCCAGTTAAACTCGAATCTCAGATAAACAATGAATAAAGTTTTAATATGAATTTCTCCCAAATATTTCATGGAGCATAGTCATGCTGAAATATTATTCATGTTCATCTGATATTCAACTTTAACTATTTTTATTTTTATTTGCCTAATCCGGCAACTTTATTACCACATGCTGAATTTTACATTATTAATAATTGATATTCTTTTTTCTTACTATATTAAAGACATTACTATTAAATAAGTTCATAATGAATAAGAAATATTATATAGTTGCTAGTAATTTGTGCATAATGATATTCTGTAATAAAAGTCATATATATTAAAATCAGCTTTGATGTTAAATTTGGTGTGGTTTTTATTATAATTGCCTATGATAATTGTTTTTTTTTAAGATTTTATTTATTTATTTTTAGAGGGGAAGGGAAGGAGAGAGGGAGAGAACTATCAATGTATGGTTGCCTCTCATGCATCCGTCCCCTACTGGGAACAGGCCTGCAACCCAGGCATGTGCCCTGACTGGGAATCGAACCGCTATCATCTGGTTCCCAGGCCTGCACTCAATCCACTGAGCAACACCAGCCATGGCCATGCCTATGATAATTCTTGAATTAAGAAACCACTGAGAGAGAGAGAAGAAGGGAGAGCAAATGAATCGATTCAGTAGACAGAAACTGTGGGCATGCTTCGGGTTTTAAATCGATTAGCTGATGAGGTGTATCACACTTGCTTAAACAAGAACAGTTTAACTTCAAGGAGTGAAGTATGATAACGGCAGACCCCATGAACATGTCAGCCACACCTCAGACTTGGTGACCGGAGGCAGCAACATGCAGTCTTTTTGTCTGTGCAGAGTAGAGAGAAATTCAGTCGGGACCCAGCATTATGTTTAGTGGGACTTTGTTTTTTTATTGCTTCAGCGTTTAAGTAGTAAATAGTTTGAACCCAACTGCAGATAGAAAAAATTGGGGGGAGAAACTAATTTTTTTTTGTAAAATAGTTCAGAAATATTTAGAAATATTTAGAATTGTTTTTAATTTTAAAATTAAAAACTTTAGACTTTGAAAACTGCAGCACTGTATTGCTAATGTTTGCAGTTTTCTACTTTGTAGTTATTTGTTAGTCGTACTTTGTAGCATTTCTAAAATTAAATGAACATCATATTTATTTCTAATGCTACTTTGAAGGTTTTTACATTTTCTTTGCTGTAGAAGCATTTTGTCCACAATATAAGAAAAACTGGAATTTAAGTAGACAAAAGAAATTACTCATGGCTCCATTACCCAAAGAAAACTACTGGCATCTTTTTGGTATTTTAGTCTTCACCTTTGTCTCTATATGTATTTTAGATTGATCATGATTATTGGGCTGTTATTATATAGTATAGCAACATTACATAATTATAATTTTAATGGCTACTTAATGTTATGTCTGGCTAGGGTACAATAATTTACTCTGCTAGTCTAATGTCATTAGACATTTAGTGTGGTCACAATTTTTTTTTACTAGAACTAATGTTGATAATGAACATTTTGGCATATGGCTTTTTATATGGTCGAGATTTTGCTTCAGGCTAGTTACCAGAGGTAGAATCACAATGATTCAAAGAAACGTACAAACATAAGGTTCCAGATTTTACTTTCAAAATTTGAAAATCCTTTCAAAATTGTCTAAAAGGATTGTGCTTGTTTTTGTCAGCGCTGGCAATATGTACGAGTTCCTGGTTTTACCTCACCATTTCAGCTTTGGCCTCTCCTGTATCTTCAGTAGTTTTTGCTGATTTGAGAATAAGTAAAATGTTTACATTTAGTTGATTAATTTTACTGTGGTTAAACCTTTGTGTGTTTGACCACTGAGTTTTTGGTTCACTTTACTCTTTATGGTATTTTAACCAAACTTTGGAGTAGCACTGTGCCGTAGGCCCGTGAGAGGAGCTGAATGGATATCTGTTGCGTGAGTATTGTGTGTTGGTAGAACCTTACATAAAATTGTCCTCATTGGACACTTTCTAGTTTCACTTCTTTTACACCATTTTAATTAAAAAAACACACAAGTTCACTTGAGATGAGGTTGTTATTACTCTGTGAAATGTATAGTCCATCCTTGCTCTCATAAAGTATGAGCTTCTGACAATATCACGGTCCCATCTCTGAGGACCATGCTGACTCTGAGTCAGAGCACAACCAACAAATGCCCAGCACAGCTGTTTTCTTCATTACTAACTAGTGTCATTAAGGGCTTTTCCCCCATTCACGTATTTTCTCTCCCTTTAGTGTACACGGTGCAGTTACAGTCTCTCTGTGCCAACTTGGAGAAAAGAGAACCGGTATTTGCATGAATAGTTTTTGTCCTTCTCTTTCTAAAACACATTTGTTTTACTCTTCAGACACAGTGGCCAAGAATCTGAAGGACTCAGAAATACCAGTCAGCTTTCTACTGTAGGAAAAAGTTTTTGCATAAAGCTAAATACCCATCTGGTCTCTGACAGCATCCAATATTTGAGGTAAAAGTACAGCCAAGTGGGAACCCTTGAGGAGAGGGGGGCTCAGGTGGCAGTTGTTTTTGTAGTCTAGAACCCAGATTCTTGGAAGGAATGAAGTGTGTGTGTCAGTCCCACCTCGTAGTTGTTTTGCAGTTGTCTAAAACCGCAGAGGAGCAGGTGGATTTATAGCTGTTTTGACCCTGAAACAGGTTGGCAATGGACTAAGCTCCAAGTGGCATAGTGTTTTTTTTTTTCTTACGAGCTTTCAACTGAAACTCTCAAGAAATAAGGAGAGTATTATGCAAGCTGTTCGCTCTCTGGCTGTACCTTTTCAAGTGATGTTCCCTTGTCATTCCACATGTTGGCCCTTATTTACTTCCAAGCCAATTCAAGTATTTTTGCTGTTTTCTGTCAAAGACCTGCTACAATTTGTTCATTACTTGTTGGGCATGTACTGTCTTCAGTGAGTACCAAACTTAATTATACCCACAATGCTAAGCAACATTTGGAAATTTGAAAAACATGCAACCTACAACACTGTGCATAGGTATAGAACCAAATATTGCCAATAGTGGGAAAGTCATTGTGTTCTTGTCTCAGAGTAATGTCTAGTCCTTTTCCAGGATTAGGAAATCGTGCAGTGGGAGAAGTCGAAATGGGAACTAGCAGTGAGTTTTGTTGTGTTGTTGCCCCAAGGTCAGAAATGCGGCAAGATTGGGATGCAGTCAGATGTTCCATCACAGAGACAAAGCGAAGGTGATTTGATTTGTATTTTCAAATACAAATCACAGAGAGCCAAACTGATAAGTCTCTGCTCAAAATACACGAAATATATTTCATACCTAAATCTCTCATACTGTAAAGATAAAACTTATGCTGTGTTTCTCAAAGCTGTCGATTACAAGGAAAGCCAGAGAAGAAGTATTCCAAGCCTGCAGTCCTACTGTGGCGCATGTGTTTCCAACCTGGTGTGTAGCATGGCCACCTCAGCGCACGGAACATATCCGTAGCAGGGGAGTTAATAGAAGCCAGTCGGATTAGTTAGGCATGATTGTTTGAAGCAGGGATCAAATATTGGTTATGTATAATATGTTACATATATGATGTATATATAAAAGTCTCTTATAGTGCCTAATGGAGTGTTAGGAAGATTATATGGAAGATTTACTGTTTACAAGGCAAAATCATATGTTTATATGATTTTTTATGAAATGAGAAAAAGGTAGTATAATAAAGGTCATTGAATATGTATTTAAATCCTCAAACTATTAATTTTTAGACTCAGTGGATGTATTTAGTTACAATGCTAACTGTTGCATAATGAGAATATCCCCAAATGTGTAGTGCTTAAGCATTAGAAGAGATGGAAGCTTACTTCTTGTTCACATAAAGTCCAAATGGGTGTCCTAACCAGTCAGTGGTTCTCTGATGAGTGATTCAATGACCCAGGCTGATCTTGTTTATGTCTTTGTCCGTTTCCATGGGTGACTTCCAGGGGCTTGTATGGCTCATGCCAGCTGGAGGGAAAGAGCAGGGAACTGCCCACCGGAGGCTGTCCGGGGCCAGGCTTGGAGGTGCTGCACAGGCTTCCTCTCACAGCCCGTTGTTAGAACTCACGTCCCATTGTTAGAGGAATCAAGGAAGCCATCGAGGTTTTGGCCGGTACAAATGGAAGAATGGAGTTAGCAATGTCAAGTGGGGAAAACAAGAATGTGGGGTGGACATATAAGGAGTTTAGTTTTGGATGTCTTCAAGTTAGGCCAGGGCCTAACAGCGAATGTCTGTGAACACAGTCTACCGCTCCGGGCTGTGGACAGTGAACTGCAACTCAGTCTGCTTAAATCACTGCTTCTTTTCATTACTGAATAAAATGACTCCAGTATGATTGTTATATTCCAGTCTAGGCTGATTATTTACAGAATTAATGGTTCTTTTAAAAACCCAGCTTCTACTGAATATTTGAGTACCAAATTCCTCACTTTAAGGACTGCTGAGCTTCGATACCTTGGTCGTGACAACTTTCTGCAGTGCCAGGGAGGGAACATTGAATCCAAATATTTTCTCTGCACAAAAGGCCCACCCACAAGACCATTCATTTGCAGAAGGAAATGATTTATTGCTCCCTGTGAATGAGTGCCAAAAAAAGTTTTCTGCTGAAATATGGTGCCAATATTTCCATATAAACACAATTTCACCATATTCTGAGATGTGGAAATTTATTTTTTTGCAGAATTTGGAGGTTTTGAGATGTAAGGGGTTCTCATAAAGTCCTTGTGCAGCATGAAAACTTGAAAACATCTAACTTTTATAGTTCAAAAGTTTATCTTCTAGAAATGATAGAAACAATATCTAGAGGACAATTAAAGTTTTTTTCTTCCCAGTTATGTGGTCTCCTGATCAGAGGATATTGTTTCATTGTTTCATCCATTTAACATACATTTATTAGGCACCAATTGTGTGTTGTGAGCTGGGCTCACACTTACTCCTCAGTCCTCCAGAATTCAAAGGCAGTTCGGGAAGAGAAGCTCTAATTTATGAACTTGAACACAATATCCACCCTCACATAGAGGGAACGGGGAAAGAGGAAAAGACTGACGTTTTTGAGGAGAGCTTGTGAAGTTTTCATAGAGAAGATAACACATCATCTTGTCCTTGAATAATCAGTTGGTATTGTCCTGGAATGGAGAGGGGGTAGAGTGTTCATGGTGATGAACAGGATGGGCAAAGTGATGAGTATTTTGAAAATGCATGGCATGACTGGGATCTTGGAATTAATTCCAAAAGGCTGGAAATTTGGCAATTTGGGAAGGTATTGTGGTATGTGAGCCTTTTCCAATAGGTTGAACTGGTTTTATACACCAGACTGAGGCTTTTGCTTCTTCTTGTAGGCACTGGGTAAGTGTGTGAGTTTTTAACTTGGGCAACGAGATAGTCAAATCTATATTTTAGAAAAATAGCTGTTAGCTGTGCCAACGATGTGTGAATGTTGATAGGATTAGAGGCAGGGAGAGAGGCTGAGAGGGCAGTCACTGAGGGTGGAGAGCCCAAAACGACCAGCATCGTGCACAGGCAGAACTGCTGAAAGCTTGTCATGGTTTCTGAAAGTGTTTCTCTGGTTTGTCACGAGACATTGCAAAGTAACAATAAGTAAAATTGAGTATGGTCCACAATTAAATACATTTATTTTAATTACAGTTTGTTGACTTTGCATCATGTATCAAATCCAGGAACACAAAAGTTAAAAATACACAAGAAGATTAAGATCACCTTTTTTTCTTTTTATTCTGAGAGTTTTTGATGTTTTGCTTGAAGGCTTCCTCTCTCACTTCATCTCACATGGGGATTTCAACCACTGGACTAATTTTATTAACTGATGTGTTACTTAATTACACAGATGTTTACAGACCACCTGCATGTGCTCAGAGATGATCTAGGTGTGAAGAGAAATCACACCATTCTTGCCTGCAGGGAGCCTAATATTTTCTTAAGGGAGAAAGATAATATATCAAGTAAACAAGAAGATCTACGTAGTGGCAGTGGGTTTTAACAGTGAAGCAGGGGAAGCAAGACGGCAACAGTGGAAGGGCCTGTCATCTGCAGAGCGGTCAAGGAGAGTCACCCAGAGAATGTAACTTGTGGGTGTGACTGAAGTTTCGAGGGACAGCAGTGGCTGCTGTGTTGAGAGTAGCCTATAGCTGGCAAGGTGGGAGGTGGTGAGGAGGTTGCCGGGACAGTCCAGTTAAGAGAAAACATGGTGGCTTAGACCAGAGTGATGGTGGTGGAGGTGGGGAGAAGTGGCCGAATTCAGACCATACATGTTGGCAGATTGCATACGTGGTGTGAGAGAGAGGAATCGAGGAAGCCGGCGAGGTTTTGGCCGGTACACATGGAAGAATGGAGTCAGCAATGTCAAGTGGGGAAAACAGGAATGTGGGGTGGACATATAAGGAGTTTAGTTTTGGATGGGTGTAAGACATGCAGGTGGGCCGTTGTGAGCTAGACTCCCTCAGAAGTCAGAATGTCGGGGTAGAAGTTTGAGTGTTTTGTGATTAGATTTGGGGGAGTAGAGTCGATTTAAAACTGGTTGCAAATAACTCTAATATCATCTGTTCATAAATATTTTAATATTATAACATTCACAAATGAGTAATGATATGCTATAATGACAATAAAATAGATTGTGTCTATAAAAATGTATTTCTCAGTGACCTCTTTCTGTTTTAATAATATTATCCTAAAATTATTTTTTAGCAGATTCTCATTTTTATAAGTCTGGAATTTGGTAAAGGAGAATTTAAAAGATGATTTCTCTTTAATTTGAGTTGAGAAAGTCAGCTTTCCTAAATCCACAGCATGTTATTGCCATACATAAACATTTTGCTTACTAATTGTTTATCTATGTCCTTATTCTGCTTTCCAGTAATAAGAGTTTTTGACAAGGTCGCACGGTGAGTGCCAGAGAGCAGAACTGCTTGGTGGTTAGAGTGTGGGCTCTGGAACGCATCCTGGCCCTGCCGTTCGTTAGCTGGCTGGACTCAGGCGAAGTACTTACTACCTGTCTACCTCGTTTTCCTCGTTAGTAAACTCAACATAGTATAAGTATAGGCTTGTTGTGAGGATCATAGATGTTCATTCATAGAAAGTCCTTAGAAGAATGCAGGGTTTTGAGTAAGTACATAAGTGTTGGCTACTATTATCTGCTATTGATTAAATAATTACCATATGCCAACATTTATACTGGGCACTTTGCATATATTATTATACTGTATAATTTTAAAACTATATTTCTGTGCAGAATATCTTGACTGGACAAAATAATGGCATTCATGGGAAAATAAATTTAAAAATGTAAATTCCACCACCTAAAATTAATAAGGTGTTTTCATTTCTTTGTCTTTCTCAGACCCATGAACATTTATAACCCTAAGCTTATTTAGTGTATCCTTTTGTCATTTTCTACATTGTAATATGGTCATAATGATTATACAATTTTTAAAGATTTTATTTACTTTTTTATTTTTAGAGAAAGGAATAGGGAGGGAGAGGGAGAGAAACATCGATGTATGAAAGAAATATCATTCAGTCGCTTCTCGTACACCCCCAGCTGGGGACCTGGCCACAACCCAGGCATGCACCCTGATGGGGAATCGAACCAGGGACCTTTCAATTTGCAGGCCATGCCCGATCCACAGAGCCACATCAGCCAGGGCTGATTATACATTTTAATGTAACAAATTAGTTATATCTATGTTTGTGGATTTAATTAGTGCTGTTATATAACATTATGAATATACATATTGTCCAGCAAGTAATTCTCATTTATTTCAACTTTATTTTACTTATTTCTCAAGGTTATATTCCTAAAAGTGGAATTATTAGGAAAAGAAACATATACTTTCTTGCTCTGGAAACAATTTTTGCTAAATTTCTTCAAAACTGTGCAACATAGCCTCCTATTAATGATGTATAGTCAACATTGGTAATATTTTTATTTTGTTTATCTGGTGGTTTAGTAACAATGGTAAATTGATATCGGTAATATTAGTTTTTGTTTTGCTAATTTGAGGGGACATTGTGCTAAAGAACATGGGTGCTGGAACAGGTTGTCTGCATTCAAATCCCAGAATTACTCCTGACTAGACGTTTGAACTTGAGAAAGTTACTTATGTATTCTAAGCATCAGTTTACAGGTCTGTAAAATATGAAAATATCATAATCTGCCTAATATGGTTACTCTAAGGAGTAAATTAGATGATATGTATAGAAAGAACATAGTATCTGACATTTTATAAGGTTATTGTTTTAATAGCTCATTGTTTTCTTTCTATAGCTTTGGCTACTAGCATGATTTGTGATGTTGATTTCAAAACAATTTTGATATTTATTTGCATTTTTATTTGTTTTGTGTGGATTGTCTTTTCAGTTGCCTTGGCCTATTTTACCCTAAACATTGAGTATCTTTTTCATAAGATGTAGTGCATATGTTGATATTTTATCTGTCATTTTGGCATTTTATAATTTCCTTGGTATACTGGTTTTCCTTCCTTTACTTATATTTTATTTAAAAATGGTACATCATACAACCCTTCCTTATATATCTGATAAATAATCTAGTTTGTGTTAATGTTTATATAGTTTGAACTGTTTTGACGTAACTCTTCATTCTATTTGGAATTTGGTGTGAACTGTGAAGTGTGGTTCTAAATAGTCCTACATTGTTGACCATTATTCTTCACTTTGCCATTGTTTTTCAATAGCTCAAGCTACTTTTTTGTAAAAATAAAAAGATGATATAAAATACTTCTTAATAAAAGTCTAGCCATTGCATTGTTTGCTACAGTTTGTCTTCCCCAAAGTGAACGTTGCAGGAGCTACAGTCAGTCCTGTGACTTGGAGGCACTGCCACTGAGGAAAACAGCAGTCCAGGCGCGTCCCACCCCCAGTCTTTGATTGGAAAGGAACAGTGTGAGTTTCCATGTGTCTGTCTCTGTGAAGGTAGTGATTTTACACCTGTAAAATCTTCTGAGAATTCTTGGCCAGTGTAGAAGACAACAGTTTAATTCTGAGAAATACGTGTTGTAAATCCCCTACATAATTTTTTCTCCAGCACTGAACTGTTCAAATACTGTGTGTCATTTTCCCTTCATAGTCTCAGAAATTTACCCTTCTCAGTCTTTGATGACTCTGGATTCTGGCTCTTCTGTTTCTTAGCTTTGTGGCCTTTGGCATATTCGCCCCAGGGCCTCACTTTCTCTTCTTGGTCTGAAAAATGGGAGTCCTCATATATCCCTCATAGGCATGGCTAATAATCAGCCGTGTAGTACTTTGTTGTTTTCCGCTGGTATCATTCTGATCGATCGCTGCTTGTGTCTCATTGGTTGTTAAATATGTTTAAAATTTTCCCTGCATCCAGGGTTCCTGTGAGGACGAGAGACAGTTTCTGCGGTTCGCTCCAGGGTCAGGGGCCCAGGGATGGGAGATAAGTGTCTTCCCGGAGAAGGCATCTGTGTGCAGACACACCTTTTCTGATGGCTCCACCCCTCTCCTCCTGCATCCCTGCCACGGGGAGTTTCTCCCCCTGGTGGAATGTGTTGTACACCCCAGATGCGTGGAGGTGGACAAGATTGGAAACCGCAATTATAGTGGGTGGTTGTTAACTGTTGCTTCTTGGTAGGATCACCTGGGGGAACTTTAAAAAGTAATTTGGAAACTCTGAAATGTGGCTCAGGCAGTAGCTTTTTACAAAGCTCTGCTGATGATTCAGTTGTTAATATAGGTTTGGGGATGAATACGTAATCCGGATTGTTTTTCTGTAATAAAAGCAGTATTGCTCTTTGTATTCTCTTTCTATTTATGATTTTGTTAGAACTCCTTTCTATATGTCCTTGTGGTTGATTCATTATAGTACCTTTGTCTTGTGCTTTTGTTTATACCCTTACTATTTCCCTTTAGCCTTCCAGGTCTCCTCCTTTATTCAACAAACAATAATAGTGTCCAATATTTATATACTGTTAATTTTGTGTCAGGTGCTGAAGACTCTCCCTGTTTAACTCATTTAATTTCCATGACAGCTACACACCACAGGATAGGTACTATTATCCTCATTTGTACACATGGGGAAACTGAGGCACAAAGAGGCTAAATGCCTTGCTCGGGGTTATACAACTAATAAGACACACAGCTGGACTTCACTGGTAGAGTCTAAGGTTTTAGCTTCCAGGCTATACTGTCCCTGTAGTAGGGCACCTGTTACGTTGCAGGGACTGTTCTGGGTGCTGAGAGCCGTGGGTCGAATGGATGCAAAGCCTGTTCTTGGCGGAATATACAGTGTAGTGGAAGTTTTAAGTGTGCTCCTGATTTTCAGTCAGATCTTGTGTCTTAGCAAATGCTCTACCCATAAGCTATTCCCTTATCCTATGTAATTACTTATGAATATACATATTGTCCAGCAAGTAATTCTTATGCTGTATAACTGAAAATAGATAATATTCCTACTTCAAGAATTATTTTATTAGTCTAGACTGATTTGGAGGTGGGGGATGAATAAGTGGATATTTATAGAAAAAATATTCTATACCTCTTTCATTTTCTAAGTCTCTTTAATTTTCTCTTATTGGATCAGCCTTGGGTTGGAGGGGAGTTAGAACTTGCTCTGTCCCCTCAGAGAGAAGGGCCCTGATATATTCCCCCCTCTTTTTTCCCTAACTGGAGAGAAGTCAAGGAAATAGACCTTTAGTGACCCTTCTTTTACCTTTATCACTCCTCTTTGTGGCCTCTCATTCTCTCTGAACCCTGTGAAATGAATGACACAAGTGGCCGATGAACTAAACTGATTTGAGCTGAAATATTGGCTGATAATACCCTTGGCATTTCAGCAGAAGGTCCTCTGTGAGCCCCGATGCAGGGATGTGTGGGGGGGAATTTCTGGCACCGGCACAGCCAGCGCAAGAAGCACCTTCAGCCCCAGGCTCTCTCTGCACCCCCTCCAGTCACGCCACTTCAGCAGCTGCTCACTCCGTGTGCGTGTAAACAAGTTCTTCCCCTTGCTCCCCAAGGACCTGGATTGGAGACCCGTATTCAGTCCTTTACAAATATAGCATTGGGGGTGACCTTTCACTCTCCTCTGGATGCTCTTGAGATTTTCAAGTACATGCTGACAGAGATTTGATGGGAATATGTACGTATCTGCTTCTTGGTGAGAAGCAAGTGTTTTAACAGAGAGCTCACCCTGTACTGTACATTTCGACCCCATTGGTGATACCTTCATAGTGGAACAGAATTTACTTAGGGACATTTTGTTTTATTAAAGATTGGCTTGAAAACATTTTATTCAGCTGTAGTTAGAGGATCCCTTTCCTGCCAAAAGGTACAGTTCCTTAAACAGCCTGTCATCTCCAGCCTTCATTCTCTCCTGCTCATTCTCCTTAGCTCTGTCCATTTTGGCTCGTGATTAGTGAGTAGATAAACAGATTGAAATTGCCAGCATTTATTATTGTTGTTTACTGCAAAACCGTAAGATCCCTGAAGCCCGGGAAGCACATGTTCAGAGGGTTATTCCTGCACCTCCCGAGCGTGGCCCAGTGAGACCTCGTTGTGGACATCCGAAAAGACTTGAGGGAAGCAAGAAGATGTCTCCGAGGATGCTAGACCTCCACTGTGTGGAGCAGGAACTTTCGTCAGGTGGTCCGATTCCCAAGTTTATGGCTCAACTTGGCCAAAAAATAAATTATTAAGTGGACTTAAAAACCACGGGGACATATAATCTCACAGTAAACCTTTGTTTTCTTGGAGAGCTTTACGGAGCTCATAATAGGTGAGCGATTGCCAACAGATGAAGCCCGGTGGCTGGTCTGCCCTTTCTGGGGGCTGTGAGCTCCTCCAGGGCAGGGAGAGTGCTTTGTTCGTGGTGTGTTCCGGGACTACGCAGGCCACTCCATGAAAAAGTGTTTTTAATCACTAATGCCTTGTGATTAAAACATTTCTGTCATAATGTTACAGTAATGATTTGCACCAACTACAGAAGTCTTTTCTGAGTACTTGAAAGAGGGTCAGAATGTTAATGAGACCTATTCTCCAAGAGCTGTTGTCCCTGAGGTTCTTAACTCAGGTTGTAAAATATCAACCAGACGATCAGAAATGTAAATCTATTTTCAATTCTTATAGGTACTAACGAAATCACATAGCTACCTGATCTAATTATGTTCCGAAACTTCATGTATTAGAAGAGGTCAATGTAAACTGATTAGGAAAAAGAACCCGATTCATTCTACTCTTAGCACCAACTTCAGCCAAATAAGACATGTTGCTAAAACCGGAGTTTCCAAAAATATGTTATTTGCAATAATAATGAGAAAGGATTCTAAGAGAGATCGTTAGAGCTCACAACGTGCCTTACTTAACTCTTCCCAGCTGCGACAGGGCACACCGTTGCTATTGCTCCGATTTTGCCTGGGAGCTCTCAAAGAATCTGTTTATAAACTGGAACCAATACTTAAGTGTCACTGGATTAACACTTCTGAAATTCATGTTTACACATATATTTCACAACTCTCTTTAATATGCTTTAAAGCTGGCTGAGACTTATTTATGTGTTACTCAGCCATACTGGGTTCCATAATCTATAGCTACTTTCTTTTGAAATTAAATTTATTACCACAGAAAATTGTGGCGAAAATAAAGCCAAAGGTGTTGCAACCTACTAATTGAAAACATGTATTCTGAAACTGGTAAGCATTAGTAAGCACTTAAGAGGTAAGTTTTATTTAGCATATTTGATGTTTAATACTAACAAAAAAATAAAGACTTAAAAATATTGCCAGCAGAATTTCTTGGAAAAAATAATATTAGCTAGATTATACCCATAGAGCATACAATTTAAAAAAAAAAAACCTAACAATAATCTAAACTGTAATCCCAAATGGAATTCATGAAAAGTATTAAGGTTTGGCTTAAGGTAATGTTGGAAGTGGTTCCTGCCTGTGAGGGTCTTGCAATAATCAAAATCAGTGAAAGTTCAGTAAAAAGCAGTACACATAAGTGGTCGAAGTGAATTTCATAAAACACTGGCGTGCCTACTGTTTTGTGAGGCATTGTGCAAGGCAGGATGGATGTAGGAGTGAACAAGATACAAGTGCTCAATTGTATGGAGTTAATTATAAGAGTAATAAGGACAAGGTTCATGAATGTTTACTTCTTGTGGCCTGGGAAGACCCGTGTGTCAGCCCCTAATTTCAGAAAGAATGGGTTGCTTGTGGTCAATGCATGCATTCAGGTGGCAGCTGAGTGAATCTGCCAACTACCCGTCTTCCCTCTCCCACACTCCTTTCTATGGGCTGGTACCAAGCTTCACAGTGGCCCCAATTTTACTGTGTAGTGATTGTTTATCTGTCTGATTTTTTTACTGGGCTTTCAGCTCCTAGAAAGCGGAAACCACCCTTAGGTTTACAGTCCAGAACTTCATAGCACATCGAGCATATTTAATGGTGGTTGGATTTATGGGTAGCAGAGTAAGTTGGAAAGAAAGTGGGAAATTGAAAACGGAGAGAAGAAATAGTAAGGAAGAAGATGGACAAGGTAGAAGAGAAAGCAAGGAGGAAATATGAGTGAGAATAGGAGATAGCTTACCTCCTCTTTCCTGTCCTCTTTATTTAACATTAACCAGACTTCTGTTCCTGGGGTGGGTAGGGCATCATAGTAGCGGCTTTTACAGCTGGACTTGGGCTTATGTGAGTCCCCAAGGCTTATGGAAAAGTCACTGCCACACGCGTGATACCTACATGACTAGCCTGGGTGCATTCCAGAAATGCACTCTAGGCTGGGCAGTTGGGGGACCTGTTTACCCCTGTTCAGTCTCTGGAAGGCAGCATTATTACCTCATCAGCTGCTGAGCCAGTGTGAAGGCTACACCAGGACTTTGTTAGGGAAGTTCTCTCTAGTCCAGTGTTCTTTCCGCAACACTGTGGTCTTCCCTGTCAGCCGAACTCTAAATGATGACTGCATTTGAACGGGAAACCATATTCCTAAGGTGTGCTGTTTAGGGAGAATAAGATTTTTTGCTTCCTAGTGTAAAAACATTCATGTGAAAGAAATAAATGTTTTTTGAGTTAATTTATGGTATCAGCATTTGGTAAATATTCCCACAGGCAGCCCCTGTCTGTGCCTTCCTGTAAGCTTTCCCATTAACCAGAAGCTCTTTGAAATGCTTAGTTGAAACATTTTGAAGCCATCTGCCCCTGAGGGAGGTTGGGGTGCCCCGTCTCAGCTCACATCCTAAATTTGCCTCACTGTAGAGCAGCATAAGGTTTTAAAGAACTCCAAGGCAAAGCTACTTTTCGAAGTGTTGGTTAGAACTAGAGTGGCGTGGACAAAGGAAGGGGTTCCTTGCTGTTGAGGGGCTGGTGGGAAAAACGACTTAATGGAAAATTAGCTTTGGTTCCCTTCCCTTCCCTGCTTCTCTCCTGGTGGGCTGCCAGGTTCCCTGGGTAGAGGTGCATGAGCTATGGGAAAAAGTTGGGGGCAAAGCTGTTTTTAGATCTGTGCTTGGAGGAATGCTGCCCCCACCTTGGGGAACCAGTGGCTGGAAAGTGACTCCGAGAGATAGCTGGCAGAGGAGAAGGAAATAGTGGTTACGGGTTATGAAGAAAAAAATAAAAAGACCTGCGATTACATACGTTACACAGGGAGTCCTTTGCCGCACCGAGCGGCCAGCCTCTCTGTACGCTGCCGTGCTGACCCTGCGCTTATCTGCAGGGGCTGCAACATGGAAGGGGAAAAGGTTCCTCTGAGCCGTCTGCAGGTGTCCTTCTAGTTTTCTGGCGTGACAGTCTCATTTGGTGTTGACATTTCTTTCAAAGTTGTAGTGAAAATAAATGTATAGTTGAGCTGAAAATAAATGTAAAGTTGGAAGTGAAAATAAATGTATAGTTGAGCTGCTAATTTAAGTGTTGAACAGTTGAAAGCACTTAACAGTTGTTCCTTCTTTGTGGATTCTCCAGTTAAAAAGTATCTTCCTGCGGGCTGGTGCGCGGCTCTGTGGCAGCACCCACTTTACTGAATGGCGATTGCACCCTGCCTGATGTCCTTGTGTGCGGTGAGCTTGTCAGCACAGCAGGTATCTAATCACCTGTGGAGCCTTCATGCTTTAACCAGTCCCAGGTTTGGCCCCAAGTGCATCCATGTCATCTTGGAAGCTGTCCACTTTATTTTACTTATTTTAGACAGAGAGGAAGGGAGGAGAAAGAGAGGGAGAGAAACTTAGATCTGAGAAAGAAGCAGATTGCCTCTTGTATGCTCCCTGTCTGGGGACCGAACCTGCAGCCCAGGCCTCTGCCCCGATGTTTTGTGGGAGGTGCCCGACCGAGCCATCCCGGCGTGGTGGAACTGACTCATTTTAAACATCTTAGTTATTTCCCCCAAATCTCACTAGATCCAGCATGTTATAAAATCACAATTCTTTTTTACATGATGTTTACAGACTTAATTTCAGAGAATGAAAACATTTATTTGTGAAAAGAAGAAAGATAAGAACTCTATTCAAAATGTTTGAGTCACAAAAGTCTTTTCTGTTGAATGGGGAAATGAGTAGGAGGAATTTGGTGGTAGATGTTTGAGGAAAAGTGTTTTAATATTAGGCAAATTTCTATTTTGGTCTGTAAGTTTAAAATGATATATAATGCTCAAATTACTGTCGTATTTGATATTCTATAAAATTTTAGTTACTGACTGTTGTGAATAGAGTCCTTGAGTCAGTTTCACTAATCTAAATGGACATTTTTTCCATTGGTCTATAAATTTTAGAATAATTTTGCATACAAAGGGAGAATTCTGATTCATTCTGACTTGAGCAGGAAAGGAGTTTATAATCTCTCTTAAGTGGATGTCAGGGTAGGGTGCTGCCAGCACCGACTGATGCAGACAAGGGGCTCAGTATTTGTGTTATGTACTTGGATTTTTGGGTGGTGGTCCACCTCTGCTCTCTGACATTCTGTGTTGGCCTCCTCCTCTGGCTGCTGGCATCGCACACCATCTTCAGATACAAGAACAGTTTAAGAGGGAGAACAGGCACCATCTTTTTTCCTGCCATTTAGTGTGGAAGAAGCCTTCACCAGAGCCCAGAGGAGACCTGTTCTCTCTCATCACTGGAAGGGTTGGAACACTTGCCCATTCTTAAATTGTCATTGACAAGGGAAATGGGTGACAATGACTGGCTTACACTTACCTTTTGTGGTGAAATAGATGTTGGGGAGTAAACACGGTGGTTACCATAGTAGGCATACCTGTCCGGGTGTCAAAGTGCTTTGTCAAACATGGAAACAAAGTGTGTTTCATTGCACATCTGTGAAAATAGTTATAGGGGAAACTAACACCGTATCTGATAAATACACATTACACTGTAAAGAAATAAAAATTTTTCTTTTGTTGCAGTGTTTTTTTTCCGTTTTTTTTGAACTGTGGAGCCAACCACATGGTAATATTTCCTTTTTATTCCGTGTCTTTGCATTAAGGGTGTCACTTCCCCCCATGCCACCGATTCTGGGGCTGGCTCTAGAAGTTTACTTTTATTTGTGCGAAAAGCATTTTTCAATCGTTTTCTTTAAAAATATGCAATCATATTTTATTTCTTTTTTTAAAAGATTTTATTTATTTATCTTAGAGGGAAAGGGAAGGAGAGAGAGAGAGAGAGAAATATCAATGTATGGTTGCCTCTTGTGCGTCCCCTGCCAGGAACCGGGAACTGGCCTGCAACCCAGGCATGTGCCCTGACTGGGAATCGAACCGCGATTGTGTGGTTCCCAGGCCCGCGCTCAATGCACTGAGCTACCCCAGCCAGGGCCATATTTTATTTCTTACTTTCTTTGATAATAGCCAGTCAGTGGACAGAATGGTACTGGATGTAGAGCTTAGATTTTTGAAGCCACATTGTGAAGCATAAACGGAACATTAGTTACTTCAATATGAACTAAACAGAAATCTTACATGAAGCTTTTGGCTACAGCCTATTGGTGGTAGGGTTTGTAGCTTGTGGAGAATGCTAGGGTTAAATAAGGGTTGAAGGGATATTGCAGATGTTATTCTTCTGTCAAGCGCAGCCATTTGAACACCTGCGTCACCGAGGGCTCTTTCAGCCTGCGTGAGAAGCTCACTAGGGGCCAGACTGTTTCCAGATTTACTTCCTGCTCACTTTGTTCTCTTTCCCTCTCTGCTTTTCTGCTGCGTCTTTGCTCTCATTTGTTTAAGCCACTTTCATAAGGGATGTTATTCTTGTGGAGTTTAGATTGTCTTGTAATGTAAAAAATGTGGTGTCTTTGAGATTCCTATTAAAAGTTTTTTTTATTCAATTACCCTTACCATTAGTAAGGTGATTATAGGGGGAGCCTAGTAAATGTATTCTTTGGGGAACACCGGGGAAGGAGGAACATCTGGAAAGTTCTGCACAATAATGAAAATGGAAACAGATGCATAATCGCTACCCTGCCTCCTGTCAGAGTCTCTGTTATTAGTAATTTAGGAAAAATTTTATTCTGCCTACCCACGAGGAAAGGTAAAATATATAATCATACTATTAAATTGTTGAAACTGAACTCAATACTTTTATGTTAGTCTTAGAGATTTCAGTGAAAAAAATCTTACATTTCCAAGAGTAACAGTTTTGCCAGTAAAATGTAGGAATTAAAAATAGTAACTTTGATATGCCTTGCCAAAGAGATGTAAATTCTTTAACTAAAATATTTACATGATTAAAAAATGCAGCATATTACTACTTGAAAAATGATATAATTATAAAAATACCGCCCCCCCCCAAAAAAAAACCTGAGTTCTTAAAAGTCTGTGGGTTTTTAGGAAGCAGATTTTCTGATACGAAGTGTGATCTAATGTGGCCCATATGATGAACCCTGCTCCCAAATGACCGTCTGTGGACGGGGTGTCCGCGGGGCCCCATTTCTGCCCTGCTGTGCGGCTATGGCCAGTCATATCGGTCGAGGCGCCAGCAGCAAAGCGCCTTCTTTTGGAGGATAACAGTTTTAAGTGGAGTCCCGCTGTCTCGACAGCAGTATGATTGTTATGTAAGGTCTGTATTGCCCTTTGGAAATCCAAATAATCCTTAAAAGTAAAGTTTATAATGAAGGACTAAATGCTCTCAAGCATATTATTGATGTTTCTGTACAGTTTTCAAATTACTGACTCTCAATCTCTTATTCACAAACTCAACAAATATATGTGGAATACCAACAGTTTGCCAGGCACTGGGTTAGTCCCTGGAGCAGACAGTAATCTCCCTGCTGGGGTTACATACTTTAAATCCTAGTAAATATTCGTGGATGCCTTCACTAAGGATTAAGTTTTTTTTTTTTTTTTTAGTCTCTGAAAAATTTATCCTTGCTATTCTTAGGGTAGCCAGCCGTGCTTAGCTTTTATAAGGTAGCACTCTTCAAATGTATCTGTCTTTCATTATAATGTGAAAGATTTTAAAGATGTAATTTCACATGAAATTTTTGTGATTAAAAGGAATGAGAAAAAGAAAAGGTGCTAGGTAAAATGGATGGGATGAGTGGCGTTACCTCTGAGGCAGTGTGGGGTGATGGAGAAATGACAGGAACGTGAGTCAAAAGACGAGTCATGACTTAGCTCCATAACCTGGTGACTCACTCTGCTGCTCCTTTTCCCATCAAACGGACTCCTGGTAACCAGTGGAGAAGCGCCTGCCAGACAGCTTCACACCAGGGCTTTGTGAACAGGAGACAAGATCATGGGTGAGAAAATACTTTGACCTGAACATACTTAAGGTCTTTTATTCCATTGCTTCAGGTATTTTATTACTAAATGTGAACAAATAATATAGATTTGTGGCTGTCAGTATTTCAAACTCAAAATGAAGTCAAGTTATGCATAATTTTTAATTAATTGATGGATGATTGAAGCTCTGCGAGAACTTGGTGTTTACTTCACTCCAGAGGTATAAAAGTTAGCTTTGTAAGAAAGGGTGTACGTGATTAGAAGAACCATGCCTGATTGGAAGTTGAGATGCTTTTATTTTATTTGGACAGGATTCATACATGGTAAGAACTTGGATTATTTCCAAGAATGGAATTATTTTCTGCTGAAATACATTTTAAGAAACAGTTTGAAAGAGTCAAATGTCAATTTTTCCAAAGTGTATTCCACAGAGCCTGTTAAGATGTTAATAATTGCCCTTTGATGAAAGGATTTTGGAGTTAAACAATTTTGTTTGATAAACAACCTAAAACTGTTAAGTCGCTGCAGAGCTTTCAGAGCTTGTAATTTGGTAACGTGCACAGAGACATGTTAAGAGGGCATATAGAATAGGTAGCCTTCTCTGACGGTGTTTGAGAATGGACGTGTTCCTCTCACAGAACATCTGTTGCCCGCCCACTGGGGTGTCAGTCCTCAGGGACTGGTCCTGGGACCGGCAGCATCTGCTGTCCCCTGGGCCTCACCCCCAAACCGACTGCGTCGGAATCTCCGGAGGCCGGGCCCCTCAGTGTGAACCGCTGCACTGGGCACCTGGAATACAGTTTGGAAAATAAAGATTTAATGAACTTAAAATACATGTGCTTTTAAAATAAAGCCAGCATTCTATTCTGAGTAGTGATGTTTAGATCTCGACTTTTCATGCAGGTGTGTCTGTGTGTGTGTATGTAAGAAAAAGTAAATGTATTCTTGCCAAGTGGAGTAGGTGTGGTAGAATTAAAAAAAAGGTGTTGAAAGTTTATGATTCAGGATTTGGTAGAAGCGAAGTTGGATTAGCCTAAGATTATGTATCTGACCTTACACACCACGCCCCGACTACTTCAGATTTATACTTTCATAAATTGGGGGATTGCATACTTGCACACCACAGATTAGAAAGAATTTCTTAGGATTTAAATTTTCAGGAGGAGCTTTGCCTTTACCCTTTTTTTTCTTAAAGCTTCTTGACTGTCTCATGTTATTCCAGCAGGTCATTATTTGCTTATGATCTTACTTCTAGGAAATTCTTTCAACAATTACTTACTGCCTTACCAGCGGCTTGGTAGGCAGTGTGGCTGCACAGACGCTGGGAAACACTGGGCCGACCCTCACAGAGCTGGTTGTGTAGGAGGAGGTAGAGGCCAGGACGCGGTGCTCCCTAAGTGGTGACGTGCTCCAGTAAGGAAGGCCAAGATGCCGGGGGAGAAGGAGGGAGGGCGCACAGCCTAGACCTTAGGCGTTGTGGAAGGCTCCTCAGCAGACGGAATAAAGTATTATGACGTGACTTATGGTGTGTTTCTATTGCACATTGGTTAACTTGAAAAATAGTAGTACAGGAGTATTATTCTAATGCATTTCTAAGTTTGGGGGGGAAAGCAGTCCTTAGTTTGGGAGCACGTCTGGGAAACAGGGTGTGGCATCATTTGGGATAGAAGTCAGTGTGCTTGTCTTTTGTAGGTTTACTTGTAGAAAAAACAAAGACCATAATAATCGTGAATTAAAAAATTTTTTGAACTGAAATTTAATAAAAGTATGTGATGATAGAGTTATATATTACTGATAAATAATATATTCAGCCCATTGTAAAAAGTGTATTTATATTAACTAAGTAACTCTTGCATATATTTGAGTTATTGTGAATTCCTCTGGAAACAAATAATAACAAATAATGATATTTATTTGGATATCTTCCACAAGGAAAACTCTAAATTTTGGAAAAATATTAGAAATAGTTAATGACTTCAAACCTTTCTCTGGGCTGTTAATGTGTGAACGTGGTGTGGGATTGTAGGGCTCTGTCTCTGTGTGTTTACTTTTATGGGCTTCACTGTATTTGATTATTTGTGAACATAACTGTCTCTTTAGATAAATAAGCTGCATATACTGTGTAGTCTTAATATTAAAATTCCAGTATTTAAAATATATTTGTCACTCATCTTTATTCATTACCTTTTAGCTATCAGCATCGTATATAGGAATTGATTCTGTCTAGTTTGTAATTTTAGATTCTTCCTCCTTACTCTTTTTACAGCTCTTAGGTACTGTTATTCCTGGGGTTTCCTTTTGCGAAATTTACTTCTAGATACTGCCGTAACGTCTGACGTAGTAGAGGTGGATGTTAATAAGAGAAGTATGTATGTATGTATGTACTGTTATTACTAGTATATGGTGTCATGCTGCAGGTAAATACTTACCTATTTCAGACACTGTTATTCCTCCAGTTAACCAACATCCCTAAGGCTTAACGGGGAGGGTTGATTGGCTCCGTGGAGCAGCTAGTTTACTCGTATGATCGGGTCTGTGTCCTCGAGAAAGGGGAGTCAAAAGTCACCCTGAGCAGGTCAGATCCCCACTCTGCACGCACGTGAAGAATGTCGTGGAGCTTCTCTGTCCATCACGGAGTTTCTTCACGTTTAAAAAAGTAGGACCTGCTTCACGGAGTCATTGTGAGGATTAACATGGTTAATTAGGATGAAGTCCTCAGAATGGTAATCAATAAATATTAGAAATCGTCATGCTTTTTAGACCTTGAATAACTTTCATTTTTCTCAGGGTAAAGAAAATACCCCCAAGGAGGCCCACATAATGGTCTCGTTGTCTGGGCACGGTCTGTTTCCCACATTGGCCTCGTTTCCTCAGAACCTTCCAGAACCTTTTCCCTCTCTGGGGCATTTTTGTACCTGTTTGTTATTCTCTCTCCTCAACTGCCCCTTCCTCATCCTCCCTTAGACAATTGTTTTCACATGCTTCAGATTTTAGCTCAAAGGGTGCACACTTGCTTCGCCTAAAGGTTCCTGATATTCCCACTGGCACTCCACACCCACCAACTGCTGGCTGTGTTCCATCTAGAAATTTCACAGTTTATAATAATACAGTTGGGTTGTTTGTTGTTTCTTCACACCTACCATATTATGGACCCAAAACTGTTCTGAGCACATAGGAGGCACAGAGTAAGTCCTTGGTGAGTGTGTGAATGAGGAAGGCCGTAAATTGTGAATAAACAAATTGCCTTATGCATATTTGGGTATTATAAACACAGGTACCAGATAATCCTGATACATGAGATTAGACCTTTTCGTTCTTGAAATTTGAGAAGGTAAATGCTTCCCTATAAGCAGGTGTGTTTGAGAAGTAGCAACACAGAGTGTAATGTTTGGTTTTGCTGATGAAATGAAACCATTTTTGACATTTGCGAATTGGGAAAAATAGAATATTATTGTGCTTGAAATAGGCTAATCATAGTTTGACCCATGCCAATCATTTCCCATTTCACGTGGGGGTTTAAATATTGCAGCTCAAACAGCTTTCCCAGGCTGCTGTGGGGCTGCAGGAGGCTCAGGTGTTTCCCGGGGGGTGTGTCTGCAGGTGATCACCCTGAGGCGGTTGCCTGCAGGAAGTCACTGAGAATCAGTGTAAGTGGATGCCAAGGCTACTCCATGTGCCTAACAACTATAGATTTCTTTGGGGCACAGGTTACTTCCTTTAGGTCGCATTCATGATATCTTTCTTATTTTCTCCTATCCCTTTTTTCCCCTTAAACTTGTCCTACTACCTTCCCTACTTTTAGTATATTTTTTCCTTTCTTTTTTCCCTTTTTCCTCTAGCTTTGCACACTTGAACACTACCCTCCCCCCCACCCCCACCGCTTCCTCTTTAGTCTGAAACCCCGAGGGAGGCTTTTATTTCACTTTGAAATTCTTTTTTTTTCCCCTTTGAATGATTTTCTTTTTAGTGAATCTGAAGTGTGCTACAGCTTTGACATAGGCAGTGAAAAACTGGTCAGAATGAAACCTGTTCAAAGACATTAAACTGCTGTTTCACTAGGAGATTAAGGTTTAGTGTAGGAAATGAAATGCTATCGTTTAGAACCTTATGAACCAGAACCAATAAAATGGTTCACCAGAAAGGGAGTGTTTTATGCTTTCTGGATCACTGATTATCCAGTACAGAAGGTTCAGCATCACCAACACACAGCAGTTCCAGCTCCTGCGTATCTCATTCTGAAGAAGCGGCCGTGGCTCCTTTAAATATTTTGATAATAAAGGGGACTAATTTTTCCCCACTGATTGAACCCAACAGTTCTTACACAGAGGAATCTGAATATTGTACAGTTTATTTTTCTTTGAAAATATCCTTTACACATAGGGAATAGTCCTTTCTTCTCACCTTGATGAGATGTTATCCACTTGACAAACATTTACTTTTGTGGTTTCCAAGCCCGTTTTGGAAGACAGAGAGATTTATTAGTTACCTGAGTCATCATCTTTGGTTGTGTAGACAGCTATAAAATTTTTCTATAAGGTGTTTCAGTTTTCTATAGAACACTGGGGCTTATCTTTATAGCAGCTTTTAAACTGTAAGACATGATTTGTTAACACTTTTTGTAGGGGAGGGGCAGCAGTTTGCACACAAGCCCCTCAACTACAAAGTTATTCCCTATACATGGTAATGCTGTTTGAAATTATTTTCTTAAAGGAATGCCTGAAAAAATGGAATGACCTTCTAAAATAAGCTTAAAAAGTTTTCAAAACTGCAACAAATTATATCAGTTGACAAAACACTTACTTTGTCATAGGGATGATCTTTTTGGTGATAAGCAAGTATGACCAGAAAGGTGCAATAATATATTTTTTGGATACTAGATTATGTTGAAAATATTTATTAAGTATAAGTTTTATAAAACTCTACTATGTAAAGATTCTGTCTCCTAAGACCATGCTAATTTTTCTTAAAAAGTGAGCTGACTAGCCACTTAAGAGCTGTTATATGTCCTGTTGATGGTGATGATGAAAATAACTGTACATGGAGTGGTTTTTAGAGATGTTTCTTGGCATGCACGCCATCTTACTTTAGGGGACTGTGTCCTAGAGAGCCACGTCAAGGCCACGACTGCTGGAAAACGGAAGGGCACCGCTTTAATGATAACTCACCTGACTCTGGTTCTTCAGCAGGGACGCAGGCTTTACAGGCTTGGTGTGACAGAGTAAAAGGACTTAGAAATGTGCTTTTAAAAAGTACATAATTTAATCATGTACTAGGTGAGTAGGTTTTCTTAGGCACATGGTAGAAAACTCAAAAGCTACAGAAGTAAATCCTTCTGCTTCTGTCCACCATCCACTTAGATGTCCTCTTCAGAGGCACTTGCTGTAACCAGCTTCGTCCTTCCAGAGATGTTGGGTGTATGTGTACATATATGTGCACAGGCACATGATACAGTGTATACAGCATACATATAACACATACATACATTTCTTGCTTCTAAGTACAAATTAGAGTAGCTCTATATGTGCTGTTATGTATCTGATTCACTTAATATATATTGTTTCTCCTTCCATGTGAATACATATAAACCTGTATTATTCTTTTAAAGACAGCTTAGACGTCTTTTAAATGCCGTGTGTGGATATCATATGATATTTGGTTTCCCAGTCATGTTCTATGTATTTATGTGAACACAGAGCTGCAGACACACTTTCTGGGGCGTAGTTGGGCACTGCTGAGCCCGTGCTGATTCCCAGGCCCGCCCGCAGTGTGTGAGCTGTCTGCTTCCCAGATGAACCAGTGAGTGTCCCCAGCACGTCAGCTCTTGCAATGCTGACAGAGAAAAAACCATCATTTGTTAGGTTTTTTAGTCTGCATTTTCTTATTATGAGAGAGGTTCAGTGTCTTTTCATATATTAAAAAACCGCTTATGTTTGATTTTTTGGTAAGACATTTCTTCACATTGATTATTTTTCATGAATTGTTGGACTTTGTTCTTATTTATTTTAGGCATTTATTATGTATTAGGGAATAAATAGTCCTCTGTGCTGATTTGGAAATATTTACTCAATTTGTATTTTCACTTGATTTATGATTTTTTTGACCCAGAAGCATAAATAACTTCTTTTCTTCCATTTACTTTGAGTCAAGCACTCTTTAACACATTGTAATTTGCTCTCATAAACTTATTTAATTCTCAAAAAATAGAAATAATTCTAAGGAGTTAAGGGACTTGGCTAAAATGTCACAGCTCAATTGAACTCATGTAGTCTGCGCACAAGGCCCATTATACGCCTAAACTAATTTCTCTTAAACGTTAAAATGAAATGTTTTTGAATTAAAAATTTATAATTTACAAGATTGTTTTTTCCTGATACGGGCAACTGATTATTAGCAGTTAATAATCATTTTTAACATTATTATTTTAATATTTTTTCTTAACATTTTAATAATTTTACTAACATTTTGATAATTTTTTCAAACAGATATATACAGGGACAGTTTTACTGCTCACATCAACATAAAATTAGCAGTCATTTGTTCTTGTGATTAGAGAAGCCTTTTTATACTCAGATTTTTACATTTTATGAAAGGAATTTTAGGCATGGAAGAAACTGATAGCTGAAAGGTTGTGTTTCTAAATAATAGTACATTTTGATTTATCTCCTTCTGTCTGAAAAAAAACAAGGATACTTACTTACTGTGATTGGATTTTAGGTGAGGTGTCAATGTTAGACTATTGGGAATTTTTTGAGCATTGCAGAACCCCGTGGCAGGCAGCACATAGATGTGGAATCAGGTTGTTACGGGATTCCCAACTTGAGAACAGTTGGCAGAAGGCCAGAGGCCATCGAAACCTTAGCTGGCTCTCTGTTACTCTTTCCTGGTTAACCCTATTATTGAACAAGACCTTTGGTAAACACACTGGTTGGTTGTTTTCTGTCTGAAATGTAAAAAAACATTTTTAAAAAGACACTGCTTTTTTTATGTGATTGCAATTTTTAAAACTGTGCTACCTTAGAAACAGTATACTTTAAGGGTCTATCTATCTGCAGTCAAGTTCTATGGGTCTATGATAAAAATCAGTAGATTGTACAGTGGGTCACAGAGGAGGAAGACAGCTTCACTAGGGAGAAAGGAGGGCAGGGGGGAAAGGCTCTGTGGATGAGATGGCCCTGAACGTGATCTCGAAAGAAGGGGTGGTGGCAGCATTGCAAATAGGGAGCTGCACACCGGGGGAGCGGTGTGCTGTTCGCCTGAGGGCTGCAGGGCATTCAGTGTGGTCCAGGGGGAGAGAAGACACAAATTCACTGCCTCTGGGTCAGCGCTGTGCAACAAAAATGTTATATGAGCCGTGTATGTCATTAAAACATCTTAGTAGCACATTACAACAAAGTAAAAAAACAGGTAGAGTTAATTTAAAGACTTCATCTACGGAGAAAAGTGAGATGATATTTGTTGGCAGAAAGGAGAACTTTCCCCTTGAAACTAAAAGAAAGAGGAGGAGAGAAGGACAGGTAAACAATTGTTTCTTGTTGGAGGTTTTGCAAGTCTAGGGACAATGAAAGATGAATTCTGAAGTACAGATTTTTAGGAAGAAAAGGAAGCAAAGTCAGTCAAGAACTCTATGTCCTGTGTTGAGGACCATGGCAAGGAGCATCATGAAAGAAACAAATGCAGCTCATTCAGATTCTGGCTGGGTGACTCCAGGTGCCTATGCCACAGGCAGGGTCTTGGAAGTTCTAAGCTAAATCATAAAAAAAGGGATGGATGTGGATTGATGGGCACCCTTGATGTCAAGTACATAGGGATAGTGAGGGAGGGGCATCTGTGGGGAGAGAAAGAGGGACTGACTCGGATAATAGAAAAAATAAGTAGGCAATAAAATCTTTGTTCTCTTGCTTTCCCAACTTCTTTTTACAAAAACATTTATTACATGTTACAGAAAATGCATCTCAAACCTCTTAAACAATCAAAGTAAGGTACTAGTTCTTGTGATGAGAAAGGTCTGGGTTTTCAGGCTTCAGGCAAGGCTTAATCCAGAGGCTCAGGATGCCATAGGGGTCCAGCTGTTTTCTGAGACACTCTGGACTCAGCTTCGCTCCGCGTGTTTTGACACCCTCAGGTGGGGTGTCCTCTTTACTTCACACCTGCGTGTCATGTTGTCTGGAGTAAGAGCCGAGTGCATTTGCCCCAGAAATTTTAGTGCAAGTGCCAAGACTCTGACTAGATGGCGGCTAGGTTGGGAACCACCCCTGGGGCCGGGAGTGGAGTTAGGGTCCCCGGGATTACACGCATCCCCAGTGGGCACTAAGGCGTGCTGGGGAGTGGGAAAATGGATGCTGGGGATATCGCTGAGAGTCCCATAGTTCCAGTGGGAGGTGAGAGGGAAGACACACCAATGCATCTTGGACAAGGAGCCTGAAGCGCAAGCCTGAAAAAACAAATCAAGTACTAATTACAATTTTAGATTATATTCCATAATGCTCTTAAGTAGAAATAAAAAAATGCTTAACTCTTTGAGTAAAAAGAATGATCCAAAGCTATTACTTAACTTAGGACATGAAACTTCCCTTGGTACCAATAGGTGTTTATTTGTAAACAAGTTTTACATAATCTTAATCTAATGGACTCCTTAAAATAGATGGTTATGTATAAAAGAGAACACTGAAAGTTGTTTATTAAATGGTTAAATACATGTTTATTAAATTCTAGATATGTTTTAACCCTGCTTTTTAGAAATTATTGTCCATATTAAGGGGCAAGTTATCTACAATTTACTCGTATTTACAGCTATATATAGTTTTGGGAATTAATAATAATAACTGGCAAACACATTAATAATGATGGCAAACACATCTGAGAACACACTGTTATTTAACATGCTTTGTACCCTTGGCCATTATAAATTAGTCTGTGAATGTGTTTAGTGGCTCTAATTGTGCTCAGGACATTTTAAAAACTGGAATTGAACTCTTAACCCCAGGTTTCCTCTCAGATAATTACAGAATGAAAAATAACTAAGAGAAAGAAAATCTGTCTTCATTAATAAAAATGCCTCACTGAAGGTACTGTTCAGTACCTTTTAAATTTCATGATATTTTCATTTTACACACACACACATACACACACACACACACACACTTGTATCTGCCTGTTTTCAGTAAATAGAGTTCTCCACTTACTCTGACACCCAGATCTCAGATGGGACTTGGACAGTAAAGAAAACTGAATTATTTTCAACCATGAGTAGGATATCCTATATAGCAGGCACTGTTTTAAGGTATAAAATATAATTACATTTAATTTTTGTATCAACCCTGAAGAACTCAGGTTCCAGCATAGCTGATAAATAATCACATGTTGGGGTCCTGGCAGCTGGGCTCTGGTGTCCGTGGTCCGAGCTGCATGCTGTTTTAGCCCAGTAAGTTTGTTAATAAGGAGCAAACCTTTGCTGGGTAGACCTGCGGGAGTGTATTATGACAGCAGTTGGGGGTGAACTGTTCGTAGTTCCTTCTCATGTGAAGGTGCCTCACCATCGCTGTGTGTGAGCTCTGGCACCAGGGCAGGCTGGTTCCCAGAAGCTTGCATCTGTGCTGTACCTTTTGAAGTCATGCTTCGCTGGGTCTTTGATGTGTTCCCTCTGCCCAGGCTCCTTTCAGGTGTCTGACTGCAGCTGAATGGTAATGGTGCCGTTCTTCACCGGTAACGCAGTAGAACCAGGTCTCTTTTATCCTTGTGGTGTTGGCCACAACGTGCTGGATTATGGGGGAAGTTTATTTTAACTCATCAGAATACTGAGTTTAAGGTTTGTTTTTGGTTGTTATTTTATGTGTCTAGTCCATCCAATGACAAATTCAATTAAACACTTAAAAATTTATGGAAACATCAAGTGCTCTATTCAAAAGCCATGTGGTAAATGAATTTTATTTTTGTTTTGGCAAGCAAGGCCTGGATAAAAAGTCTTAAGGATCATTTCCTTTCTGGCCCTCACTGAGGTGCAGCTTTTCTTCACCTCCTTTCTGTCGGGCTCTCATCTCATGCTTCTGTTAATTCTGTAATGCATTTATTTCCAGGCTTGTTGGAATAGTGAAGGATGTCAGCTGTGGCTACAACCCTAAACTGAGAACTCCGAAGACATAGTAACTGTAAATATACTTTTCTTTCTGTTTTGAATCATCAGTCTGATTTTCACAATCATAACTTATTTTGCATTATTTGAATAATTTCATGGTGGACTGTTTACTTTGACTCTTTTTCCGTTGTGGCTTGCTTTTTCTTGCTCCCTGCCCCCACTCCACCCTCCCCCTGCTATTATAGTTACAGGAAACAGAAAAAAAAGTTAAGGAAAGTAAATTCACTGGGAAAATTCTGAGTGGCTTGAAGGATGCTTTGGACAAGGAAGCTTTAGGACTGGAGCCATTGCCTGTTGACTTGTGTCTAGACATCACCAAGTGTGGAGGACTTGTCTCCGGTGACCTTCTCTGCACCAGACAGCGGTCTCTGGGAGGGTGTGTGGGAAGCCCCCGTCAGTTCCCCATGGGAGCCCTCCTCTCGGCCGCAGGGGTCCTGCGCCCTGTGTAGCTGAGCTGCTGCAGGACTGTGGAAACCGGAGGAAGGCCCGGCCTCTGTCTGGCTGCCGTCCTCCTTGTCTCTGTCTCTCCGGGTTCCGCCCACACTCACACAACGGGCAGTCTAATTGGATGCAGGATTTTGCTCAAGGGAGGAAGGACATGCTGGAAAAAGGATCGATGGCTCTGAATCCCAAATTGATATTGATCGCTGGATAATTCTCAGTGAGCCATGGTTTTCGTTAATCAGCAGTGCAGATTGATAAGATTAATGAATGTGGTTGAGAGGATAGTAGTGGGCCAGAACCTGGAAACCACATATTCCCACCTGTGCTCCTCAGGGAAAATTCAGAGAGGAAGGAGGAGGAAGAATTAGATTACTGGTTGTCCCGGCTCTTCCGGGTTGGCTCCTTGGGAGACCACTCTGCCGTCACCAACTAGGAGAGCAGAACAGGCTGTTAGCCCTACAGGTCAAGAAAAGGAAAACCATCAGTATTTCGAAGATTACACATCTTATAGTTATTTACATAAAGAGTAAATAACTGGGTAAAAAGATAACTTGAGGGAATATTTTTTGCTAGACTGAATTTATATATTTAAAATATTTTTAATTCACTATCAGAAAGTTTTAAATTTCAAAATAAATTGTTAGGTTAAAAAAGCGAGACTAACAATAATCTAGACATTGCTGTCTTAAAAAAGACTTTTCAAAGCTGGGGAGACTCCTATTTGTTTCGGTTACAACTTGAAGTCTATCTCACATTTATATCCTCTCTTAAAACCATTTTTAAATTAAAATGCTGTCTAGATATGAGCAAACATCTTGGGATGTAGTACACTGACATGTAACCCTTTAAGAAGAAATGCTAACTCAGTGAGTGTGTATCATTTTGATTTAATAGATCAAGATACCAGGAAAAATTTTGGAAGAATTATTGCCCCCGGAATTTGCATTTAATATTTGTCAATTTATCAAGTATATTAAAAGGTGTCTTGCAAACTTCAATGGAAGTAAGCATCAAAATATCCAGCTTAATATTGTTGAAGAATTGGTAAATAAGTTCTGGCCCGTGTGTTATAATCTTAGGTCTCAGTTAGGAATTCACAGAAAGATTAAGGTACATTTTAGTCAAGCCCTTTTATTAGGTCTATGCAAGTCATTGTGGAAGGGGAATTAAAATTCATTGAACTGCTGTATATAACAATTCTCTGTAAGTAGTGCCCCAAAGTACTCGAGGGACACCCTTCAGTAACAGAGGTGTAAAAAGGAGAGGAATTATTTTAAGGAATTAATCATGGCCTTGATTTCCATATATTACGAGTGAGGTGGAATTCATCTGATGCTGGCAGAGGGAGGAACAAGGGCAGCCGACCCCAGGCAGCGATGTGATGGGCCTGACGTGCCTACAGACCAGGAGCCAGCCTGCTGCGGTGGCGGGATGCCGGTGGAGAGCACCAAGGGGGTGCACAGAGGGGCCACAGCCACGCGGTCTTGTTTGGACTTGCAGACAAATCTTAAGGATTTCGGCTTGTATTTTTAGTGTTAGGGAAAGTCATTGGAATGTTTTAATCAAATGAGTAACATGAGTTGTCATTGGCTTTAAAAAGATCATTCTGACTGCCGCATGGCGAGTGATGTTCGGACAAGGGGTGGGGATGGAGAGACCTCTGGAGGCGACTGCAGCTGGCCGCGGGAGCCAGGGCGCCAGGCATGGGGCTGAGGACAAAAGTAAGATCCAGGGCATCTTAAAGAAAAAAGGGAAAGGATTTAAACTGGATGTGGGAAATAAATAGTAGCAAAGCATCAAGAACAAGTGGAGGATTTTCCCAGATCAAAGGATGAAGCTCCCATTTATGGGGCTGAGGCTAACTGGGAGGTGGAGTTCCTCTGGACATCCTGAGATGTCCACTAACATGGATGAGAGAGGCTGGGGTGCAGGGAGGAGGCTGGTGGAGATAGAGATGTGAGTTTCTGTAGCTAATCACTTTTGCCTGAAGTCACTAGACTGAATGAGACCATTTAAAGAGTGAGTGTAGGTAGAGAATAAATTTGAAGACTGATCCTAGAGCACTCTCGGAGATTTGGAAGTAGGGGAGATGAGGAGTGAGGCAGAAGGCACTCAGGAGACTGTGTATCCATGCAGCCCTCTGAGGAAAGTATATTAAGGACAAGGAATTGATAACCTTATTGAAATTCTGTTTACAGTTGAGCACCAGGGAGGGTGCTCAAAAAATAAAAGCAGGCTGGAATTTGGAGGAAAAGCTTGATCAGGTTGTATTTTTTAAAATATTTTACTTAGTTGCCTTTAGAGAGAGGGGGAGGGAGGGAGAAAGAGAGGGAGAGAAACATTGACGTGAGACCTTTCAGTTTGCGGGCTGGTAGTCAATCCACTGAGCCACACCAGCCAAGGAATTGTAGGCAGCAAGTGTAGACAGTTGTCTCGAACAAAAAAGGAACTGAGTATTTGGAGTAGGAAAGGAATCAAGAGTTCTGGGTTTTCATTTTGTTTTTTAAAACATGAAAATAAGCCCAGCATGGGGGTGATCCAGTTGGGAGGTCCAAGGGGCACGGGGTGTTGGATGATGCCCGCTGCACTGCTGCCCTGGAGTTGGCCAGATGGGGTGGGATCCAGTGCAGAAAAGGCCCTGGGTGGGGTGCAGGGCGGAGGGGGGCGCCCAGGGCAGGCACACACACTCTTTAGTAGGTCAGGGGGACTGACAGAGTGTATGGGCACGGATTCAGGTTGGTAATTAGACGTGATAAAAATAGGAGCGTTCTGGGTGTTTATTTATTTACTCGTTTATTTAATTTGGTTTTTTAGTTTTGATGGGCTGTCTTAGAGAGAGGAATGAAGGGTGTACAAATGAGAAGTCAGGGCTGGGGAAAGCAAGCAGTGCTAGAATGAAAGGAAGCCTAGTGGTCCATGGATTTTTATAACAGCTGTTACCTGCTATAGGGTCTGTCATATTCTGTCTCCATTCACCCCGGCCCTTCAGCCAACCCCCCCTGCATGTACTTGCTGCTTTCCCTTCCCCAGGCCTGTTGACACCATCCCATCATATGGATGCCAGGCCTCTACTGCACGGCACACGTTGAGTAAGGAGCTGAGACAACGCAGGGAGATTACAACACAGCCCCTCCTGCCTCTGTCTTTGAAAAATCCTTTTTCTCGTGCTTCAAAGCACTTGTTCCTCCTTCTGTGGGCCCTGGGTCCCTCAGACTAGGAACCTGCTGGGCACCCTCCTCAAGATAAATTTTAAATGGTAAAAAGAGTCATAGTATTACAAAGGAAACCAGTTAATGATGAACAGTTTTAAAAATATAAAAACACACGCGAGTCTTTTTGTGCATTAAACAATAAGCTTGAGTGGCAGGTAGCATGACAGCCCTAATTTTGAAGTAGTTAGTAAGTAAACAATGTGGTGAGATATTTGTAACAACTGAGATATGATCGGAAAACGTTTGTGATTTTCACGGGTGACAAGGCCGCAGTGGATTGGTCCTGAGATTTGTTGCCTATTTTGGTAACTAAAGGAAATGCTCAATTTCAGCTGAAGATTTAAAAAAAAAAAATAGATGAAATCGTCTCACCCATCCATGTTCTACCCTGCATTCTGTGCATGAACCGTTTAAGAGTATATAGGTTTCAGGTTAATCACTGAGAATCCAGCCTCCTACCCCCCCGTTTTCTCTGAGACCTACTCCAAGCAGATAACCCGGATTGCTTTTGTGCAGTGAACCTCTTTCTATCCATGGGCTTTTTTCCCTTTCTTCTTGGAAGGTGCTTGGCATTTCTTCTGCCTTCTGTTTCTCACAAAGCAGTAAATAGCCTTACTTGCCTTGTGTTGCGGGCAGATTGGCCTCTGCTGTTTAAATGTTTACTGCTTGTAGAAGATACTCATTGAATGCTTATTAAATACATGAATAGATGCTTCTCTTTCCAATGGGAATTCACAAACCTTGGTGTAAATTCACAAACCTTGGTGTTACAACTGTTTTCCTTCTAGGGAAGAAAAAGTCCTTGCAGGATTAATGAAATCATGCAAACCCCATTGGGGAACTCAGTAAAGTATGTAAATTCATCAGTCATTTCATGAAAGCGAATATCCTCACAAAGGAATAGGCTCGATTTCCAAATTTAAGTAATAATGTTGAATGCTCTATGACTTGCTGACTTTAGAAATAAAAGTATGGTTAACCTTAATATTGGGTTGGTCAAAAAGTCTGTTTATAGTTTTTTTCTGTAAAATAAAAGACATTTTCATTTTCATAAATAATTGTATTGATTTGGATATTTTGAGTATATTGGCTATTTCCTATTATTGAATTCTAGTGAGTAGAGGCCAGGGGTGCTGCTAAATGTCTTCCAAGGCATCCGACAGCCCCACAGCAAAGAATTATTTGGCCAAAATGTTAGTAGTACCAAGAAACTTTGCAAACCACTTTTGACATGTTCAGTTGGTCACAGTACCTTCTCCATACACTGCACAAATCTTTTTTGTGTGTTTCAGTTGCATTTTTACCTTTCTTGAAATAATAGAGCATAATACACTGAAATGTTGCTTATTTTCTTCCATCTTCAATATTAAAATGGCTGCACAAAAATTCACCAATTTCGATTTTTTTTGTATACTCTGATATGACGGCTGTCACAATGCAATCTAACAAAATTGCTTTGAATGAAGTTAAAGACAACTAAGTGCTACTAGAGCCATCGTATGGAAAAAAACTAAATGGACTTCTTGTTCAGCCCAATATCTTTAAGTTGCATGTTTAAAATTATACTTTTGATTTAAATTTTGCAGAAGATTAACACAAACATGAACTATCTTAAATTAAAGGGATAGAACTCAATGGCAGTAGAATTTAGTTTTGAGGCCCTGGCTGGTGTGGCTCAAAGGATTGAGGACTGGTCTGTGAACCACAGGGTTGCTGGTTCGGTTCCCAGTCAGGGAACAAGCCTGGGTTGCAGGCCAGGTCCCCAGGAGGGAGTATATGAGAGGCAGCCACACACTGATGTTTCTCTCCTTCTCTTTCTTCCTCCCTTCCCATATCTCTAAAAATAAATAAATAAACTCTTAAAAAAATAATTTAGTTTGGGGAAGTTGTCATTATTAGTTGTTTTTTGCCCTTAATATGAAGTTACTTTTTTCTATCAATTTCCTGAGTTAATTTTTTCACAGTCAACGAACTGATATTTTTTGAATACACACCTCTAATTTAGATAGCTATTAATTATATTTTATCTTATAGTATTTTTATTGTTGTTTTTCATGATTCTTTTTTTTGTTTGTTTGTTTTTTTTAAAGATTTTATTTATCTTTAGAAGGGAAAGGAAGGAGAGAAGGAAAGAAGTATCAATGTACGGTTGCCTCCCGTGAGTCCCCTGCTGGGAACTGGCCTGCAACCTAGGCATGTGCCCTGACTGGTAATCGAACCGTGATTGTTTGGTTCGCAGGCCCGCGCTCAATCCACTGAGCTATGCCAGCCAGGGCGTTTTTCATGATTCTTTAATTATTGAATGGTTATTGGAATTTTTACATTTGTATTTATGCCAACATGAATAAAGTCATTTGAGGCAATTTAAAACTGTTAGATCAGGGCTTGGCATATGGTAAGTATTATACAGTAAGAATAAGGAACTATAACCATACATATACAGAAACATTTATTCTTTCCAACTAGATTATAATCTGTGTAAACTCTTTGAACATGAGACTTTGTGTCTTGTAATCGTTCTTTGTTTGTGTTGTATGTCTGCTTCTCCCAGACACACCTGGCACAATGGCCCATAGTACATTATCAGTACATGCGTGTTGTAGGAATGGACACCCTTAAGGAGGGGTGGTGATATAGAGTGGGAACAGGTGGAGAAAATGGAGATTTTTCTGATTACTCCTGCTAAGGATGAACACAGTTCCCCTCTTACCTATTCGTATTCAGTGCAATTAGTATTTCTCACATATACAAAATGGGTGTGGTTATTGCAGGTGGAAGAAGTGTGAGGAGGTACAGTATTCAGCCAGGACAGTCTGGGATGGCTGTCTTGATTCTTTATTGCCAGCCTCTCTTCTCACTGGCTGTATATAGGCCACATCAGTTGGACAGCATTTTGAATATCATCTGTGGGCTTAAGTGAATATTTGAAAGAAACTATATACAGTTACTCTGTGTAGATAGAAAAAATATGTATACGCACACATACATGAATATTACTATATTTATATATACACACACATATATATTGGTATGAGGCATTGATAGGAACTTTAGCATATAATCAATATAAATCATTTATAAATTAAAGAATCTATATAAATTGGTAAGCTATATTTTAATATGAGAAAAATATGATATTTAACATTGAACATGCTGCCTTTTCTAATTCCACGAGGCAGTCATAGTAATGAAAGTGCACGATTGGTTTGATTGCATTTAGGTACTTGCCAATTCAGTAAGGGGATCAATATTTTATAGGGTCATGAAAACTAATCAGTAGTATTTTCTTCATGTAATGATAAGCACCCCCATTAAAATTAACTCACTTCACGTACTGTATTTTTTGATCATCATTGTCTTATTTCTCCCCTCAAAAAGGCGGAGCAACTACTGCAGTGTATATAAAGTAATTTTATACTTGCCAGTTGATCTTCCCTTGGGGGCTACTGTAGTTTTTATAAATAGCTTGCTGACTTCGAAGAAACGTAGTTCTGTTCTTAGGAACTCATCTGGAAAGGGGATTTCTTTGGGGATATGGAGACCATGTGTGGAATTTCAGCTGCAGGAAAAATTCTGGGATCTAGACAAAGAAATATTGGGTGGTTTCAAATTGAGAGTCCGTTTGTGAAAAATTGGTTTGCTCTTAATAGCCACGTTTTGTTTGTAGAACCTAATATATTGTGGACTCACGTCCCCGGTCTGGAGTTTTCCGACGCCTGGGGACCTGCAAACACAGATTGGGACCGCTGGTCGTATTATCCTTGTCAAACATGCTGATTGGAAGTTGTATATTCTTGATTTATTAAAAATGAGTGAATGCTGTTTATTACTTAAAAATGAGCAATTTGTTCAGTTTACTAAATTTTTCATGGCATGAAGTTCGTGGAGTAAAAATAACAGAAAGGTCCCTTGGGAAAGACTTGTGCTGGTTTGTAGTCTGACCTGTACAATTGTCATATTATGAGATGTTACTTCTAAAAATTTTTATTGACTGATGTAATATATTAATTTGTAAAGCTTAAGAACATAAACTATTTAACTGAATTTAACTGGTTTTGAAAAATGAGCTGTAATTGACATGTTATATTGGTTTCAGGCCTACAACAAAATGATTGGGTATTTGCATGTATTGTGAAGTGATCACCACAGAAAATCCAGTTAATATCCATTCACCACACATAACTACAGATTTTTTCTTGTGATGAGCACTTTTAGTATTTACTTTCTTGCTGTCAAATACGTGACATGGTATTATTACCTGCTGTCACCATGCTGTGCATCACATCCGGACTGACATATTTTATAACCGGAAGTTTGTGCCTTTTAACTGATTTTACCCACTTCTGAATGTTGCTCTATAGTGAATATCAAAGTTTGAAATACTTTTTAATCCTGCCTGAAAATTTTTGATTAAATATGGAAGTGGTTTTACGATATTTCTCTGACGAGAGTATGTGTGGAAGCTGATATATCTTTTATGTATTAATTTCCTAAGTTTAATGGATGTGTGATACTGAATTCATAGTTCTCAAAATACGTTTTTATTGTACTTGGCTTAAAAGATATCCAAAATAAGCTTTGCTATTTTCAGGGCCTGTATTATTATTTTCTTTCTTTGTTTCTTTTTACTTTTCTCTTTCCTTTTTTCCTTGAAGACGCAAAGGGAGGTCATGGTTAGACTAGCAGCAGATGCTTTAAAATCTCTGAACACATAGTGCACTTCACCCTCAATTGCTCCACATCAGTTTAGAAACACTGAAGCTGTTATTGAAGACTGAATTTTATATGAATTAATTTTGAAAATTTAAAACAAATATTAAATGAATAATTGTAGAATTGCCCTGGTTTATAGTGCAATTTAATTTTAAGCAAGGTGTACTTATCACAAACTATTTATTTACTTATTTGTTTACTGTTATTGTTCAAGTACAGTTGTCTCCATTTTCCTGCCACCGCTCCCCCTCACCCCAGCCATCCCTACTCCCCACCTTGAATCCTACCCCTCTTACTTATCACAAACGTAAATAGCTAAAATATACCGATAAGTTTCTTGTTCTAGCAATTTATATTTATTTTCTTAATGATGGTGGTTTTAAAATTTGTAACATAAATTCTTCCTACACAAGTTAAATTTACTTTCTTATTTAATCTATAGTTGAAGGAAAAGTAACTGAGCTATTTGCATTTTCTGTGCTCTACTTTCCCCGTGTGTGAAGGCTGCCATGAAGTTGTCTAGCTCTCTTCGCTTCGAACCCCATGCTTCCTTGTCTAACAGCCTTAGTGAGGATCCTGAAATGATAAAAGTTAATACGATGCTCTACTATAGTCCTCTTGTAAAAAGAAAGCAAAAATTATATGATAATAATTTATTTTTTATAAAAAGTTTTAACAAAAGCATTTAAAAATGGCATGAATTTCTGTATGGAAATGCTTGGGCATGACCATACCAGGAATAATAAAATAGTTGGAGTCTTGTACATAGCTACAAGTGCAGGCTTAAAAAAAAATTGCCATATCAGCGATGCAAAAACAAGTGGTGTTGAGATTGTGAATGCAAGTTTTTTTTTAATTTTTAAAATTTATTTATCTTTAGAGGGGAAGGGAAGGAGAGAGGGAGAGAAATATTAATGTATGGTTGCCTCTCGTGTGTCCCTCACTGGGAACTGGCCTGCAACCCAGGCATGTGTTCTGGCTGGGAATCGAACCATGATCCTCTGGTTCACGGGCACTGCGCTCAATCCACTGAGCTACACCAACCAGGGCCATGAATGCAAGTTTTTGATAGGGTGAATCACTTTTGACAAGGTTCTGAACAGAAAAAATTCTTAATTTGCATAGCTGTGTTCTTGAAAACTTCTGTGTGTATTAAATATCTTTAGTATTATGTGTTTCTATAAAATGGAGTAAGGTTCTATATTCAGATAATTATAAATGTATTTTTCACTCTCATGAGTCTCTGCTCATGCATTCAAAGTCTCGAGGGACCCAATAATAGTCTCTGAGGTTCTTCTCTGTGTTGCAGTAAACATGGCCAACCTCTTTTCAGCCCATGAAAAGCAAATAATATTTGCTAGCCATCATGCAAGCCAAAAATGTAATCACTAACTTTCAAAAAGCCCAGCCCTAGGTCATTCTCTTGAGAACCCCTGCTCAAGGCTAAACTCTTAAAGTTAGGGTCTGTTTTCTAATGCATCAGAGTTTTTATCCCCTCTCTGTAGAATAGCTACTTTTTCCTATTTCATATGTTAATATAGTCAATAGGTATAGAATCTTCATATTCACTTATTTCAGAATAAGGTTAATATCTATCGAATGGTATAGACTCTAATAATCTCCATGTAACAATAAATTTTTAAGCAAATCACTAGTTGCTAATGAATTGTTGTGGGTGACTACCAGAGAGAGTTCCTCTCCTGTGAAAGGAATCTCACTTCATGTGAAGATGGAGCATTCTATTTTAAAAGATGCAGGGGTATGATAATACCACCAAACTTTTATAGAGCACTTACCTAACAGTTTTGTTGCTTGCTTATTTTTAAGTTGGCTAACCCTCTGATGAAGCAGGCATTGGTAATATCTTCATTTTACAAAGGAAAAGTAAGAGACAGAGAGAGGTCAATGACCTTGCTCAAGGCCACAGAACTCTGAGGTGGTAGGGCCAGGACTTAGACTCCGGTTTTTCTGACTCTGCAGCAGTTCCTGATAAGTCGCGATGGTGTTCAGATGAACCTTTCAAAGTGGATCCTCACTGTTGAAATGTGTCTGGTACAGACCCTCAGAGAAGCTCTCCTAATTTCCTTTCTGATAATGTTTATCTGTGATTCCCTTTATTTCCCCTCCTTTTTAGTCAGGGAGATGTATGGGATATAAAAGTGAAGTATACACAGAAACCTACTTGGTGTTATTTAAGTGTCAAGATGGCAATGAGAAATGGATGGGGCCTGAGGGCCTCAAGCTTGCCAACATCCCGATGCTCATCAGTGATGATGAGCAAGTGAGCTTACTCTGCCTGTGTGGTCTACAATGGTAGAAAGTATGGAAATACTGCTATATTTTCTACCTAACAAAATTAGGAATAATATAACCCAGAAGGCAAAAGACAATGCTTATTTTTTTTCAACCCTCGCATCTTCAACTGATGGGACAACAAAGTTTTCATTTTTCTGGTGCCCAGTACCAGTGAAGAAGAGTTTACATGACTGCCAGCTGTGGTGATACCTTTGGGATTGCTAGACAGACAGTGCCTCCTACTCTCCTGTGTGTCGTCCTTCTCAGGATTAATAAAGTGACTTAAAATAAATAAGGTATATGCACAGATCAAACGAGTTCTTGTTCTTGACTAAAATAATCAGATTTTAACTTGCATTTAAAATGTAGACAGGCTCCCCATTAAAAATAGCATTTGGTTGCAGTGCTGAAGCAGCCTCATCCAGTTTTCTGCTAAAAGACTAGTGAAGACCTAGAAACAAACAAACACAGTAACAGAGGAACAAAGTCTGACACTGAATTGCTTGAAAATTTAATGCTTTTTTCCCCGCCTACAAGGGATTGGACTGGGAAATACAGGATTGTTTCATGAAACGACTAACCCGGCCAGTCCAACACCATGATCTTTCAACAGTAAGAAGATGGGGCAGCAATCCCTCCAATGCAGGGGCGATGTTTTTCTGAGGATGCTGTTGTGGTTACCATCACTTATGCCTTCATCATCTCATGTCTTTTCCCATCTGTCTGGCAGCTGCAAGAGCATAGAAAGCAGCAAGTGCATGAAACAGTGGGAGAGTTGGAGGCACTAACTACTCCATCCTAGGGGAGCAGGTCACCTCAGGTAGAGGGATCGAGGTGGGAATGGAGAACTGAAGTGCAGGCATTTCAGTCTTCAGGTGATTCTTTCCAGACCAGCGGTAGTTAAGGAGGAGGTTCCCTTGCAATCCAGAAGGTCAGCTTTAAATGAACTGAAGTTACTGGGAATTAGGCCTGCTATACTTTATGTTTAACTGTATTCCTGCTACAGGATAGAAAAGGGATTTCTTTTAAAAATATTTTATTTATTAGTTTTTATTGTATTTTCCATTACCATGTATCTTCCTGTACCTTTTTCCACCCCCAGCAACCCCACAAGCACCACACTGTTGTCCATGTCCATGAATTTTTTCTTTCTTTCATTTTTGCTCAATCCCTCCACCAATGGTGTATTTCACAGAACTAGAAGAAATATTTCAAAAATGTTTGTTGCTATATGGAACCACAGACGGCCCCACATAGCAACAGAGATCCTAAGAAAGAAGAATGAAATTGGAGGAATCATGCTACCTAATATCAAACTATACTACGAGGCCATAGTAATCAAAACAGCATGGTACTGGCATAAAAACAGACACATAGATCAATGGAACATAATAGAGAACCCAGAAATAAACCTACACCTTTATAGTCAATTAATATTTGACAGAGAAAGCAAGCACATACACTGGGCTAAAGATAGTTTATTCAATAAATGGTGTTGGGAAAATTGGACAGATATGTGCAGAAATATGAAACTAGACCACTTTCTTAACCACACACAAGAATAAATTCAAAATGGATTAAAGACTTAAATGTTAGCCATAGTTGGTACAGCTCAGTGGATTGAGTGCCGGCCTGCAAACCCAAGTGTTGCTGGTTCAATTCCCAGTCAGAGTACATGCCTAGGTAGCGGGCCAGGTCCTTAGCAGGGGGCATGTGAGAGGCAACCATACATTGAGGTTTTTTTTTAACTCTCTTTCTCCCTTCCCCTCTGTCTAAAAATAAATAAATAAGTTAAAAAAGTCTTAAATGCTAGCTCTGAAACCATAAAAATCCTAGAAGAAAACATAGGCAGCAAAGTCTCAGACACTGCTCATAGCAATATTTTATCAGGTATAACTAATTAGGCCATGGAAACAAAAGATAAAAATAAATGGGACTAAAGCAAACTAAAAAGTTTTTGCATAGTGAAGGAAAACATCAACAAAATAAAAAGACAACCTACAGAATGGGGGACCATATTTGCCTGTATATCTGGTAAGGAGTTAATATCCAAAATTTATAAAGAACTTGTAAACCTCAACACCAAAAAAAGCCCCAAACAACCCAATTAAAAATGGGCAAAGGATCTGAATATACACTTCTCCAAATCAGACCTACAAATGGTCAATATACATATGAAAAGATGCTAACCCTCACTAATTACCAGAGAAATGCAAATTAAAACCACAATGTGTCAGCTCACACCTGTCAGAATGGCTATCATCAATAAATCCACAAACAACAGGTGCTGGTGAGGCTGTGGAGAAAGGGGAGCCCTTTTGCACTGTCGGTGGGAATGCAGACTGGTGCAGCCACTGTGGAAAGCAGTATAGAGATACCTGAACAATTAAATATGAACCTGCTTGACCCAGCAATCTCACTTCTGGGAATATATTCAAAGGAACCCAAAACACTAAGTTGAAAGAACATAAGCACCCCTATGTTCATTGCAGTGTTGTTTACAATCACCAAGACATGGAAGGAGCCCAAGTGTCCATCAGTGGATGAATGGATAAAACAACTATGGGACATTTACACAATGGAAGACTACTAGGCCATAAAAAAGAAGAAAATTTTACCCTTTGTGGAAATGTGGATGGATCTGGAGAACATTATGCTAGGTGAAATAAGGCTTCCAGAGAAAGACAAATGCTATGATTTCACTCAACAAGAGAAACAGAAACAGACTCACAGATAAAGAGTGGGACGTCAGCTAAGAGTTGAGGAAGGTTGTGGGGGTGGGGGATTGAGCAAAAAGAAAAAGGACTCATGGACATGGACATCAGTGTGGCGATTGCAGATGGGAGGGGTATTAGGAGACGAAATGGTAATGGAACAATATAATTAAAAATTTAAAAAACTTATACATGTAAACAAATGATAAATACAAATGACTAATAAATATTTAAAAAATCCAGTCTTACTGTTATGCAAATAAATGCCCATGAGAATAAAAATGAATTCTCACTTTGTGCCAGTCAAGTTAACAGATATTGTCAAGTGCACCCTTCTAGCACAAGTTCAATGAAAAGTGCTGTTAGAAATGCACATTTAGTTGGTTGGGCAACATTTTCTTAAAAAGGTTAGCATTTTATCTAAAGGAATAATGCCTATGTAATAAGACATATATAAAGATAAGAGAAAATGAAAAAATTTAGTAAACTATGACAGACGTAAATGTAGTAATAATTTATAGCTATAAAATCATGGCTTTGAAATTGTTTAATGCAATAGAAATGCTCTCTCTTTGTAATACAGATTCAGGGTTTCCTAAGCTGGATGCTAACAGATGAACAGGAAAAGTCTATTAACGTGGAAAATAAATAAAATAACCACCCAAGTTTGTTATGATTTGCCTCCTAGGACATTTATGATTTGAGAGTCATAATTAATGTTAGCACTTTAGAGGCTCTGAGGAATCCTGCAATAAAGATAGTTGCTAACTTTGCTCTAACTGCTTTATATCATTTTATTCCACAGAACACTGTTTTCAGTGGAACAGATATTAACATATTATAATTTTCCATAAGATTGTTCCTTTAATACCAGTTTGGGAAACAATATATTAAATTTAATAAAAGAAATGGAATTAAATATACCAAATAACTTAAAATGATCTCAACAGTGGAATTGTTTTGTACTTATATGTAACTCTTACATTTTCCTTAATAAGAATTTATTCAACAACAGTGTAATCCCTGTTTTAGTAAGAAAATACAGCAGTTTTTTTAAAACTAAATTTGGGGAACTACAGCTGTAAAATGTTGTGGTCATTAGAGGATATAAAATGAGTTCATTATCTTGATGGGATTTCATGATGTCTTGTTGTTACAGAACCTCAGATTAGGTATTTATTTTAAAATGTGGAGAGAGAGATTTTGACCTACTCTCGAATGCACACAGAGTTGCTTCCTTCTTAATTCTGTGAATGATGAGTTCCAATGGACCAAAAAACTGAGTTATCCTGAGTCATAGTAGAGTGAATAGAGTTGTTTTCTATTTCATCATTTTGTCCTAATCATAGAACTGAGTGCAATCCTTGTCTTATTTGTTATTAACCCCAAACATGAAAAATGGGACAGGGAGGTTAGCCATCGATGGTGGAGGGGGTGTGTGTTAGTGGGCTCGTGCACACGTGTGTGCATGCCATGTCTGTTTAACTCTCTAACTTCTTCCTCATTTTCCTCACTTGTCATACATCAAAGTTAAAGACACTGTAAGCCTATCTCTTCAGAGTCTTTCCCACCCTTTCCAAATGAACTTCAATTCTTCTAATTATTCACAGGTGAGATTAAATCAAAAGAATTTCTGTTCATGTTATTATTCTGTTCCTCTTCTTTTTCTTTTAGAGATGACTACCTTTCTTTTCACAGGTATATTAATAGATAAGCATGTCAATATAGTTTACTATTGCCATATCATATTATGATATTAATACAAAAATTTTAGGCTAAAAGGCAAATCTGGAAGTGATTTAGATCCTTGCCTTTTTGAAGAATTTGAATTGTGGTCCCATCAGACTGTCTAGAGCAAGTTAAATTGGGAGGTGAAAGAATTAAGCTTCAAGATGTTACACTTTATCTTACAAAGCATAGCATTCACTTTAAGTTGTAAAGTGAAGTTGAAAGAAATGTATGTTCTAGTTAATAATTCTTAAAAAGCCCAGTTCTTCATCTTTTCAGTTATTCAAGTTAATTTTTGTGTGATTTAAACTGAAGACATCAGCACACGCAAATACCCTTCTCACGAGGGTTGCTCTCATGCCGTGGAGCCGATAAGCCGGTCCTATTTTATGTACCGCAGTGTACGCAGGGTCAAAGCATTTCTCCCCCCGCGTTAATTAACTGGGTAAGACACTTTCAGAAGATCTCGTGCACATTTATTTTTAGAACATTCAAAGTCCTGGAACCCTCATATGGTCGGCTCCTGCATTCTTGACTTGGTGAGCACTTTGATCAGTGTAGTGCGGCAGTTTTGCAGCCAAATCCCAAACCAGGTGGCATAAAGATGATGGCCCTTTAAACAGCAGGCTGCATTCAGCGACAAGGCTTTGAAAAAAGAGTTGATGTGCAGTAATAACAACAGTAATTGAAAAATCTGTGAAAATAGCAAATGCAACGTTTTTGAGTGGCTTTGGCCCAGAATGTGAGCAATAGTATGTAAATGAATGATAGGTAGTGTGGTTAGGATTTCAAAAGTAATTCATTTCCATTTTACCCAAGGAAAAATGCCCCTCTTCCTGGTCCCCAGGAGCTCAGTTAATGATTTGCATTGTGACCAGTGTGGTTTTGGAGATCTTCATCTGTAACTAATTAGAACTTGGTTTTTTGTTTGTGGAATTTCTACCTCTCTGGTGAAACTTCCTAATTGGAATAAGAGAAGCTAATTTCTCTTCAGGGATTCTCTCTTCACAGATGGTTCCCTAACCCTTCCTAAACTGGGTGAAGTTCTTCTGATAGAGGGAGAAATTGAAAGTTGAAAGAATTAATGAGGCTGTTTATTTTATATACAGATTTCACTAATGAAAATTTGGTCACCCCTGGGTAAGGGGGAAATAAAGTAAGGTCTGAGGATTAGATGATGTAGGCTGCAGACTTGAAGAGCAAAAATTGTGTATTTAGAAGCATTTAGAGACCCAGAACATCATTAAGATGCTGAGCAAGTATAATACTGTTTCCAAAATAGTCATCAGATGTTATGGACTGAGATAAAGATAATCTCAAAGGGCAGCTCTTGAGGGCAAGGGCCGCTTCCTGTTTATTTTTTAATTCCTAGGTCTTAAATAGCAGTTTTCACACAATAGGTTTGCTGAAGTATCCATCAAGTAAATTGAAAAACTGACGCATAAGGATTCAATATATGAATTAAATGGTTTGTATCTATGTTAATTAAACTTCTGTTGGTCTCTGTAGCGAGGTACATTCTTTCTTTTAAAAGAAGATGTTCAGTACTTATAGATACTCATTTTATTCAGTTTTTATAGGAGTTCTTCTTCCTGTTAATAACCATTGAGATCACAGTATGGTAAATTCTGTGTAACAGAGTTACCAACAAGCTTGGAGTTTTGGAGGCCTGAGTCATCTTGCATTTCTGGTACCACTCCATCTTAGAGGTTTTAGAGTTTGGTCCACTTGGAAGTTCACTGTCACGTCTGTGTCTGTTTCTTGCACAGATTCCCATTTCACTCCATGTCATCCCATCCTATTCTTCATTCCTTCATATGCGTGTATATATTTTTCACTTTCATCTTGAGAGGTATCTTATAGTGCAGTGATTAAGGGAAAGGATGCTGTGGCTACACTGGGTTCAGAATTCAGTTCTGCTACTTATTAGCTCGATGATCTAGGATAAATTATTTAACTCCTCTGTGCCTCAGGTTCCTGATCTGCAAAAACTGGGCGAACAGTACCACTTATCTCTCAGAGCTGTTGAAAGATTAAATGTGATGATACCTGTAAAGTGCTTAGAACAATGTGTGGTACATATCTAAATTCCTTGCTCTATGAAGGCTGATTAGAGCTTGGTATTGCCTGTTTCATCAAAGAGGTTTCCTGACCTAGTTTGACCAAATCTGAACTCTTCCATTGGTGTGCCCCTCGCATGCCCTGAGAGTTCCTACACCACTCTCCACACTGTCCCAGTCACCCGAATTCCGTCTGTCTTTAGAATTAGGAGGGTCCATGTCAAATGTTTTATCCTACCCCTTGTTTTACTACCAAAGTAAAGGGTCAGCATCAATCCTTTTATCCTGACCTCTTCCGAGACAGAAATAAAGAGTTGATCCCTGACCTCACACAGCACATGTCACCAGAGGAGACTGCAGACTTTCGGGGTGTAGGCACAGAATCATGCTTTTCAGCATCTCTGTTCTTTATGGCAGCACTGAGCAAAAAAGCTCCCCGAGAAACACATGCTGATTGTAAAATTGTTCCGGTTGCTAATCTCTCTTCCAAAAGAGAAATTGAGGAATGGTGTGTGATGACCTGGGTCAGAGTAGAGTTACGCTATGTACAGTTTCAGTTGTGCGCTTATTAATAGACCAGGACTAATCAAAGGCTGTCTCCCACTGACAGTCTCTGTCGTTTGAATAAAACAGAATCATCATAAGGCTGAATTTCATCCAGGTAGGTGAATAGTTTGTATTCACTGCTTATTAAAGTTCGTTTGTGAAGGAATAATACCTTTTAGTGGAAATAATAACAGTAGTTGCCAACTTCATGGGGTGCTACTATGTGCCATACAGGACCTGTCTACTAGCACCGAATCTTGACTGCAAAGCCTTAAAAAAAAGAAAGGCAAGATGACTTGGAAGATTTCAAATTTGATAAAAACGTCAAAACATGTTTAATGAAAGATTTTCATTTAGAAGAGTTTCGTGTTTAATAGAAATGGTGCTTCTAGGTAGCTCCCCAGGCTGTGCCTGGCTCTGGAGGATGGTGGCTGCTGGTCGTCCCCACATTAAGTACCGCCGGACAGTAGGGGCCCTGGCCTTGGCGGTGTGGAGTGGAGAACAGCACTGCCAGGGTGTTCCTTTCCCCTGAAATCTCTCGAAGATCTTGAGGCTGTTCAAGCTGAAAGGTGAAGAAATTAGTAGCACTCGGTATTTATTTTGCAATTGCTCTTTGGTTTCTAATTTGGGTTGTGTATTTTCCTTTAATGCTTCGTTTTGACATAATGTATTTTAAAATGGACTTTTCCTGTGGATAAACATTTTATGATATGATTTTTCTCAAGTTCTAGGCGGCAAGGTGGCTGTGTTTTGTTTACTCGAATCATTTGTGATGAGAACCAGACTCAAACTTATTTCAGAAATAGTGTTAATTATACAAATGAAAGAGGCAGATATCTTTTTGATGCATCTACACATCTCAGAGTTGCTCTGTAGTGCATTCCTGAAACCATAGCTAAGTAATCATACAGCATCTTTTAATGTTGGCAGGTATTTTATACTTGCCCATTAGAAGTTATATTTATTTAATGACCACACAATATTGTGCGGTTTCAGGCAGAATGAGATTCAATACATGAGTAGGTAGTGTATGGCAGTGAGGTTAAGGGTGACGGAAGAGAGATACAAATCTACATGAGGCATTGAAGATTTAAATTGTTCCTTTAACTAATGCAGATTTTGGTTGGTATCAGATTGGTATTTATGAAAACAAAATAAAAGTAAACAAGATGGTTGGTCAGGCTTTGTTCTCGGGTATCAACATTTCGTGTAGGCAGAGTTTTAGGAACGTGTGTTGTAATAGCACTGTCTTGGAAAGAAACAGTGGACATGCCCCAAGCGCCCACCTTTATAATGACTGGAATCCGGGCTCTAGGAGAGCCCGTCTCGGGTACACCTCGGACTGGATTTCAGCCTGCCTCCCACGTTGCGTCTCCTCACAGCAGGTGGGAGGTAGTGGTGGCAGGTGGGCGGATGTCATAATAAACCCCCGATTATTAAAAAATCACCACCAGTGTACTATGTAGGAGATTTTGGCAGGGGAGGGGAGGGGTGGAGGGGGAACTGAGAAGTCATTCTGGGTGTTAGGATAACCAATTGTTAGCTACTATTTCTGAGCCATGTAGTTTAGTTTTTTTGTTTTATATTTTGCATTACACATAAACATATTTTAATAGCTTAGTGGCATATGGTGGTTCGGTTTATATTTTACAAGTCATATACTGCAGTACAATAATTTATAGAATTTTAAGATTTATGACTATAGTGTGGATTAATTTGGTAAAATATAAATTTAGTGTTTTTTTATTTATTAAAACTAATATAGAATGTAGTATATAGTTCAAAACAAATCTGTTCATTGTGTTTCCTACTTGAAATCTTTCAACAGTTCCATTGCCTTCAAGGTGGAATTCAGCATTTCTATCACAGAAGCCTCATGTTCTTCAGTTCTTCTTTTGCAGAGGTGTGTTTGTCTCCAGTCAGCTTTCGGCCATTGCCAAGAGGGGCTGTGTCATCCTGCATCTTCTTGCACTCTCTCCACCCACATTTGCAGCTTTTCAGAGGACCACCGCTTTTTTTTCTCTGATCAAGAAGGTACAGGTCATGAGAGATGTCCACCAGCTTTATGCCTCGACCTGTAACCACCTATATTCCCACATATTTGTACTGCTTTCCCTTCTTCCTAAATATAAGGCTTCTCCCTGTCTAAGACAATAGACTTATTCGGTCATTTTCTATCTCCTCCCCATCTCATTTTCCTCTCTGCTAGCTCCTTCTTTGCCAACTCTTTCCCTTTCAAAATTCTCCCCTGCCCATTGGCAACCTCTCACGGCCGTCCACTGCTCTAACCCTCTCTCTAGAAAGAAGTTGTCTAGGTTCCAGACCACCGGTTTGTGGTTGCCTCATTGTCTGTAGCTGGAATTGCTTTTATCATGTCACTAATGACCATCGGTTTGCCAAATATCATAAATGCTGGTTGCAGGCCCTGGCATACCCCCCATATTCAGTAGTACCACATATCACACACAATGAATGAGTGGAATGAATGACATTTTCCACTCATGTTATCATACTTCTCTTCATCTTATTTATATGACTTCCCCGTCTCTAGATTCTTGTACTGACTCTTACATATCTATTTTCTCTAGGCTTTGAGAGACCGCTTTGTCTCTCACTCTAGCTCAATTTCTTTTTCTCTGGGTAGAGGCCCCATTCACAAGCATGCCTCCAAATATATAGCAGCTGTCTCATCTCAAGTCTTGACCCTCAGTAAAAGACTGCACTCTTTTTGTGTGTTCCATAGATACCTCAAACTCAGTATGTCCGAGTTCACACTCCTGATCAACCCGTGAAGGGTAGTTTTTTTTTTATGTTATCACCTATAAGGCTAGTTTTTTAATGATACACAAACACTAAACCAGAAATCTAGGAACAACACTGTCATTCTTGATGCCTCTAGTTTATTGAGCCTTCCTCTTCTCTTTATTTCTATATCTTAGGGACTTAGTTCAATGCCATCTGAATTCTCAGCTGAAATGGCGTTAGTTTAGTCTCCCTGCCTGCCTTTTTAGCTTTCGCTATCTATGTTTTGTTACTTTTAATTTTTTTAACCCAAAGAAAACTTTTTTAAAAAGATTTTATTTATTTTTTTTAGAGAGAGAGGAAAGGAGGGAGAAAAAGAAGGAGAGAAACATCAGTGTGTGGTTGCCTGCAACCCAGGCATGTGCCCTGACTGGGGATTGAACTGGCCACCATTTGGTTCGAAGCCCGCGCTCAATCCACTGAGCTACACCAGCCAGCGCCCAAAGAAAACTTTTCAGAGTTGCACTGGAATTCATGAATTTTTTTTTTTTTTGGAGCAAATGGAAAATGCTTGTTTGTGAATGCTTGGGAAAACAGACTTTTTCAGAATCTTCAAAAAGTGATTGACACATTGCTCAATGTTTATGGTTTAAATTTAATTATGGTACTTTTGAAGATTGGTTGGTTTTAGCTGCATATTAAGATAATAATTTACTTCCTTACTTGGTAAAAAAGAGGGCTCCCCACTGTCACTGGTTTTGGGCATGGGGTTATATGTCCTTAGAAGGGGACAAGAAGTATTACTGTTTCCAGTGTCGGAGGTTAAGCAGCTTTAACTGTTGTATCTGAGGAAGCAGCCTTGCTGAGTAAAGACAAAAGCCAATCCTTAATGCCATAAAAAGAAGCTGAGTAAAAATATTCTTGGAACATGAAAATGTTTGAATTTATGCAAATGCATTTAACTTAGTAATCTAAAATATTGCATAACAAGATGAGTGTTTATGTTCAATTAGTCACTTTAATTCATTTAGAGATATATTTCTTCTCAAGGATTCCAAATTTGGTAGAATAGGCATGGATTGAATGCTGCCTTTAATTTCTTCCTTAGCTCTAATTTCTTGTTAGCATTGCTTGTTTATGTAGTAGCATGAGTCTTTGTGGAGTCATTTAAAAGTTAAATGTTAGAGCTAAAAAATCAAAGACTGTATCTTAAATTTCTATAAACCTATTTTTTTTAAATAGAGAAGTTGTGATTTGTCTAAAGTCTTACTATCTCATCCATATATATAAAGGAGCAATGATGATTTATTTTGCTGTGTGCTAGATAACTTGTGAACTTCATTTTACTCTTTTCACCATATAAAAGATAAAACCTCCATAGCCTTTCTTTTAAAGTCTAGAATCATTATTCATATATTGCATGAAAACAATTTTACACTTTTTCCCCTTCAGACCTCTTTCGTTTATATTACTAAGTACCAGAAGAAAGTCAAATTTTTCCTGTGATGCTAAAATTTCTTCCAGATCATGCGCTGGAGTAGCCTTTCCTTTTTTCCTTTGAGGCCCTTCTTAAATGATCAAATGTAGACTGTTAAGTATATATGGCCAACTCTTTAATCTGAGTTACTTCTGTCTGAATTTATACTACTCAGATAGCACAGATCTTCAATATTCAGCTTCGTAAGTGGGCTATGTGGTAATGTTTTTTCTTTTAAATTTGACTGAAGTTACAGGTGTGTCCCATCTATATTGTATAGGTTCAAAACACCTGCTTGGTTTTGAAATACTCTTACTCATTACAATATAAAATGTGGCTGTGTTTCTAAGTATGAATATTTTTCCTGGTTAGCGACATGTAAATTTCTTTGCCTTGAGATCATGTAAACATTTCTTTAAAAAATTAGTTTTTATAGAATAGTTTATGTTTCATATATAGTTGGCCTTATTTTTCTGAAAGTACGAGGATGAGTGCTTCTAAAGAGCAATGGAGAATCTTCTGCTTTGAGGTCTAGTTAATATGTGTGTAATGTTACAAATATCTTTCATGTTGAGTAAGTCATTGGTATTACTTTCAAGGTGATATTAGCATGTTTTATGGATAATAGAATTGGGAATGTGTGTAGTCTATATGTTTAAGGAGTTATATTACTAATGAAAGAAGTTTAGAGAAATTTAGGTTTTAAGGACATTTATTTTATTGTTCTAAACAGCTTTGTAAAATTCTATTTTTATAAATTATGACCAATCTTAACAAAATTTTTCTTTCGAACTGTTGGATAAAATTCAACCCATGTTACGTGAGTTCCTGCAGTGTGAACTTAAGGCCGTATTTGGGCTTGTTTTTGTAATTTTCTTCCACTAAACTTGGAATGCAGTCTTGAAGAATAGGGTTTTGGCTGTCATGGGCCATGGCAGTCACACACTAGTTCTCGCTGCCGCGTCTGTAGAGTGTCTTGCTCTCAGTATATTGACTTCCCCTCCTCTCTATTTATAGTCAAGAGTTTTTGAAATGTTTCTACCAAAAAAAAGAGAGAGTTGCAGTTTTACCACTTGTGATAGAGAACATCTTTACTTGGTTATGCTATTTGCTGTATGATGATTATGGAATTACTGCTATAATAGAAACTGTCAACTTCAAGTTTTCAGTGTGTTTTGGATTAAGAGGATCCTTAGCTGTTATTGCTGCTCAGTCCGTGTGCTTGTTTCCTTGTAACTTAGACAATAGAGAACTGGGGAGAAAAAGAAATAATTTAATGTTTTGTCATTTAATTCAACTGTTCTTGAGTGTGTGAGAGTAAATTAATTTTTTTTGTTACAGTGAGGCTTTTGCATTATTTGTGGAACTGATATTTTTCATGCAAAAATTGTCCTTTGTTAGCACAGTAATTGATCGTTGTTCTAGCAATGTTGAAAGTCTTGCATTGGATTCTGACCCTACTCTGGAAGCTTTTTCTCTAGAACTGAGATGATACCAAGTTTAACATAATTTAGCCTTTGGGATTTCCCATGTCAGTGCTGGAAGGTGTTCTGTGTATATTCTTGACGAACAATTGGGGAGCAGTGGAAATAGCCTTAGCTGAGCAGCTGAATAATCTGAGTTCTCAAGTAGGCTCATGTTTACTATGAGTTTCAGACATTCATCTTTAAATAATGATGATTGTTTTTTTTTGTGTGAGAGGTATTATGTTAAATGCATTACGCATATGTATCATTTTATTTAATTCTTATAGTAAACACGAGCTAGGCATTCTTGTCCACGGTTTACAGATGAGAAAACCAAAGCTCAGGGAAATTGAGTAGCTTGCCATGACCGATCACACAACCAGTAAATATAGAGCTGGAATTCATTCCCAGGGACTATCTGACCCTAAGACCTGAGTCTTCACTACTCTGCATTCTGCTCCTTGTGAAGTACCTTGTGCTTATTGTGAAGAGTAAATACGCCAATGTAACATCCTTTGTAGAGAAAGCTGTTAGTCTCAATGTAGTAAAATATAAATATATTTGGAACTTGGAACTGTTGGTAATCCCTTCTGCTATTTTTAGGCTCTACATTTACTTCAAAATTTTATATCTAAATATTTTACACCTTCATGATTGCTCATATTTTGCCAATGTATGTTTCTTGATTTTTGAAGTATTTACATCTTATTTTTGAAACCTTTACTAATAGGGAAGAAAATCTGTGATTCCCAGGCCCCTCACTTTGTATCCATAGATTTTCATTCTGGAAAAAAAATCAATAGTTTTTTCCTCGGACTCTTCTTTAGGATATTTTGGACTTCATAATATAATAATTTGTTACATTATTTACTTATAATTTTATGCTTAAGATCAGGATCTTTCACACTTCACTATTTAAAAAAATAATAAATGGTGGATAAGTGATAATGGACAAATACAATAAAAATAAATATTAAAATAAAAAACAGTATAAAGTGTACACACACAGAAAAGGATTAATTGCTTCAGTAAGGATTCTGAACAATCAAAAAATTTTAAACAACTTAGTTTACTACCTATATATAAAGTTATTTTGACTGTTTTGTATTGCTGAGATACCTGAAGGGCTTATTTACTTAGTATCCATTGCTGAAATACCCTGAGGTTTGATTTTAGAATGCTTGAAAAATTTTAAATCGCAGGAGGCAAACAGGGAATGCTTACTCATGTTGTAACACTTTTCTGTAATTTCCCTCAATTTCTGAGGTTGTCCTCTGGTACCTTTTTTTTTATTTTCAGTTTAGGAATAGATTTTAAGTACTCTTGATTCCAAGTAATTTGTTTAATTGTCTTAATGCTATCTTTATAATGACTTTAAGCTGTGGCACTCTGCGGGCCAGTGCCCAGGGGCTGGATAATTGACATCCAGGCCCTGAGGTCTGCTTTCTCGTACTGGCCTCTTGGCAGCCTCCGTGACCTCACAAGGGCAGTTTAAAAAATCCTCTAACCTCCAATAGCTTTGAAGGCAAAGTTCTAGAATATGGTTTGGGAATTCAGAAATGATGATTTAATGTAAATATTTATAGACAAAGCCCTCAAGTCTTTACAGTAGTTCAAATATCCTCTAAAAGTGTAACATTTTTCTCAATAGCCTTTTTTAAATTCGGGAGCAATATGGTATAAAAAGTCTCTATTAATATCACCTACTTAGTGATGGCTTTGAGTAGCTGAAGTAAAAATTTTGACCTTCCATTCTTTGAACTAAGCAGAAGTACAGGAAATTATTAACCTTGCTTTTGGTTGGGACATGTAGAAATTTCTCCATTGTCTTTTATTAAAAAACTGACGAATCTACTTTTTGTTATTTAAAAAATATCTTTTAGCCCTGGCTGGCGTAGCTCAGTGGATTGAGCGCGGGCCTGCGAACCGCACGATCAAGGTTCGATTCCCAGTCAGGGCACATGCTTGGGTTGCAGGCCAGTTCCCTGCAGGCCAACTCCCAGCAGGGGACGCATGAAAGGCAACCATACATTGATGTTTCTCTCCCTCTCTCCTTCCCCTCTAAAGATAAAATAAATAAAATCTTAAAAAAAAAGAAAAATAAAATTCAAAAAATTAAAAAAAATATCTTTTATTAGCAATTTCAGGTGTTTAGAACAGCCCCATGTACACATTCAGCAATAGAAGATGATCGTTGGTTACCCAACGACTTATAAATGCTCTTTGTGATCATAAAGCTGAAGGCTATGAGATAATCTCTGCTTCTAAGAAGTTTGAAGTGAAGAAATTTCAATTTCATACAATTCAAATGGAAGTTCATACTGGCTTTTAAAGGTTTTGTAGGGTATGTTGTCTTCATTTATGATGGCCTTAAGCCAGACTTCCCGGGTCAGCTAGAGGCAGTCTTGTAACAGGTGTTCTTGATGACATTCTCTCCCTTCCAGGGTCTGTCTGACCTGAGGTGGGGTTTTTATTGTTTGTTTTGTTGTTTGGTCATCTTAGAGATTCTTAGAGATTGTTCATTGGTCATCTCAGAGATTCGTTTGATAGGACCACCTTACCAGTGATCCTTAGTCTACTTTTCTAGTTTTATCTTACCACTGTCCTCTTCTTATGTGCCTGTTTGCTTGGTATTTTGCTTTTCCCCTTCAAATATTTTTGCGTAGGTTGGATTATCTATCTGGTCTTTTCAGTCCTTCTGTGCTTTTCTAAATCTTATCTGTATTTCAAGCCCATGAATTCTGATGTTGTTACCTCATTCATGTTATGTATTACTTGCGGCTTATTGCCTTTAAGAAATTGTGAGGTAAAGGGAGAGGAGACGGAGGGGAGAAGAGTTTTCAGGAACTGAAAGGACATGTGGACAAAGGACATGTGGACAAAACCAAGGGGGAGGGTGGAAGCAAGGGAGGGAGTTGGGTTTGGCTGGGGTTGGGGAGAATGGTAGGGAGAAAACGCATACAATGATAATTAAACAGCAATAAAATAATTTAAATTAAAAAATAAATAAACTGCAAATAAGATAAAAAAAGAAATTGTGAGATAAAGGAATTAAGAACTACTAACTGGTGGGGGGAAGGTACAGGAAACAAGAAGCATAATAAGTGGGCACAAAATAGACAGGGGGAGATTAAGAATAGTATAGGAAATGGAGGAGCTAAAGAAATATATACAACCCATGGACATGAAGCTTTTTTAAAAAGAAAAAGAAAAAAAGAACTACTAACTGGTAGTTAAGAAATAGTCATGTAAATGTAAAGTACAGCATAGAGAATATAGCCAATCATATTGTGGGTGCTTGAAATATCGGGGGTGCACAAGTATAAAATATATGATTGTCTAACCAGTATATACTCCTAGAATTCATACAAAATAATATTGAATGTAAACTTTAGTAGGAAAATAAAATTAAAAATTTTTTAGAAAAGGAAATCTGTAACATACAATTTACCACCTTGATCATTTTTAAGTCTACAGTTCAGTAGTATTAAGTATACAGACCTTATTCTGCAACAGATCACGACAGCTTTTCATTTTGCAACACTAAACTCTGTGCTCATTACACAGCTGGCCATTGTCCCCTCTCCCCGGCCTCTGGCGGCCACTGCTCCACTTTCTGTTTCCATGAGTTTGACCTGTTCAGTTACCTCCGGTGAGTGGAATCATACTGTCTTTTTGTGACTGGCTTATATCACTTTGCGTAATGTCCTTAAGTTTCAACCACGTTATAGCATGCGACTAGCTTCTTTGTAGGAGCTAAGTCATATTCCACTGTTAGGTATGTACCTCATTTTGTTTACCCATTCATCTGCCTGTGGCGCTTGGGGTGCTGTCACCGCTTGGCTATTGTGAATAGTGCTAACGTGGGTGTGCAAATATTTCTTTGAGATCCTCCTTTTAATTCTTTTCGGTATATTGTAGAAATGGGATTACTGGATTATATGGCAGTTCTATTTACAATTTTAGAAAAATTGCCAGACTGTTTTCTATAGTAGCTGTACCATTTTATATTCCTACCAACAGTGCACTGGGGTTCTAGCTTCTCCATGTCCTCCCCAACACTTGAGCGATTCTCTATTTAAAAAGAAATAGTAGCATCCTAATGGGAATGAGGTGGTATCTTCTTGTGGTTTAGATTTGCGTTTCCCTAAATATTAGTGATGCTGAACATCTTTTCATGTGCTTATTGCACATTTGTATATCATCTTTGGAGAAATGTCTATTCGGGTCCTTTATTCATTTTTACATTAGGTCATTTGTTTTTTCATTGTTGGTATGTGGGAGTTCTTTATATAGTCAGCATACAAAACCCTTACCAGCTATGTAACTCGAAGATATTTATCCTATTCCATAGTTTGAATTTCCATTCTGCAGATTGTGTCCTTCACTGTGCAGGAGTTTTTAAAGTTTGGTGTAGTCCCATTTGTTTATGTTTGCTTTTGTTACCGGTGCTTTTGGTATCGTATCTAAGAACGCATTGCCAAATCCAATGTCACAGAGCTTTTCCCTGATGTTTTCTTTTAGGGATTTTAGTTTAAGTCTTAAATTTAGGTCTTTAATCCACTTTAAGTTTATTTTGTGTAAGGCAAGGTGCCAACTTCAACGTTTTTCAAGTGTGGATATCCAGTTTTTCCAACAGCATTTGCTGAAGGGGCCATCTTTTCTCCATTGAGTGGTCTTGGAACCTTTGTGGTAGTACATTTAACCACACATGTGAGGGTTTATTCTAAGCTCTTTATTCTGTCCGATTTGTCTATATGTCTGTCTTTAGGCCTATACCACACTTTTTTAAAAAAAAAATTACTGTAGCTATACTTTTTTACCCCTCAGAATTGTTTGGCTGTTTGGGTATTGCCTTTAAAAAGGTAACATCATTTGTAGCTTATTCATGTTTGTGTTGTCTGGACTTGTTGCAATGTCTGGCATACAGTAGTGATTTAGAAAAAAATTGGTTTGATTACTGCTGTAAGCACCCTTTGCACTGAATTTGTGTGAGTTGGATTCTTTGCTAAAGGGCCAAGGAAGTATTCATTATAAAGGTGTTTAGCTAGCTGGTCTTGGAAGATAGTTCAGTTACACACAACCCGTGTTCTATCTGTGTTGGAATAAAAGGAATGCAGCTGCATATTGAAAATTAATTTTTGCTAAAAAATAAGCAAGTGAAGTAAGCTACAATGTCTGAATGCTTGTCATAATAAGAAAATGTATAATTCTTAGAAGTCTTTTCTGAGAGTGTAAATCAAAACTCCTTGAAGTAAGAGGATAAAAAACATTCTGGTATGATGTGAACTAAGATCATTAACCTATTTCAACCAAGCTTTCTTTCGGCGAATTAAAACAAAATCGGTGAAGATCTAGATTTTTTAAAAGTAAAATTATAGCACATTCAAAAGCCTTCCTCCACAAAGGATGCGTTTTCAACATTTATTAAAGCTCCAGGGAATGAAAGGAAATGTGAATATGTAATTGCTTTTTGCGACCTCTGAATTCAGTCCCTTAAGTAAAGAAAATGTTTCATATTTAAAAATAATTCAACACAGATAGGAAAGTTAATGAATGAACAGCTGATGTTTACTTTTCTTCAAATTGGATACTTGTGGTGCGCCTCATCATCAGCTGTTGTCAAACCCAGATCATCAGTGGTCTGATGTGGTCTAAAACTCCTGAAATTGAATCAACATTGCTTCCTCTTAGATATATTCTCTAAGCCATTGCCACAGAAATTTCTGTAGGAGTGCTCTGGTAACTTCCTTTTGTCCCAGTGTCTGCCACTGGGCCTTGGGCTGGCTGCTCCCAGTGAGTTAAGGCAGGTTGCCTCCTAGGAGTAAGGCATGGGGTGGCTCTGGAGCCTCAGTGCTGACAGTGAGACACCAAGTTTTCACCTCCATGCTTTTATGAGTTGAAGTTTATAGGGACGCGTCTGGAACAGAATGGGGGCCCCACTATAAGCCATGTTTCTCGCACTTCTCTTAATTTCAGAGAAAATGACTAGTTCCTCACAGTCAAAATTCATTAAAAAATTTTTTTTCAAGGGGGCAGTGCAGAAAACCCCAGCATCATGTGATTTAGATATTCGTGCTGGACTTAAGGCTTTTACCTATTATCACATATTTGTGTCTTTCCGTAGTCACATGTCCCCCATTCTGCAGGGAAAGAGATTATTATGGGGAGATGGATAAAGAGAAGTAATAAATATTTTGGCTTTTGAAAGTTGTAGCGTTGGGTTATCTACTCAGAATCAAAATTTTTGTCATATAGTAGGCACTCAATATTTATTTGTTCAGTGAACACATAAAATTTTCATGTAATGACCTTGAAAATGATCTAATCCACTCCATTAATCATACTGAAGCTAGCATTTATCACTGGGGGTAAGGCATTTTCAAAACACTGTGACTTTTTACAGATGAGGGGATAGAAGCCCAGAGGGAATTCAGTAGCTTATTTAAGGCCAGGATGAGACATGTGTATCAATTCATTAATTCCTACTTATCAAATATCTACTGTGTACCAAGACTGTGTTCCTACGTAAATTGTTCTCATGTAGGCAATTTAGGCAAGAATGCCTACTCGATGTAAGCATTTCAGTTTGATGTTCTCTGTAGAGTAACGTGTTTATGTCGATGGTGCCATTTAATAATGCTTTTTGTATGTGATATGAATGCTTTTAAATCTTCAGTAACCTTAACACACAGGGTTAATAAAAACTAATTTCATGTTTGTCATTGTAATGCCATACAATTTTGTTTTGTAAACTATAAAAATGTTGTCTTTTATGAATCTAGATCAAGCTCTCTCCTGATTTTGAGTTAAATACAGTTATATTTTAACAAAATTCTATGGTAACTTTGATTTAACTATATATGAAATGGATTTTATTTTGCTTTGACATGCTCGGAATTTTATTACACAAAATCTGGCAGTCAAGTCACTCTGTCCATCTAACTCGTATGTTCATTTGCTTGCCAACTTTATCTGTTGTAAAGATAAAGTTTGTTATAACCCAATTTTCAACCATATCTGACCACCCAGGCATTCTGCTTTTAATCCTCTTCCTTATTTTATGCCTCTCTTATTTATGTGTTTTAACTAAAAAAAACATATTCATACCTAATTAAGATTTAATTATGGTTTATACAGATTTTATTGGAATGGATATTGGTGATATGACTGTGAAAATTTGAATATTTTTCCTGCTGTCTATTTTTTAGGATATAAAGTTTATTAGAAAATATTATAGATGAAATTCTGTTTACTCTCAAAATTTGTGCCTATTCTGTTAAGTAAAATCTTTGCTTTAAATAACATCCTCAAACTACGGTCCTACTTAAATTTAGTATTTTCTTTATTTGAGAGATGTCAGTGAAACTTTATGCTGTGTGCAATTCTGTTATATGGAGTGTACTGTATTTTTCTTATTTATAAGCTGGGAGCTCAAAAGTTAGATCTTTAAGATACTTAACACAAATAATACTTTAAAACATTTAAATTATTTATTACACTAGTGCTGATTTGAATTGGTAAAACATCACCCATCCTTTTCTCAGGCCGAGAGAAAACAACTAGTAGCAAGTCAGTTCCCCCCTTTGTTTGAAAGGTGGGATTCTGTGTGCTCTTCTTAGATGTGGACGGAAGGGAATATTTCATCAACATTCTTTGTTGAAAAAAAAAAGGTCATAGTAATTGTTAAAGAGTTTAGGGTATTTGTTAGGCATCATTTTTGCTTTTTGACATCTTGACTTTGTGGTATGCCTGAAGTCAACAGAAAGATAGTCTATTTTATACAATCAATAGAATGTACAGTCATTCCTTTAATTATCAGGAAAAACATGTAAGATAAGGAAACTGGTGTCAGCATGACAGAGTGGATGTGGATATGTTACGGGATGAGGAAGTAACGTGTGCCTTTCATTTGAAACGTTAACTTACACACTTTGTTCATCAAACGTTTACACACTTCGTACTAACCTACTCCAAAATGCTGCTGATATCATCATGTCATGATAACATTTTTCAGGTTAATACAAACTAGATTACAAAATCTAGTAATCTAGATTACTAGATTATGCTGTTTTCAGGCCAATCCAATCCATCATGCTTCCAGCAGATAGTTCTGGTGGGCTGCACTCGCTTGACGGGCAAAAGTGGATTGGGTGTGTGGACGTGGGGCCCTCCCTTGCAGACTTTGCTGTGGACCTTTGTGACTCGACTATTCTTTTGGAGCCTGTTTTCAAACCAGTTCACCCCTGTGTGGCCACTTTCTATTGTGAGTTCTAACGTTCAGACAGTGTTATGTCTACTTCATGTGTATTCAATGTATTCTTTAGGAGAACTCCCTGGGGACTAATCTGTCAATATTTTCCCATTTTATAGATGGTAAAACTGAGCTTTGGAAGGTTTAACAACCTGCTCAACATTACCTGGCTAGTAAGTGGTAGTGCTGGGATTGATCACAACCTCATGATCTTTATTGCTAATACGACACTGAAACCTGTCATATCACTGACAATTACCCAGTGGCCGAACCTTGGCCACCACAACCCACTGACAGCTTCAGCCACAAACTCACATTCTTGGCCAGATCCTACCTTTGGGTAAAATTCTGTATTTCACAAATAATCTCTTAATTTTTGGCCAAAGTTGTGTTCAGTCAAAAACAAATATATAAAAATTATTTCTGTGGGAATACCAATGTATTAACTCTCCCCTAATTTAATCTCCACTCTTCTGTCCACGTTTTTAAAGATTTAAATTGTTGAAATGAAAGGTGGGAATAAGATTAAATACAAGAGAACATAATTTTTGCCTTTTTGTTAGTGATTCATTGTTTTTTAAAAAATTGTTCTGGAAAATATTTGCTTTGTTATTTTATGTTTCTTGGAGTCAGTATTACATGATAAATGGCAAATTCTATGAGAGGAAATCACTGCCTACTTTTTTGAAAATGAACTATTTAAGAACATGAATTAAATACTTGTTCTGAGGGAAGAAGTTCACTTTCAAAACATGACAAGTTACAGAGACCGGAAATGGTCAGAAAATCTTCTGAGCACAGAGCAAAGGAGACCAGGGAGATCTGAAAATCTGTATGCAGGGGCTGTATCATTTTCAAACACATACCATCTCATCTTTCTATTGAAAGTCTTTTGGGTACCAGTAATTGTCTAGTTGCTCTATTTTTATAGCTTTCCACAAAATTACTGAAATCACTCACCCTTTTTTATGCTCTTTCTGTAGAGAAAGATAGTGCTATCCCCGGCACCAGCCACCTAAATGATACACCTGATACAGAGGGAAAATAAGGTTTCAGAAGCTTTCAAAACTGAAGCCATTGATTCACAACCAAATACACCTAGGGTGAACAAACACCTCTTCAATGTGAGACAGAAAGTGTTAGATGAAGAAAAAGAGCAATGAATGTGAATTAATAGCTGTTGAAGATCTGGATGTCAGAGAATTTTTGTCAGTGTGGGTGCCTAATTCGCTTTTGGTAATTGGAGAATAACAGAAATATTAAAGCAACTTGAAACTAGAATGATTTTCACCAGGTGCTTCTGTGAGGTTGAGCTGGTTCATGTTCCGTAAGAAGAAAATAAGATGAGATCATGCGAGACTTGATTGACACTTGTTCTGCCTGAACGTCGCAGAGTGAGCTGGTTCATCATAATGATGGGAAGATGTGCTGTATTTTTCTTTTATCTTTTCTAATAACATATGAGTGATAGCAAGGGTAAAAGTTACACTTCTTAATGTGTCTGACTTTAATTTACTACAGTGAAATCTGTCAAAATTTTTATAGGATTACTAAGCATAATTAGTAAAGTTTTCAGAAAGTTACTCATTCCATATTTGTAAAGGATCCCTTTGCTTGCTTTAAAATAATTATTTTAAAATACAACAGCATAATTTTAAGTAGGAATGAGGAAACATACAACTTAGAAATATTATTACTATTACTGCTTTGGGGCTATCAATGCAACTTAATTTTTCTCTCCCTGGGTTAAGGATTTCAAGGTTAAATTTTCCATGTGGTAAAGTCCAGAACCACTACATTATGCCATTAGACTGAAAACTCGGCATTGACTTGGGTATCAGGATCATGGAATTTTCCTCATGGGGAGAGATGGTAGGAGAGCAAGCCAGAAACAATAGGTCTTGATCTGGCTGCTGTTTTGTTTCCAAAGGGTAGCATCTGGGGCCTGGGACAGGGTTCAAGTGCCAGGGTGAGGAGTTCGGAAAAGGTTTCATTCATGAGTCATGCTCGAAGTTGTTGATGGAATCAGGGGTTGGCTTCAGGGTTGGGATTTCTTGGTAGTCAGTGAACCAGAATAGATCAGAAAAGCAGGGGGAACCTCAGTGTGTGAAGCAGGTCTTCGTCATTCTGCCGGGAGAGAGGGTTCCTGCAGACTCCTTTCCCTGGGAATAGGAATTGGGATACATTGAGACTAAAGGATCAGTGTTCACCCTACTCCTCAGCAAGTGAAGCTTCTAACACTGCCTGGCTTTGTGAAGATATGCCAGAACAATGGGGCGGCATACAGTGAAACTCCTAACTGTATTTATAAAACAGTGAGAACAAGGAAATTAGAAACTGAAATGCATACGTATTTTTACAGAGATGTCAGCTGTCAAATGTATTGAATTTCATTTCCTATATGTACTGGCCTAGAGATATAACACAAAGTATTTTTTATTCGTGAAAATAATTCATGTTTATTTTAGAGACAGCAGAGGTAGAAGAAATCCTACCACCTCAATGCTAGCATTTTTATATTCTCCTTCCATCTCTGTCTTTCTCTAAAACTCTTTCTGTATTTAAATTGGAATAATACTTCCTGCATTGTTGAATGGTCTTCTAAAACACGATTTTAGTGGATGAAGAATCTTCCATTGTACTGGTTCAGATTATATCTCCACAATATATTCCTGACAGTGGAATAACAAGATCAAGACGTGGAACATTATTTAAGGCTCTTGAAACATATTGTAAAATTTCTTTCCAGAATATTCTTTAATTTTTATTTATTTCAAGAATATGTGAGGGGACTGGTTTCACTGAGCAGTATTATTATGAAAATCTTCAATAGTTAGAGGGGGGAGATTTGTATTTTATTGTTTTAATATATAATTCTTTGATCTCTTTTGAGGTTCTGTATTTTTTTTTACTTCTGATAGACATCTGCACTTCACTTTCTTTGTTTCCTGTTTATGTGATTGCCAATTTGTTTATTACAGCTTTAGCTTATTACTAATTTGTTTGAGATTCTTATATAATTTAAAAAATATTTTGTTTATTAATTTTTAGACAGAGGGGAAGGGAGAGAGAAAGAGAGGGAGAGAAACATCAATGTGTGGTTGCTTCTCAATGCCCCCCCAGCTGGGGACCTGGCCCGATACCCAGGCATGTGCCCTGACTGGGAATCAAACCAGCAACACTTTGGTTCACAGGCCAGCACTCAATCCACTGAGCCATACCAGCCAGGGCAGGTTCTTATATAATTTAATTAAGATTACTAATTATTCAGCTATCATGTCAAGTATATTTAGTTTGCTGCTTACCTTCAGTTTTAATGAATTTATTGACATATAGATGTTTCGCATTAGATATTCAGGTTTAATGAATTTCACCTTGTAATTTCTTCTAGTTTCCAGATTTAAAAAGCGCCCCCCCTCTCCAAAAAAAACACAACTATTTTGCTTGTAATGATGGTTAATGGATGGGCCATGTACTGTATTTCTGGACCTATTCTATCATTCACTCTTCATAAGTCTTAGGAAGTAATTGCTGCTAGTGCTTGTTTGCAGATGGCAGAGCTGAGAGATGACCTAGTAAACAGGTGGTCGTAAGACCGCAGGCGCCATGCTCTGCGCCACCACTGCACGGCTCCTGGTGGAACAGAACAGACAGAGGCACTCAGAGTGATTCAGGTCTTAAGGAAAAGCATCCTGGAAGATACTTCATTTACTATTGTAATTTGATTCACATATTTTTCCTAATGTTTAGAGATTTTTTTCTGGATGATTATTCCAGAAGATCTTTTAATTTTTTTTCTCTTTGTATAGAATTAGAGCAGTCTCGCAGGAAAATATTTTCTTTGGTTTTGTTTTTTTTCCAATTTTTTTATTTAATTATTTTTCAAGTACAGTTTTCTGAGGCCCAGAAGGTCACTTCATAATACTCAAGGGAAGAATCCACCAAGAAGACATTAACATCATAAATATATATGCACCCAACATAGGAGCACCCAAATATATAAGAAAAATCCTAGAAGACTTCAAGAAAGATATTGACAGCAACACAATTATAGTAGGGGATTTTAACACCCCACTGTCAAAAATGGACAGATCTTCCAAACAAAATATCAACAAAGATATAGCTGCACTAAACAACACCCTGGAAGGAAAATATTTTTTTTAACCACAGCATGGTATGTGATTAAGTCAGTGTGTACAACAGGACTTAACGAGACAATGAACAATCGGGTTTTTTTTAGAAAAATATTTTATTTATTTACTTTTAGAGGGGAAGGGAAGGAGAGAAGGAGAGAAGGAGAGAAATATCAATGTGTGGTTGCCTCTCGTGAGTCCCCTGCTGGGAACTGGCCTGCAACCCAGGCATGTGCCCTGACTGGGAATCGAACTGCGATTGTGTGGTTCACAGGCCTGCGCTCAATCCACTGAGCCACACCAGCCAGGGCTGAACAATCAATTTTTAATGCAAAACATGGCATGTTTTAAAATCTTTGTTCATTGAGAATGCTGTGGTTATACCAACCATATACATTATTCAGATTTCTTAAATTCAGTTGACATAATTATAGATTTGTTATTTGTGGCTTTCATCAAGTGTCTGAGAGAAGTGATTATCACATCAACAAAATTTTTATGGAACATCCTGTTATATAAAATGGCAAAACAACACAAAACTTCCTTCAATTTACTAGTATTTTTTAAACATGTAAGGTGCTGTTGAAGTGTATGTGTGTGTTTGTAACTTACTAAGAAATAGACTTCCCCCAGCAGGAGAGCCCTCCTTTAAAGCGGCAGAACACAGAGTGCTGGTACGGTTCTCATTCAAGACCTAGCAGAATTTCAGGGAGAACTTTCTAAGTTATGATTGTCTCTATAGATTCAAGGCAGAGCAGCTAATTTGTCCTCAATACAAGAAATTAAAATGATATTTTAATTAACTTTTAAAGACAAGAATCCATGCTTTTTTCCCTCCAAATATTGTGTGTGAAAAAGATGCAGTGTAAGAATTTGTCAATGAAGGGAGCTGGATTCAAGTCCTGTGCTTATACAAATATTTTAACTCTCTAGGTCTCCATTCCTTGACTGGCAAAATAAGGCCATTGATTTCACCTTAGTGGATGATTGTGGTCTCTTGTACCTCTAAAATAATCTTTGTAAAACAGGCCTAGATATCCTGGGGTAGTGTATAAGTGAAATGACTCTTAACAGTAAGTAAGTGTCTCAAGTCTGGCTGTGCACCTGACCAGATTTGTGAGGCTTGGAAAAATGCTCATGCCCTCCTCTAAAAGGTAGTGATTCTGAAGTTTGTCTTCCAGACTCAGCACTATTTACTTTTAAAAACACTGTCTTGTGAACTTAATGGATAGCAAGTTTGCAATTACTGGCATGAGAAAGGCTTTGATGTTGCTATCTGTTACTATTCTTTCTCCATATAAGGACTGGGGGAGAGAACATATTTCCGTGGATTGTTTAATTTTTGTGTGTTTCTGTCTCTAGAGAAAGATTTTCTTCATAGCATGCAGAGAGAAGTGTGATAGTTTTTGTGTCTTTCTCATTCCAGAAAATAAGACTGTTCTTCCACTAGATAAATGCATTCACAGGGGAACACGCATAGCTAGGCCTTATCTTGGAAACAAGAGACAATAGTCTCCTCATCAGAGTTTAGCTTCAGGGATGAAAATTTAACTGGGTATTTGGCATTTTGCCTTTTACCTCCATTATTATTTTTGTTAAAATTGGCTGCCCTTTTTTGTCAGGTACTATGTAATCATTCAGCTTAGATTGCTTCATTTCTACTTGTTAAGAATTCTTTAAAGGAGAGGAGGTTATTACGATCTATTTCTTTTACAGAAGAGGAAAATCAGAAGCAGGGACTTGATTTACCTGGTGCAGACATCCTGGACAGAATTGGTAGAGTGGACATTTGAATTTAGGTCAATCTGGTTCACACTACTTTTTTTTTTAAATGTGAGCTAATTTTTTTTTAGATTATTTATTTATTTATTTACCTTTAGAGGGGAAGGAGAGAGGGAGAGAGACATCAATGTATGGTTGCCTTTTGTGCGTCCCCTGCTGGGAGTTGGCCTTCAGGGAACTGGCCTGCAACCCAGGCATGTGCCCTGACTGGGAATCGAACTGCGATCCTCTGGTTCGCAGGCCTGTGCTCAATCCACTGAGCTACGCCAGCCAGGTGGTTCACACTACTTTTAAAAGACAACAGTGTCTATGGTTTTCACAGAGGGTTATCAGACTTCTTCAAAGATTGTGAGATAACAGTGTGGTGGTTGCCAGACGGTAGGGAGTTGGGGGGCTGATATATGGTGAGAGAAGATGGTTTAGCTCTAGGTGGTGAGCGGCAGTGCAATATACAGATCTAGTATCATGGAAATGTACACTTGAAACCTATATGATCCTATTAACCAATTTCACCCCAATGAATTTAATACAGTTTTTTTAAAAGATCATGAAATATAGGTAAAATAAATTAGTTTTCATAAGGAGCATTTATCAAATACCATAATTATAATTGTAGGAATTAGTGGGTTTAAAAAGTTATTACTACTCTGATTGGGTTGGCAATGCGAATTGAATGGGTAGCTTCTCACCTTCAGAGTTGTGTGTATGTAGAATCAGAATTGGCACCAGGCAAATTTATGAGACATCGTGGGCTCTCCTTCTCTTCCTCCTCCTCTTGTTCCTCTTCCTTTCAGTTGCCTTGGGTTTTTAGACACTACTCAGTTCTCAGTGTGGGTTCTTTCTACTAGTTGCCCTGCTGGGCAGCGTCTCATAGACACACTGAAAACTGGACCTGGAAAAGTAACAGAGTTCTAGTTCGCCTTTCCTCTCGCACTGATGAGGCACCTGTCGGATGGATTCTAGTCCACAGCTCTTTCTTTTATGAGGCGATTGTGAATCTGAAGCAGCTTTTTTCGGACAGACTACCTATGAACTCTCACACTGCATGCCACATTTTCTGTATGTTCACTTTTTGGTCTGTAACTTCATCAGAATCTCCCAGGAATCTTTGTTCAATAGTCAGAATGGAACAGAAGAGCTTTTGCATTCCATCACATGGACATTCTGGATGGCCTTATCGTGTACTTGCTACCTCAGCTACTAATCAGATGTTACTGTGAGAGCTCATTCCCCAAGGTTTGTTTTTCTAATTTATTACTAATACATGGGATCATGTATTTGTTATTTACACCTTTCCCATATTTTCACAAAGTATGTGAAACATCAAACAACGTAATAATTTCATTTTTATTGAGTGAGAATACATTTTAAAATGTGATGTATCACATATAACACATTAATACATTTTATAAACATTTTAGTCGATGTACTTAAAAGATGGTTTCTGGATGGAGAACTCTTTATTGTGGTCTGGATAGGTATAAAATATAACATTTTAAGTTACAGGATATAGGATGCCTATTTTAGCCTGTCCTTTTTTTTACAAATTAATTTTGCTTCATTGTCATGATTTAATTTCAAGCTTTAGTTAGACTATTTTTTTAATCTACAGATGGAAGCTTGAATGCCTTATGGGTTGGTGCCAGTAGAGCAGGTTGGGGGCGAGACAGCAGGGTATAGTGGGGACTGGGACAAATTAGGAAGTGATTGTTCTGCGAAAGCATTTTTATTCACACTGTAGGAAGTACACTGGTAGCTTGACAAATAGGGCCAACACCAGATATCTGTGAGCCCTGTATTACTCCCTTTGTAGTCCTAATAATAAGTGAACAAATTAGGTATATTTACAATTAAGCAATTATGGGATAAAGCAAATTATTTTTCAGTCATACTTTGAGGATCATGTTATTTTTTTATTCATGTCTCTATTCCTCATTGAGCTGAAAATTGCATGAGTAGATGGACTGTTGAATACTCCGAATTTACCAGAGTAACTGGCACATTGTAAGTGTGTTGGCAACACACTTAGCAGTGTACTCAGTTCCACCCAGTGGTTACCCCCCGAGTCTTCCTATTCCTACACATCTGTTTTGTCAGCACTCTGATCTAAGATACTTCCTATATTTTACATAAACTACTGCTATTACTTATAATGTACTAAAACATTTTTTCTCCCTCTAGTCTGGTCCATGTTGATCTACTTTCCACACGGAAGCTAAAATGATCCTTCAGGGACTTAAAATTAATGATATATCTCCCTCATTTAAAAGCCTTTAATAGATTTCCAGTGAATCTTAACTATTGCCGCTTTTCTAGCCTCATATAAAAAAAAGTCCTAACCTCAAGTCAGCTAATTGGAGAAATCCCTCAAATCAGATGAGATTTATGACTGTTTAAAGGAGGTCTAAGAATATTTATATAACCTTATTTGGGTATTATAGAATTTTTAGACACTAATAAGATGACACCTCATGGAATAGCAACTACAAACTTCACCTCGTATTTACAAACTGTGGCTTATTGATTGCAGCCATGGCCCCAGTTCTTCCCTTCTTCTTGTATTTATGTCCTCTGCAAAGTGATTTTACATTTCTCCTTGTTGAAAAGTGGAATGCATTTCTCCACATCTTGAATCTGGCTGGCCTTGTGATTTGCTTTAGCCGACAGAATATGGCAGAAGTAATGGTGTGCCAGTCCCCTTCCCAAGCCTCCGGAGCCCTGGCTCGCTTCTCTTCTCTTCTCTTTGGGAACCCTGCCATTGCTGTGAGAGTAAGGACAGGCCAGCCTGGTGGAAGGTGCCTGGCCATGCAGTGCACGGCCAAGCAGTTACATTCAAGGCCAGCTGTTCCAGGCTTGCCACCAGACAGTTGACCCTGGAACATGTATGAGATCCCTGCTGAGGTGCACAGAGCTGCCTGCCCAAGCTTCACGGAGCTCATGTACTTGAGTTAACTCAGTTGAGACCCGAAGAACATTCCAGCTGACCCATGAGCAGTAATTAATTTTTAGAGCCACTGAATTTTAGGGTAGATTATTTTTGTTGCAATATCTAATAGATAACACGGGTATCATCAGTGCCTTTTTAGTGGAATTTATTGGAGTGATATTAGTTAATACTTTTATGTGGGTTTTAGGCATACAATTCTATAACAAATCATCTACATACTGTATTATGTTCACCACCCCAAGTCAAATCTCCTTCTATTACCATTTATCCCCCTTTACCCTCCTCTACTTCTCCACCCCTTTGCCTTTTCTAGTCACTGAAGATTCAGTAAAAATGAGTCTTGAAAATCTTGCATCTTTATTTAGACAATCACTGATGTTTAGAAAGAGCTGACAATTCCATCTGCCTATTCCCCAGCATTGGCACTGAATAGTAGTATGTAAACATTTTCGTATTCCGATTTGTTTTAAAAATCATACAAAGGGAACACAGAGTACCTTTGTTTTCTTACTGGAGCCACGGGAAGCTAACATTTTACCAAAAGTCTGATTGTCTGTGCTTTTCTAAGGAAATGTTAAATTTATATAGAAAAAGATCACTTGACATACATTTCTGACATTTATGCAGAATAAATATTTGAAAAATACTTCAGGATTTAAAAATATGTAATATAAAAGACACAATATAATGTTAAATACACTTTTTAAATGCATTGCTGAGCTGGCGAGTTTCTAAGGAACATGTTCAGAGGCCGAAATTAAGAAAATATGGATCCAGAAAAATGGGAAAGCTCTGGGTCTCACAGCCCTGGTGACCCAGCTCCGGAAATGCGGTTTTCACAGTGAAGGGGTGTCCTGGGACCTGCAATTTCCCTCTAGCAGGAAGCTTAGTATAAGTGAGAAAATGAGATGATAAAAGTAAGTCCGAATATATCATCAAGCACAATAAATGTAGGGGTACGGCACTTTGTAGTCAGAGATAAAGATGGTTTCACCACATTGGAAAAGGGTCTGGCTGCATGTTGTTTATGAGTACCATGCCTAAAAGGGAATTTGAAGATGACTGAAACCAAAAAGTGAAAAATACATATTAACCTAATAATAAAAAATACAATAAGCATGATTAGCTGTAACATAAGATAAAATAACACTTTAAGATGAAAGTGCATCATTACAGATAAAATAAGCTTACTACATTTTGGTAAGAGATTCAGATATTCTGAAAGAATAATTCTTTTTTTTTTTAAGATTTTATTTATTTATTTATCTTTAGAGGGGAAGGAGAGAGGGAGAGAAACATCAATGTGTGGTTGCCTTTTGTGCTGCCTTTTGTGCAGCCCCTGCTGGTAGTTAGCCTGCAAGGAACCGGCCTGGAACCCAGGCATGTGCCCTGACTGGGAATCGAACCGGGATCGTCTGGTTCGCAGGCCCACGCTCAATCCACTGAGCCACGCCAGCCAGGGTGTGAAAGAATAATTCTTGTTTGTATCAGAAAGGCATAGCTTATGTTTTCTAAAAGAAAGCTAAAATTAAGTGGGTTATAAGTAAACGTTGATGAATGGACCTTTTCAGTAGGAGGTTTGAATGTGATGCTGTTGTTGCTATTTGACTCAGCAGGTCCCAGTCAGTGTGTGTTTAGAGGAGAGCAGCCACACAGACTCCACCTCCGATGTAATGTGCCCGAGTTGCGTGCTGCACAGCGGCATTGTGGGATTCCGAGTGGTGGAAGATGCTTTTAAAAAGTGCCTGTAGACCTTCCAGTAGCTAAAGACAGTAGAGGATAGTGTGTTAAGTAGCCTCCCAATGACATGAAATAAATTCACATCTACTACATTTCTGTGCAAAAGTACACCTGTGTTACTTGAAGAGAGAGGGTGTGAAATTGAAAATACCTAGGATCCTGCAGTCCCCGCACACCGCTGTTCGTCATGGGTGCAGGGCTTGCGGTGCAGTCAGTCTGAGGGAAGCCCCCCGGGATGTGCTTGGGAGAGGGCTGGGGCTAGGGCCCCTGAGGAAGACTGGAAAGACCACCACAAGGACTAAATACAGCTCAAGTCTGAAAACAGTAAAAAAGAAACTGGGAAATCAGAGCAGGACTTCAGGAAGAGAATTTTAAAGTGTGTATTACTTAAAGTACCAGACCAACAATGTGATGTGCAAGTTTTACAAATGTAGCTTTTCCGTGAAGGGAGAATGGTAAAAAGAACAGAAGAGGGGGTCTTTGCCAATTGGACTGCGAAACAAACAAGAAAGAAAGGGGCTAAGTTTTGTATTTTATAGAACAAAAGAGAACCACTGTGATCTTTCAGGACTCACATCCCTTTCCCCCTAACACCAGCTCAGATAGACCAGTGACCCAACAAACCATCTGCACTTCTCCAGGCTCCTAGCAGAGAGCACTAACACAAAATGAACACAGGGGGAATGAAATCTACATAGAGCTATTGAGGAAAATCCAAAAATAAATTTTCACACAAATCAACATACTAGAAACAACCAAGCAAATGGGGAAAAAGAACAAACACACAAAAAAATCAAAACTGTGTCTGCACGCCAAACAAAATGCAGTTTATTCTACAAGCATTTATGATAACCCACCTTTTGGGATTTTTAAAAACTAAAAACAATTTGGAAAAAAGTAAGGAAAAATGAAAAATAGTATTAAGTACTGAACTCAGGAAAGAAGTAGAAGTAAAGGCAAAATGATCTCAAAAGTAAAGGTAAGTTACAGGGCAGCCAAGGGAGGAGAGAGTCGAGTGAAAACTAATAAGGTAGCAAAGAAAAACAGGAAAACTATTGAGAGAATACAGATGACGTATAGCAGCAAAACAGATCAGAGAGAATGTAGTGAAGATGGAGGACAGGCAATGCAAAAATGCTATGTGCATTATCTGACTCCCTGAAGAAGAAAACAAAATAATGTATAGAATATTTACAATATTTAAAGCTACAATACAAGAAAATTTCCAAAATAGAAAAAAAAACCCTGAATATCTGTTCATTGAAAGTGCTTGCAAGGGAAAATTAACCTCAAAAAATCAATTCTGAGATTTAGCCTGTTTCAAAGATAGTCATAAAATCCTCAAGGCTAATAGGCGAAAAGAACAAGTAACGTACAAAGACAAAGTAATTGGACTAGTACCAGACTTTTCAACATCAGCATAGAAACAAAACAAGGCAACAATGGAATAATTTATTATCATTAAAATCAATGTAAGTAAGAAAACTTTAGTCCTTCCTAAATGTTATCTCAAATCTTTTAATGTAGCATACATCAAATATAATAAATTATACATAATTACACAAAATTATGATACCGTTTAGACTCACTGACAATAAATATAAATGGAGTTAACTTACCTAATTAAAAAGATTTTCAATTTGGCATTCAAAATAAAACCCAAGTAAAAACAAAACAAAACAAAACAGACAAACAAAAAACAAAACCCAACTATATACAGTTCTTTTAGAGATACACCTAAAACAAGGTCATTTAAAGAGGCCCAAAATAAAGGGATGGACAAAAGTATATTAAGAAAGAGGGCAGGAGTCCTGATATCAGACACATTAGAACCAAGCCTCAAAGCTTTAAGTGGCACTTTAGTTATAAAAGCCCTACTCTGCAGTGAAGCTGTAGTACTGAGTACGCCCGTTCCGTGTAACCCTGCAACAGTCTTTATGGAACAAAACCACAGGCGAAGCAAGAAGGCAGAAAGACAGAAACCCATGACTGGGTGATTTTGATACAGGACACTGAGCACAGCACAGACCAAGTGGACAAAAGATTAGTTAGGAAACAAAAGACCTGGCAGCATAATCAGTAGGGTAGGCCTTATGGATGGATGTACGTGTGCTCTACATCCTGACAGTGAACACTCCACATTCTTCTCAGGTGCCTGTCACATGTTCACAAAAATGGGTCACATCTCAGTCACAAAGAAAATGGCGGTTGCTTTCAGAAAATAGAATATGGCAAATAGCATTCTATGATCACAGTGCGTGAAAAGCAGAGTTTCCTTAAAAAAGGAATGCATGTTAGGAGCTTTGAGGGAGGTGAAAACGACCAGTCAGTAGAGAGAAGACCAGGGGCGGGTACGCCGCACTGGCAGAGTGGCAGGGGTGTGGATCTTTGTTGCTGTCAAGGTCACAATGTTGTCAGGTTTCATAAACAACTGTCATTATAGAATCAAATGCAAATTTTAATTGGCTAGTCCTAATGTTCAATTCAGTAAACTCTGTTTTTCCTACTACATGCCAAACATTTCACGTTCAGAGATGACACAGTAACTCCCAGCAGACATGGGTGATTATGGTCCTTAGTGCAGTGGCAGAATCGAGCAAGGGCTGTGGGAAAGCACCCAGCATCTCCAACTGAGTAATTCTACAGTTTTGCTGCTTGTGGAGGAGCCGGATCTTCGCATCAGCAGAGCCCCCAAACTGCATTGATTTTCTCCCGTTCCTTGTAGCCTAGGTGATGGAAATCCTGTGGCATAGACTGCATGTAGTAGGCCTTCAGTTCAGTTGAACTCCAACTAGTGATTTTTATTGATCTCGCTTTTGCACTTTGTAAGTTCTTTTGTATCTTTTTATTATTTATGCTCCATAACAATCCTTTAAATAAGAGAAGAGGCAGTAACTGCTCTTGGTAGACGAGAACCTTCTTCTAAACAGGGCTTTTCTGAGCTGCTTCCTGCTCAAGGGTCCATTCCCTTACTTATTTTGGGGTTGTGGTGAGATGGCCACTTAAGTCTTGTTTTTATTGGTAAAAAGTAACTTTAACTTCTCAAATTACCTGCCATAGACTTGTTTTAGCCCAATTAGAGAGTACAAATTGCAAAAAGAAAGAAAAAAAATCCCATTAATTCTATCACCCAGGTGAGCCCTTTTTACACTTCAGTCTACATTCTTGTTCTTTCCCCTCTCGCCTCCCCATCACTCCTTAGCTCCTTTCTTTCCTCCTGCTCTTTCATTTGCACCTTCCCTATGTGTATAAATCTTCACAATTGTATGAGGTAGGTGCTGGTTTAATCACATTATAGATAAGGAGAATAAAGCAAAAAGAGATTAAGTGGTAGTTTGGTTCAAATGACCCAAAATTTCTAGGCTAGTCCCAATTTCAAAGTTTGTTAAAGGTTGCTTACATAGGTTTGAATTGTTTTATTAGATTTTATTGCTTGAAAAATTATTAATGATAGATCTCTGCAGAAACCACTTGGTTTATTGTTTCTTATACTGAAAATCTGATATGACCTATATTAAAAACATTCTTTTTCAATAAAAGTTTGTAAAATTTTTAAAAAGTATTTTAAATCTTTCAGTTTTTAGAGAGGGCGGTGGGAGGGAGAAAGAGAGGGAGAGAAACATTTATGTGTGACAGATACATCAATTGGGTTGCTTCTCACATACCCCCAGCGGGGGACCTGACCCACAACCCAGACATGTGCCCTGACTGGGAATTGAACCAGGAACCCTTCAGTTGGCAGGCTGGCACTCAGTCCACTGGGCTACACCAGCCAGGGTGAGTTTTTAATTTTAAAAAAAATATTTAATTAATTTTCTTTTAAAGAGTGGGGAAGGGAGGGAAAAAGAGAAGGAGAGAAACATTGATGTGAGAGAAAAACATTAATCAGTTGCCTCTTGTACACGCCCCAAGTGGTGATTGAACCTGCAATCTAGGCATGAGCCCTGATCAGGAATCGGAGCCAGTGACAGTCCCCTTTGCTAGATAATGCCCAGCCAACTGAGCCACACCGGTCAGGGCAGTATTAAAACATTCTAAATTTTAGAGTACACAATACTAAATTAAAATAAGTAGTTTTTAAAGAAGAAAATGTAGGCTTCAGTAGTTTTTTTTTTTTTAATTTTAAATGGATCCTGGAGACTCAAAGAATGAGAAAGATGTGTAACAAAGTTCTTTAGTGCACCAGGACCAGGAGCATCATGTGGAATCTAAGAAAGACCCCCAGGTTAACGAATTTTTATTGTAAATAGTACAGTGGTGAGGTTTCAAATGTGTTATCCAAAAGGGGACTTAGTAGAGTTTTAGTAAAGATATTTTATCCCTAGTCTTTTCTCTTTGTGTCATAATTTGTCTGCAGTTACAGTTTTTCCAATAATGATGCATCGTAGTATACTAGATTTATCAAATATCTTAGAGCTGATGGACGCTGACATTTTCTGAGGGAAACATAGGTAACCAGGTTTGATGACAGTGTTATCTCCATTTTCTGGATAAGGAAATTGAGGCTCAAATTAGCAAAATGCAAATAAGTTAACATTGAAATTCGGGTTTGTGCAGCTCCAAAACGCATTCGTATTCTACTCGGCAGTGCTAAAAATTGGTTCTTTCAATTCAAAAAGGGTCACCGAAAGAAATGAAAGGTTTCACTCTTTGTTCTGATATGAACAGGGGAAATGCTTATTAGTCCCCTGCCCCCTGCCCGCCTCCCCCCAGTTTTGTTGGTTGATGCCGCTGTCCTGCAGGGAGCTTTCCCAGGCAGAATCAGCCTCAAGTCCTACAGCCTTCGTGTTCCCTAAAGGGAAACCTGAGAAGGAGCCACAGCCTTCCTGTAAGCAACAGATGGTTACTGTTTAAATGAGGGTACACTCTGGATCTCATCTGTGAAGTGATTTTAAGGCTTTGTGGGGTGGGTGGGTTTGGAGGGTTAGTCTAGGGAACAAGTTAGTAACAAGATTTAGGAGGAGGAGGAAGAAGAAATAGACAAACCAAATTTGTAGCTTTTTCACTCTTATATACTCTTTAATCACAATCACATGGCAGGTTGTATTTTTCTGCCCCCTCCTCCACCCCAAAGAGAGGGGGAAGGGGGAAGGAAGGGCGCTGCAGGCTGCTGAAATTTGTAGTGTGCTGGCACCCAGCAAGTGAGTTTTGCTGTGGGGTAAGTCTTGTGGCTTGTTTTCTGCCTTCGTGAATAGAGTCTTTCCATCTTTGCCAAGCCTACAGTTAATGCGGTCAAGGGATTTATTATGAAATGTACTAAATCTTGGCATGGAGCTAATTGCATATAACAAGAAGCGTGCTAGAGGCTTGGACCTGAGAACTGACACATGCAAAAAGCATTCTCTTTCTGATGCTGCTGAAAGAGGTTTTGTGTAGGGGAATGTCTGCATGTCTGCGCTTATTGCTAATGAGGTAACCCCTCACCCATAGCGTGTTTCTGGGTTACTTGTTAAAGTAAGTGCAGAGTTAGTACGTGCACACATTCTCTCTCTCTCTCTCTCTCTCTCTCTCCGATATTTACAAACAATTGGCAATTCAAGAATATTTATTTACAAACTCCAGCTTCACATCTAAAACTCTTACTATATTATAAACAAACACACTCATGGCAGTTTAAATTACAGAATTATAACCTAAAATAATTTTTGTGTAAACGTATAAAGGGTGACCAGATAAATTGTGTTAGCTCAGGCTGCCATAACAAAATACTAGAGTGTGGTGGCTGAAACAACAGAAATTTGTTTTCTCATGATACCGGAGGCTGGGAGTCTGAGAGCAGGGTGCCACATGGTAGTTCTGGCGAGGGCTCTCTTGCTGGCTTGGAGACGGCTGATTTTTTACTGTATCCTCACTTGGGGTGGGGGTGGAGTTGCTGGAGGTGTGTAGGGCTGGTGGCGGAGGTGGGGAGGGGGGAGAGAGAGGGAGCTCTGGTCTCTTCTAACAGCACTGCTCCCATCATAAGCCCCACCTCCACCCCATGATCTCATCTAAACCTAAATTCCTCCCGCTCCATCTCCAAAACTATCACATAGAGATTCAGGACCTCAGTATGTGAATATATATGTGTGTGTGTGTGTGTGGGGGGAGACACAGGTACCTAATTCAGTTCACACCAGAAGTATTTAAATGAGAAGACAAGTAATCCATCGTTAAGCCCAGTGTATGTCCTTAAAATTTTATTCATTTGAAAATTTAATTTAAAAGTAATAATTGAGTAACTTAAAAATAATAAAAAATAAAAACTTTTTCATCCTTTCCTGATATTTTCACAAAGTTTCACTGGGTGAATTTTCTCAAAGCTTTATTGGGACATTTATCTTTATATTCCTCCCATCACCCTGACGGATGCGTTGTGTGTCTCAGGTCTCAGTATTTGCTGCATTAGCAACTTAAACGCTTGCAGTGCTTTCCCACAATGCATAGCGCATACACCTTAATTTACTGAAATATAAAGAGAAAAACCAATAAAACTTGGTTCAGTGAAATGGTTACACCCTCTCTTGAATATTATGAGCAACATTCGTCTGTATAACAAAATGAAATAACAAAAATCTTTTAAAAGGCACATTGAAGAAATAAATGTGTAGTTTTATTCATATCTTCCTGGATGAATGATTTTTGTGTGCATGTGAAGCTCATGTCCTAACACTTAGAGGAAATGGTAAGGGAACGATTGTGGTGGTTTCCATCCCACAGTTCACACCAGTCTTCTCGATACCAGCGGTTTTTGAAGTGGAAGTAATTCTAACCTTAAAACAAAACAGCCATGGCCACAAATTTCAGCCCTGGCACAGCAAAAAGGAAATGTTGGGATGAAAATGTTTGACCCATTTGAAAAAAAAAAGGTAGCATTCAAAAACAGAACGGCCCAGAGATCATTTGTATCACCCCTGAAACATTGTCAATTCATTCATGTTTAAGGCTTACCAGGTCTGCTTGAATTTTTATCGACTGCCGGGTAATTAGCATTGATCAGGATGAAAAAAAAGCCCCCGGTGATTTACAGCGAAGGAATGGTTTGTTTGCTTGTTCGTTCATTCATTCAACGTTGATTTACTGAGGTTCCCCCGGGTGTGAGGCACCACGCCAAGCGCTCTGACAGGGAGATAAACAAATCAGTGATAGCATTTACCCCCGAGTACTTAATTCCGTACTTACTCGACTCACACTAAATTGAGTTCTTCCTACCTACACAGTACTGTCCTGCCCCTTGTTCCTGAAAATACAAACTTCATTAAGAACAGTCCTTTTCAAAAAAGCTTGTGTCTCATCTAGGGAAATACACATAAACACATAATTGCCCCTAGTTATTACGTTTAATCACTTGAGGTTTGGTGCCAGGTCTAAATGGAGGTGAACATGTAAGAAGCACATGAGCCTTTCCAAGCCATTCAGTAAGTCTGGCATGTGCTACCCCGGTACAGCTCAAATCCTCGCCCTTCGAAGGGTGGTCTGGGAACCAGCAGCAATGCCACCGCTTGAGAGAGACACTGGAAGTGCAGGAGCTCAGGCCCTACCCCAGACCTACTGAGTCTGAGTCTGCGTTTTAATGAGTTTTACTTGACTCGTATAGGTATTGAAGTTGGGGGAGCTTTAGTACAAGGTTTGACTTGTAGTCATAATTATATGAGATGCCATTTTATCTGATCTCATAGCTGAACTGTTTTATTTGCACATTGTATTCTTTTATCAAGTGTTTATTGAACACAAAGATTTATTGAACATGCACTGGATATTGTACTGGGAGCTGAGGACCAAAAAAAAAAAACTAACTGTTAGCTACGATTAATAGCTAAATAAATGTTATAAGCTAATAAAGAAGTAATTATATCAGTCTGCAGGGTAAGGATACCTGAGCTGGACCTTAAAAGATCCACTAGCATTTGTTCGGGATGAGAGAGGGAAGTGTCTTGGATTTTTTTTCTCAGATTCCATGTATATCGGTCACCTTTTGAGTAGGGATAAGTTGTTGAAAGTCTTTTAAAAATTAGGCAGGCTCCTGAATGAATCTTTGTGTATTTTGGTGCATTCTGTTAGCGGGATGAGTATACTATTTCTTAAGGGAATATTATCTAATGAGCACTGGAGTCCAGTGTCAGTAATTTTACATTCTGAGCCTCAGTTTCTTCATCTGTCAAGTGGGAGTATCCGTTCTACAAGGTTTAAATGAAGATTACAAAGAATTTAGCACTCTGGAGTCCAATAAATTGTAACTGTTATTAATGATTTTAAGAACAATTTCTTTTTTTCTTAACATAAAATCGCTAGTTGATATTAGAGAAAGGAAAATACACCCATGTGACACATATCTAAAATAAAAAATATTCCTCTACAATCCTGCGCAATCATGTTAAGACATGATAACATACAAAATGAGAAATCCCGAGTCATAATGTTCCAAAATTGAAAAAAATATTTTCTCTTTCTCAGAGAGGAAACTCGCACACCTGCCGACCTCCTGCAGCCCCAGGCTCTGCATGGGCGGGGGGGGGGGGGGCGGCGGGGGGCGCTCGCAGTCAGCCTGAGGACAGGCCCTCCCTGTCTGTGGGAATGGGCCGTTTGGGTCCTTCTCAATGAGTCTTCACCTCAGTGCCTTTTAACTATTTGAATAGTAAATTTGTGTGAAGTGGACTCTTCACCTTGTTGTGTGTGGGCTTCCCAAGAGGAAGTACATGCGCGTGTTCTTGGATAAAATACAACTTTTCTTTTTCCTTTTTTTTTAATTTCACAGATTTGGGAAACATGTAAGTACCAAGCTAATAAAGAACCGCTGAGTCTTTCTCATATAAACATAAATTGAAATTGGTTTTCTCTCATTGGTGAGAAAGAAATGTTCTTTATTCAAGTTCACTCAGTGTTCCATAGTCGGAGTGTCGTGACTTCATGCAAGATTTCTTGGTGCCGTTCCATTCCTATAAAATGGCCATCTGAGAACCACCAGGAGAAGGCAAAATGTAAATGGAAGGTATTAACCTGAGGAAAGGTGAGAATGATGGAGAGAACCGACTGCTGTGTGGCAGTCAGAAATGGATAACACCATGAAGTGGGCTGAGGCACAAAATTTGAGGCCCGCAGTGAAATGTGCTACTTTAGGTAAACAGCCGGTGGTGTTGTCTTTGGCAGGTCTTGAGAACCTTGTCATGTTAATGTAGTTATTGAAATTGAATTTGGAAATTGTAATGTTGCTCTCATATTTCACTTAAAAACACTGCTAACTCCCACCTTGAAAGGGATCACATATATCTCATAAGCAGGGCACTGCTAATATTTTAGTAACCCCACAAGAAGGATAATGAAATGAAATACTGTAAAAAGCACAAGCAACCTGCATTTTCTTTTCCCAGTGTGCTTGCAATGAGAAACATAACGTAAAAATAACCCACCACCAAGTTCTCTTTGCAGACGCCCAAATGGTACCCATCCTGTGTCAGAGATCACCCAGGGCTGTGTGAGCTTGGCAACATTTCAGGGGTCCCATTTTCACTTGAATCAACTGTTCTTGAACAGTTTCTCCAGGGTATTGGCACAGACTCTGTTTTCTTAAACAGTGAGCATATATACCTGTTTTTCTCACCTATTTTCCCTCAGCAAACATAGCCATTATTTCCTTTATAAAAGGAAGGGGGTGGGTAGAGGCAGAGAGAGTGAGAGAGAGAAAAAGTAAGGAAAATAGGTGGGGGGGGGGAGAAAGGAGACCTCTATTACCATTTATGTAGACATTTCCATGTAGTTGCAGAGTTGTGATGCTTGATCTTGGGTCACATTTGTCCCTGTTTGTATTTTAAAGGATTGGTTATTTAAGAACTCTCTTATGAGAATGTTTTGCTTATTGCCTCCAATAGAAAAGTTTAAAAGAGAATTATAAAGCAAGACATGTTTTTGACATAACTTTTGATAATTTTTCTAATAGTAAGTTGTTGTTGATTGGATGTTGCTGATTTTGTAACTATTTGAAGAATATAAAGTTGTATTTTTTTCAAACTGGGTGATCTTAGGCACTGAATACTAAAAGAGGCTGCTAATTCCTTTTCTTTTTCTTTCACATCTTAGCATACTTCTCAGACTGGCTATATAAAGAAGGTCAGTCCTTTGAACATTATTGAATATGAAAAAATATTAAATCTATGATGAAACTACTAATTTCTTTCTTTTGGTCCTCTGAGCACTAGGCAGAACAGTTGTTCTGGAAGTACAAAAGAATAATAGCAGAAAAGAAAAATAGTTCTTCAGTGTAACTTCTCAGGGGAGAGACTGGTGGTATCATGTCCAATTTTCAATGTAAACAAGGATCACAAAATTCTTTTTTTCTCTTGGTTTTACAGCTGTATAGCTGGTCCAAAGTTGAAAATGTGTTTGTTCTTGTAAGAAAAATAGCCCTCCTTGCCTAGATTAATGGTGCTTCAAGACATGTTTATTCGAAGACGGCAGCACCGAGGTGAATGGAGTAAATGCTCTGTGTTAGAGATCATTGTGTCACACACGCAGATGCAGTCAGAGGGCTGTTTACGTAGCAGCCTTCAATTTCCCTTTGATTTATAGTCTATGAAAAATTGAAATGTTTTGTCTTTATTTTCCCTGTTTTACTCAACAAAACGGGGTGATTTTAGAGAAAAACCCACAAATTCTAAAAATTAATTCATGAAGAAGGCTTCGTTTGCTGCACGTCAGCCATGGTCTTAAACTATGCATTCAGGTTCTTTCTCGAGCTGTTCCATCATGCAGTTGGAGCCAGGGACACTATCTTGATTTTGATGTCTTAAAGGTAGCGTGTAGGTATATACAAATAACCCATTGGTTCCGTATAAACATTGCACTTCAAAAGATCATTAAGGAATATGCTGGTGTTTATAAGGTGTCTTTTTGTCTTTTGTCTTTTTTGAAAAGGTATCAAAAATATGCTTTATATATCACTTATTTAAAAAAAAAACAATCAGAGCTTTTCCTAAACTGTTGTACCTCCTTTGTATTCAGTTACTAGGATTCATCATATGAGTGTTCTAAAATAGGCAAATATGACTGCACTGTATGGTTTATCTAATGCTAACATGTGATACAAGCATATCAATTATAAAAGGAAAAGAAACTAACTCTCTGTGTTTATTTGTAAGCATTTCTCAAGAGAGCTTCTGGTTGGCATTTGAGATGAATTCTTTTGGTGACCTAAATATATTTTTCTTTCTCTGTATATATTTTTGTGACCACTGTTACCTGTATTTCTTTCTAGATGTAATTTTTTGCAAGGATGGAAGCAAAGACTTTTTACTTGTAGATTGTATTTTTCATTGAATGATGTAGTTCTGCTTGAATGCTCTTTGGGGATTTATAAAAAAAACAAAACTTATATTAACGCAGAGGATAAAATGACACTATCTTTTTTTAGAGATTTGAAAAATATTTATCTTCTCGTTCTGTTTAAGATGATGTAACTTTTCAAATTTGTGATATATATATGTCTGTGTATGTACATATAGCTCCTGAGTACAGATTTTTGGCAGTTAAATCTAGGCTTGATGATCAAAACATTTGTTCCAGTATAGAAAAAAGGTTGGGAATGGAGTTTTTAAATTGACATTTGATAGTTGGTTTTATTTGATTGAATTGATGTTCTAAACTTCCTATATCCAAATATGAGAGCACAAAATTAGCTCTAATTCGAGCATGATCTTTTTCTCCCACCAATTAATTGGGAATATCATCTCTTTGATATTTCCTTGAGAACTTACCAAGTTCAAAATTAAAAAATAATACAGCTCTCTAGGGTATATTTACCAATATAAAGTGCCCATAAATTAATTCTATAGTCTAAATGAGAATGTAATATTCTGGGGAAAAATGAGTTACAATATATTCTTTGTGTACTTTAGGTGACATTAAGTTTCTAGAGTTTTGTAGGAGTCATTTTTTTTTCATTTGTCCCAATAGGTGAAATTACAGCTCGAAGCAAATATTTACCAAACATGTTGGCTCTTAGAATATTAGAACATGTTATTAAATGATTAAGCATCAAAATCAAGGCCCTATTGTATGGAGACACTTGGACTGATAAATTAAATGACAGATACCCTTAATCAAAAGAAGTGAAATGAAGAAATAGTACTGAATTGAAAGATTTGTTATCTCCTATGTATTTATGATTACATATAGCAGGCAGTATTCATGAAAGTCTAGATTCCTTGTCTTACTCGTGAATCTGAAAGGGTTATAGGGAAACCTGAGGTATTTTACCTGATAGGCTTTCCATACTCAAATAACAGCCAGTCTGCATGGGCTTGAGGCCTCAGCCCTGTTTTCCTAAAGCTTTCTGATAAGAAGAGACACCATATGATCTCACCTATAAGAGGAATCTAATGAACAAAGTAGCACCAGGGGCATGTAACATGGAACAGACTGACAGTGACCAGAGGTGGGGGGATGATGGTGGAAAGAAGGGGAAGGGACTAAAGAGTCTGTGTGAATGACTCATGGACATGGGCAGCCACAGTGTGGGAAATGACTGTGGGAGTGGGGGCTAGGATGGATAAAGGAGGGCAAAGGGCAAAAAATTGGGACAACTGTAATAGAATAACAATAAAAAATCTTAAAAGAAAGAGCTACCCTTTCCCCTTGGCTGAACCTGGTTTTGTGCTCCTCCATCGTCATGAAGACGGGGGACTCAGTCCCAAGTCTGAAATGACATGATGTGGCTTTGTCCCAGCTCTTCCTGCTTCTGTAGGATGACCTTGACTTCTGTAGGACTCCAAAACTGCTCCCTGTGTAAATAAGTGATAGTAATATCTATTCTTGCATGACTCATGGAGATTCAGTCATTGTAGACAGTATGATACCTTGAAGGCATTTGGGAATTTTGCCTGGTAAGGAATTATTCTTATGTGTTCTAGTCACCAAGAAAATTGTAGCATTTGTACCCGCCAAGTAACCCCTTTTAGAGTAACCACCACCCCCTCAGCTCTCAAAGTTTCTGGTGTATTTTAGTAAAACCTTAAAAAAAATGAAAGATGGTAAAAGTTAGATATTTTTCTGTATATTTCTTCCCAGTCTTTTAAATAAGAATTAAAAGCAATAATGTATAAATTCTTCATGCTGCTTTTTTATGTATAATATCATACTATAAATTCTTTCCCCTAAATTCTTTTTAAACATTACTTTAGATGAGTGAATAAGATATTCAACAAAGGAAGTATACCATGGTTTGCTTAACTCTTCTTCTATACTTGGACGTTTAGATTGTTTCAAGTTCTTGATATTATAGATAAGTACTGCTAGGAACATCTTCATCTATAAAATTTGACCTAATTTCGGCATGTATTGTTTTTTCTTGTTCTTAGCTGTGGAAATACTGAGTTAAGGAGAAAGAGTGCTTTAATGCTCCAGATAATTACTAAGAAATTATATTCTGGAAGGTTTTTTTAAGATTTTATTTATTTTTAGAGAGGAGGGGAGAGAGAGAGAAAGAGAAACTGATTGGTTGCCTCTCATATGTGCCCTAACCCTACAGCTTAGGCATGTGCCCAGACCAGGAATCGAACCAGTGACCTTTTACTTGATGGGACAATGTCCAACCAACTGAGTCACACCTGTTGGGCTATTGTAAAGGTTTTAATTGTAGTTTAAATTTGTTCCCTGTGCCAGGCATTGTTTTTGGCTTTTCATACCTCAAATATTCTTCATGTTTCTAAGCCTCACTCTTTCAGAAACCTTCTTAGATGCTCCCCAGCACATTTGAAAAGGATCTCCCATTTTCCCCAAGTGGTTGGTAGCCCCTCACCCCCACATTTATTAATTTAATTGAGATTTCAATACATTGTCCTGAGATAATAGCAATTATACTTGTATTAGTTTCCTGAGGCTACTGCAATAAATTAGCATGTTTAGTGGCTTGAAACAACAGAACTTTATTCTTTCCCAGTTTTTGAGGTCGGAGCTCTGAAACCAGTTTCGCTAAGGCTACCCGAAGGTGTCAGCAGGCTCTTGCTATCCCCCCGGGCTCCAGGGGAGAATCCATTCTAAATTTATCCCAGCTTCTGGTGGTGGCTGCATCCCTTGACTTAATCCACACCACTCCAGTTTCTGCCTCCAGGTCTCCTGGTCTCCCCCTTTGCTGTGTGTGTGGGATCTCCCTCAGCCTCCTTCTTATAAGAATACTTGTGTTGGCAGTTAGAGTCTACCTTGGGAATTCAGGGTAATTCCCTAATGACAAGGTCCTTCATCACACCTGCAAAGATATTATCATATAAAGTAGCACTCACAGGTTCTAGGTAATAGGACCAATGGCTTTGGAGACCACCATTCAGGTCCTTACAGTAATGTATTACTAAGATGAATAACTGATTTAATCATTGAATAAGATTTAATTTCTTTAAATCTTATGTATTATTTACTGTAAAATAACTACCTGCTGGGAAATAATATAGTTGAATATGAAATGTGCATACGAATGTAAAGATACGAAGAGCTCTAATTAGTAGTATCTCTTACTAGTACTATGTGACCTGCAATTAAACATGATATATTTATTATTATATTTAGATATAACACAAAAGTTAATATTTTATGATTGGTTTTTAACAATTTTTTATTAGAAATGTGAAATTCCCTAATTCATGAAAAATGATTGAGAAAATTAATAATAGTCACTGTCAAAGTTAAGGAAGATATAACATTTTTTTGAAACGGGAATGGTTCCAGTGGAATTAAATTGGGCATGTTTTTCTGCCTATAAATATGTTTGACGAAGTTTCCTTGTTCACCCACACATGGTACAGTTCCAGTTCCAGGTATATATTCCTGACCGTCTTATACCAGGCACAGAGGTTGCTGGTCAAATTGCTACTGTACAGTCCCAGAAAATAGCAGGTTGTCACTTCCAGACTCCCAGTGTGAGAGAAGAGCTCAGGGAAAGTTGGAGAAAAGGCAAGGGTTAGAAATAACCTGCCAGTTCTAATCTTCAGAACCTTTGCATAAACAAGATTGGAATGAAAACAGAGGTTTTTTTTAAATTTGGAAACCTGTAACTTATCCAATCATAACATTCCATGCTGAGTGCATGTACGCTTTTAGAAAGACACCACATTGTAATGCACTAGGTCCCCCGTTCTGCTTCAGTGCTGGCTTTGTGCAGAACATGAATTTTAGACGTCAGTTGGCTGGATGGTGTATTTTTATATTGCATCCAGTAAAATGGAAAGAAAAGATAAATAGCCAGAAAATTAGACGTAGCATAGCAATAATAAGTTCTAAGAACATTTTACATATTAATCAACATGTTAGGTCCTTTATGTATAATTAAAAACTATACAGGTACAATTTAAATTTTCATATGTGTATACAAATATTTTCAGTGCTTAGGATCAGCTAAATACCTAGCAAGGTGTTAGAGACAGAGCAGAGTTGTGTCAAAAAAAAAAGTTAACAAAAAAAGTGATTTTAAATAAGGCCAATATCCTAAACCCAGTTATTTTTTCAAGAATGCAAATGTGTGGGGTATTATTCGGGGCCATAGTTGGCCCAGTAATGAATATATCTGTGTAGTTGAATGGTAAGAATAGCAAGTAGTAAATTCCTTGATAGCTTCCTATGGGCATGAAAACTATTTTGTTATTTTGTTATGGTAAATCTTGGAACTCAAATAACTTAAAAATTGAATATGCTTGCAGGCATATTCAGTATATGCTCTTGGTCCACATGTATAGAAACTTGAAAGACAATTTGTCAAAAGGTAAAGCCAAACAAAGCAGTCAAACCCCAGAATAGATAAAGTAGCCCTTAGTAACATGCCCCGAGAGTGTCAGCTCTGTCCTGATCCTGCCTTCTGCACATCCATGTGAGAAGGAGAAGGAGAACCTGTAACACTCATGGGCTGAGCCCCTGGAACCCGTTGTGCAGAAGGCCAGTTACAATACTTTGAGGTTGAAGCTCCAAGATATTCTCTTCTTTCTAAGTAAATGGGACATAGAAAAGATCCAGTGGTTTTCACATAGAGTGTGGTGACCCATTAATGGGTTTATGGCATTAGTTTAATGGGTTTCCACCAGCAATTATGAATAGATTAAAATAAAATAGAAAATATCATACATGTAAGGACATGGGTTGTTTTGTGAATTTTTTGTTTATAGTCTGTAACATAATATACAGGCCTTGTAATAAATGATTCCTAGGTCTCTCTCAGTGGTGGGGAAGGAGTGCTAACATGCTGCTGGAACCCTTTGGGTTCGGATCTTGGGAGGGGTGGACGCAGCGCACGGCAGTTTGTTATTGCTGGCAGGTAAACGGGTGGGCGTGGGCACAGAATGATCCGAAGTGGTAAGCTGTATTTGACATGACGGAGAGATTTTCCCCTCTATTCTGGCTCCGTTCTTCACACTCCTGAAGTTGTGGGCTCAGTCAGCTCAGAAAAGGTTGCGTATTATTTAGAAAACAGGTACTAAAACAGCAATGGAATACCATTTTATACCCATCAAATTGGCAACCCCCCCCCTCACAAAATCAAACAACAACCCACAAACTGAGCTGTATCTCATTTCCCTAACATTGGCAAGAGAAGAATTATTTTCCATTACTTTGGAAAGCAACCTGACAAATCCTGGTGAAGCTGAAAATGTGTGTACCCTCTGACCCAGCACGTCACTGGCTGTGTGTCTACTGAGAGTGAGGAACTCTCCTGCATGTGTATGAGAACACACGCTGGAGCGTGCAGTGCACTGTTAGGTATGTATCTGTGTCTTGATACTGATACTATCAAGACACAGGTACATACATGACTATATATGATATAAATATAGGCATGTGATGTCTGCTATACTCTGCTTCATTTCAAAAATGGGATGGTTAAGAGGGTAACCCAATGCTTTGGCTTTTTTTCTTGTTGGTTCTCAGTATCTCTGCACAAACTGCATGTGAGTATGTGTGTGTATAAGGGAAGCAACCTGACCATCCTCCTATTTGGGAACAAATAGTCTATGCAGTTGGAACCAACGAGTTTAATCTACCATACCAATGGGAAGATAGGAAAAAGCTGAAAGCAATATATTTTAATTCTATTTAGGCAAAACTCTGACCCACAAAATACAGCAGTATCTGTTATGTCTAGGTGTTTATGTGTATTAAAACAGAAAGCCTGAATGGTGGGGGGCGGGGATCATCTTCTGAAGACAGTCTGACTTTGTCGAGTGAGAGAATGAGAAGGTCTGGTGATATGTAGTGGTATTTGGTGATGGTATTTTAACCGTCATTGGTAACATTCTATTTTTGACAAAAAAAAGTCCTGAAGCAAAAAGGGCAACATGGTACTATTTGGTAAATGTGGTTAGTAAGCACATGGGTGTTAGAGTTTTTCTGGTTTTCTCTTTCTCTGAAATATTGTACAACTTAAAATATAGTCTAATCGTTAAAAGTCAAATGCTTTAATCTTTGAGTTATAAAGTAATAAATTAGTTGGAATTCCCACATCTCTTTGACTACATTCACTGTAATTGAAGATTTTGAAGAAAAGGTAAACGGTTTAAATCTCAACATTTTTGTTTGCTGACCTGTGCTCTTCTCGGCTTCGTTTCAGTGAAGGGGATCTGCAAACTGCTCAATTTGGTTTCTGCATTCTCAGTGTGTACTCCCTAGGACCGAACTCTGCAAGGGCTGGGATGTTGGGCTGGCTCACTTCTACAGTAGGCAGCATTCTCTGGCAGTAGTAGGGCTCCGTAACATTTGTTGCATGAATGAATAAAAGATAAATAATGAATCTCCAGCTGTGAATGCTTTTTTATAGTCTGTTTATGCACGTAACATGACTGGCGCCTCTTACATGCCAAGTGAAGTTACAGTAAAAAACATTCTGAGGTGCTTCCATGTTAATCCATTCCTTACTTGCATCCCAGAACTTACTATTAAGGCAAAGTTTCTCTCTGGAAAAACGTGTAAGCTACCTTTCTTTGAAAGATAAGAACCTAGTTACTTCCATCTTTACCCACTTTATATAGCTCAGTTTCTGATTAAATCTGATTAAATTCAGTGCCAACTGGGCATCTTAGAGTGAGTTTGTGTGCACATGTATTTCCACAGTGTCAGACGGTGTGCAGTCTGTTTACTTTTGTTCTTATTACTGGTCTAGTTCATAATGTTCCGCATCGTTTTAACAATGTAAACTGCCTCAATTTTTTGGAAAAAATTAAGATATTATTTTCATAAAAATTTATACTTCTATAAAGTTGCATATTGCTTACTTTTAAAAAATACAATCATTTGCAGTTAACAGAGGTCCAGTATTTTTCAGATGATTCTATTGTGAATTTTATAAAGCAGATGCTTCTGTAGTATTATGCCTTGAGTTGTGTCCCCCAAATTTCATGTGCTTAAGTCCTGACAACCAGTAGCTCAGAGTGTGACTGTTAAGATGAAGTCATTGGGGTGGGCCTTTCACCCTAATTCATTATGACTGATGTCTCTGTAAGGCAAGGAGATTAGGACACAAGGCAGAAGGAAGTCCGTGATGCTACAGCAAGGATGGTGGGCATCTGAGGAGAGGGGCCACAGAAGAAACCAACTCTGCCAACACTTGATCTGAGCTTCTAGTTTCTAGAAATGTGTAAAAATAACCTTCTGTTGTTTTAACCAACCAGTATGTGGTTATTTTTTTTATGGCAGAAGGCTGGATAGCTAATCACTTGCTAAAGTGAATAAATATGAGTATATACACATTTATCGTTTATTCTGTAAACTAAATTTTAATAGGTAATAACCTGCTTCTTATATCTTACTGAAACATGGAATCCTTATATTAAGGAAGTTAAAATATGTCAGGCATGCATTCTGTTTCACAATACTTTATGTTTATGTAGTTCTTCATACTTTAAATGCAATGTCATACATCACTTAATGAGATAGCAAGCTGACACTAGTGATTTACTTTAAAATGCATTCCAGGGCATGGCAGCATTTCAGTATATATTTGGCCCTTTGATTTACAGATGTGCAGTTCTGTAATAAAAATTAGTGCATGCAGTAGTGCATGCAATACTTAAAGTATTAGCACCTTCCAGGCCTTTTGCCTGCATTCTTGGTTAGATTTAATGTTAATTTTATTCTGTTCTAAAAAATAGTAAACAATGTATATCAATGTTGTAGCAAAAAGAAGTCGGCATGTCAGATTTGCTCAGGTTGCTCATTCCTTGCTTTGAGTAATTGCTAAATATTATTTCCTGTGTTGGCTTTGCAGTAATTAGCTGTGCTGGTTTCAGTTCAGCTACCCCAAGTGATTCAAGAATTACTAGTAAGAGAAATAAAAGATTATAAAATTGTGATCAGTGCTGAAGTATTATTTTGCTTCTAAAATGGAAGAGGTGACAACCAGTAATGCAAAACATTACTTCCTCTGTTAGCAAGCCTGGAGGTAAATTGTCTGAGGTTTTAAGATAGACTGTGAAACTTCAGTGTGGGAAAGATCGGTTCTGAACCTGGTTCCTTTTTAGCTTTGCTTTGCTCGAACCCCACAACATGGCAAATATCAGGAAGAGCAAGCGTGGGTTATTGCATTCCTCTATTACTTGTTTTTGTTCACCATCCCTCAAAATTTTATGTGTTTACTTCAAATGGTACAAGAAAATAAAAGCAGTATTTTATATGAAATAAACTGCCCTCAATTTTGCGTACTCTATTTTTTAATAACAGTGAGCTTTAAAAGTCTTGGGATCTTTAAATAATCCCTGTTTTTGGCAGACATCATAAGAATTGTTTTGGGTAAACTATTTTAAAATAGATTTCTTCACTTAACTCATGTACTGTTTGTGAATTCCTTCGCAAATGTTGCCCAAAGATGGGGAAATTTTCCATCCTGTTCAAGGTGGTAATGATAGAGTGTCATGGATTTCTCACGTGACCTAATAGCATGCATTAACTTAAATGACTTTTCTTATTTTTTATTCATTACATAGCCAATTGTTTTATTTTTTGTTTCCCAATTTTAATCATATTCCAAATTTGTAGATTATATTACCACTTACTAATTGCTTCTGTAGTAAAGGCAAATAAATTACTAACACAGAAGAGTTAGTAGGTTAAAGACTATAGCTCTTATGGCCCTGGCTGGTATGATTCAATGGATCGAGTACCAGGCTTGTGAACCAAAGGATTGGACACATGGACAATAACTAGGGATGGGGGGTGGAAAGGGGAGGGAGGCGGGGAGCATGGGGTGGGGGGCGGGCAGGGTTGGGAATATAAGACAGAAACCTGTACGTGAACAAGAATTAAATAAAAATTATATTAAAAAAATAAATAAATAAATAAAATTAAAAAAAAAAAAGGATTGGTGGTTTGATTCCCAGTCAAGGCACAGGCCTGGGTTGTGGGCCACGTCCCCAGCAGGGGGCATGTGAGAGGCAACCACACAGTGATGTTTCTCTTGCTCTCTTTCTCCCTCCCTTCCCCTCTCTCTTTCAAAATAACTAAATGAAATCGTTAAAAAAACACAAGTATAGCTCTTATAATCAGTTTATCACTTGAACACAACTATTAATAACTACAAATATTATATATACAGATTAATCAGTGAAAATTAATTATTCTGTATTTTCCATTGACTTGGATTTTCTGAAGATCAGGCCTCTTTTGACTAATCAGATCTGATTGCTACATAGCCTTCCCTCAGTTTCCCCCTTTGATTAAATATGCACCCAAAGGTGGTCGGTGTGACCATGTTGCGTATTCTGCACTTCTTTGCATCGCTGGCGGTGGTTCTGAGGGCTCCGCACACAGGGCGCTGCCTATTTCTGGCTGCCTCAGCTCACCTGACGGCTGGATTCACCACGGCCAGGTGTGTGGGGGGCAGGGCCAGGCATCTCTCTCACTCTGATTTTTCTCTGAATTTACTTCTTTTTTTTTTTTTAGATTTTATTTATTTATTTATCTTTAGAGGGGAAAGGAGAGAGGGAGAGAAACACCAATGTATGGTTGCCTTTGGTGTGTCCCCCGCTGGGAGTTGGCCTGCAGGGAACTGGCCTGCAACCCAGGCATGTGCCCTGACTGGGAACCGAACCTCGATCCTCTGGTTCGCAGGCCTGTGCTCAATCCACTGAGCTACACCAGCCAGGGCGATTTTTCTCTGAATTTACTTTTGATGGAAAATTTGGAGTTTTTACCTTTACCAGGAGAATAATGATTTTTTTTACAATTTAAATAGTGGCAATAATCTTTTTTTTTTTTTTTTTTTTTTTTTTTTTTTTACTATTCATTCTGATTTTTCACTAATAGCAGATGTTTGTTTTCTTCTGGGACACTATTAAGCTACAAAGGTATAGTTAGAGGACAATAAAATTAACAAGGTAATTTTGGTGATTTGGAAGAAGTGTGTCACAGCTAGCTTTGTTCTTGTCAGGGAAACTCCTCGCTTCTGCTCAGCCAGGATTCTTCCCTTCTGAAAAGTATTTGCATGTAATTCCTATCATCGCCAGTGACTGCTTTTTCCTGGCACTCAAGTTGAATACCCCTCAGATTGGTATTTTGTTTGTGTAGATATTTTGATAAATCCATCTTTTTAGTCAAGTCTAGGGAACCTAATGGGTAAATGCTTTGAAATTATCTCTGGAGATGAAATTAATACTAAAACCTTTTTTCTTTTCTTTCTTTTTTTTTCTGTGCTTGGTATTTGCTATTTTTGTTATGTCAAAAAGCCCAGTTCAAATGCCAAGCATTTGAGTTTTCATACAGGCAAAAATCGCATAAAATACTCCTACTTGAGGGGCAACAGCCAAAAGCAAAAATGTGTCATGACTCACTAGTAATCTTGCTGCTCGTTCATCCAAAATGGACACATCCTTTCATTTACATCACCTGGGCTGATCTGTCAATGCCGAATTAAGCACTTGAGGGCAATCATCTGTCTTTTATTTGCAATTTTTAGGAGAGAGCTCACATTGTAACTCCTCAATACAAGCAAGGTTTTTTGCTTTATATTTAGTCCACGTATGGGTTTTGCAGAGCAACTTCTGGATTATAAACTCTGCCCAGATTATCCCACCCTTGTCCAGGTGGACATCAAAGAATAAGGCAGGTGCTCACGTCTGCTTCATGTTTGAGTAACTTCCAGCTGTAAGCTGTAGCCCTCAGCTCAGATCAGAAACTCTGGGCTGTGTAATACACTTGGTCACCTGGGAGGGTCTGCGGACTGCCCATGGCGGTGGTGCCCTCTCCTAGACCTACTGATTTAGAATTTGGGAGGTGGTAGCTGGGCACGTGCATTTGGAAGCAGCTCAGTGTACTGTGACACACTCCTGCGCTGAAGAGACGTTGATGCTGCCACACAACTATACCATAAACCCTGAAAATATATCACTGGCAATACTCCTGTTCAATGGAGATGAAGGCATCATCTGTGGTTTCTAACTCAGAATGGTATTGCCTACGGCAGCTGAAAGGGAATCAAGCTAGATGAACATGAAACAGTCATGCAGCCTTCAATCACGCGCTCAGGAAATATTTATTTAGGCGCTCATGGCAAGCATTTGGGATTCACTACTCAGGCCACAAACAAATGCTCAGTCTTCTTTCTCCAAAACTCCTTTCTTCTCCATTCCTTTTTTTCCTAGGTAACTGACCTATGAAGCCATAAATCAGGAAATGCCATTTCATTTCAGGGAACCTCTAGGTGGAAATAAAGGCTAACTATGAATCCTTAGCCTGTTGCTGTCATCTTCATATCATACCGTATATAAATCTTCTCATTATTTATAGCTGACTTGTGTGTGTCCCCCATTAGCCTGAGTATTCATTCATGGAAAGGGTGATGACTTAGAGCCCAGGAAACCTCTGTGTCTCCATTGCTGAGCAAACAGATGGCTTGCTGGCGTTTGCTGTATGACTCACTACTTTTTCTGTCTAGTCATATAATGAATGGGAATGCATGCATGGCTGGCATCTTTACATGGTAAAAGGTGAAAGGTCTTCAGGGAAGATGGATTCCAAAGAAATAGGGGAGATTTTACCTGTTAGCCTTGAACAAGAAGACTTGCAATTCTTGAACAGGAGAGAAGCATTTTTCACCAGTATTGCATTTTTTAGACTGAATTCGATTTAAAAGTATATTGGGATTTCAGAACTTCATAAGGGTAAATTTAACGTATTACTTAGTGTGTCTTATATTTTATGTGAATTTGGCTCTTTGGTCACTTGTTATTTTATTTAACAAGCATTGTTTGAATCTCCCCCTAAAAACTTTATTTTCCATCTTCTGGGAGACTCTTCTGGTTCTTTAAACTCTCAGCTTCTCAATCTGCTTTGCTTGCTTCTCATCCTATACCTCTAAATGGTAGAGCTCCTTAAGGTTCTTTCTGTTTAGATCAACTTCCCTTATTTTTATGCACCATTATCTGTAATAAGATTATCGTTTCTCAAGATTTTTCATGCCACCTATGTGTCAGTGATCCCCAAATTTGTTTCATTTTTAATCCTTGTCTAGGTAGTAGTTCCAAAAGCTCCATCATGAATAAGGGGTAGACGGATGGGTATCTGCAGCTGCAGACAGGACCTTTCATTACATCCAGTGGTGCCTCATTAATGCATCCATATCAGCTCTTATCTTTTTAAAAGAACTATGAAAAACCCTGTATTCTTTGCTTTATTCATTCCTCCATGATTACAGTTCTTATCTACTCCTCATGATCTAACTCTTTGTATTAGTTTTTTAGGGCTGCTGAGAAACTACCACAACCTTAGTGGCTTAAACAACAAAAATGAATTTCCTTGGTGCCCTGGAGGCCAGAAGTCTGGAGGCCTTGCCTTTTCCTAGCTTCTGCTGGCTTCTGGCAGCCCTCGGCACTTTGGCCTCCTCTGTCTGTGTGTCATCTCGTCTTACAAGGATACAAATCACTGGATTTAGAGCCCACCCTAATCCAATATGACCTCGTCTTAATTATTTCTGCCAAAGATCCTATTTCTAATGTTCTAGGTGGACATGAACTTTTGGAGGACACTGACCCACTGCATTACACATGCTAAATAGCTACCATGAGAGGCGAGGCGGCGCTCTTGTGGAACCAGAGGGCAGAATCTAGGAGGTGACTGCCGGACTGTACTACTTGTGGGGGGTGGCCTTGGGCAAGTTACTTAATTGCTCTCTGTTTCAGCATCCTCATGTACAAAATGGAGATACAATAATGTCCCTCTCATGAAATTGTTATAAAGGTTAAAGTATTTAATAATATATGCAAGGTGTCTAGAATAATACCCAGCACAAAGTAAGCAAATTTTGGTGATAACGGCCACCATAGTCTTCTTGCTTAATAAACCTGTGAAAATTCTTTCCTGAAAACTTTCTCGCAATTTTATTTCTCCTTCTCCCTTTTCCTGATCTTACACATTAATTCGCCTTCTCACTGTTTCTCCTTCTCACTGTCATTATTTGTGAGGTGGTCCAAAAGGTGTACTACAGCAGAGCAGCTGGCCTTTGCACACCTTCAAGGTCGCCTCTAAACCAGCCCGCTCAGGAGCCTGTGCACAGCTGAGTGGCTGGGGACTGTGGGGCCTATTGTGCCTCCAGACGGCGTGGTTGCAGGGTATCCCTGTGATGTTAATTACTTTTCATATTTCCCTGTAAGTTACTTCTGTAGCTGCAACAAAGACTTTCTGAACTGGGTGCCAGAGTGGCATTCTCATTCGCTAACATCCTCCCAGGAAACTCTGTTTGACGCTTTCTTGCCATTTTTAAGACTCTTAAAAGGCATCTGAGGTTTGCAGATCTGGTTTAAAGTATGCTATCCAGTGTAGCACTGGCACTTTTGGTGACATATTTACACTGAAGATGCTGGGTCACTTTAGACAGTAGACCGGCATAGATTTATGGCAATGAGGAGCCCTAGGTAAGGGACGTACTCTCTTCTTTCCTCTGAGGACCTTTTGGCTTTATTAGAAGTGATTTCATTTCAAAGCATGCATCATTTATATTATTCTCTGCAGGATTCTTTTCCTCAAAATTAAGTTTAAAAAAATCAAGTATCTGAGGTGATAATAGCACTCTGATCTTACTTTGGGACTCCAGATATATTCATTGAATTACATTCAAGTTTTGTAAATTCTTTCCTGCCAATACAGACCAGTGGCAAAAAAAGTACTCAGTAGAGCCAAGTAATTTTTTATGTAAGTTTAGATGTTTAATATAATTTGTAAATATGTATTTTTAGATATAATTACTTATTTGTACTATACTTTGAATTTGAATTATAAGTATTAAGTATTTCAGGTAATTCAGTTTGAAAATTCTTATTGATAAAAAAGAGACCTTATTGAACAAAATTGACCATCTAGTATTTAGCATCAACTGTCTATATTATACCCTGCTCTTCACCTCATTGACTTGGTTTTGGGTATTGATAGGTAGTAATGTATTAAAAACAGACTAGTCTAGTTTTCTGTGTTTGTATAGTGGATGAGCTGAGAAAAGTTTTCATTCATCAATGTTATTTAGAGTGTAAATTTTACTGACTTGGTGTCAGACTCAAAGGATATGGAGATGAATGGTATGCCACCTTTTGTTCAGGGAATCTGGAACAGAGAATTGATGTGTAAACCATTAAACTACAATACAGTGTGAAAAGGCCATAAATGGCAATGACTAACTCTACCTAGGAATGAGGGCGGACAGAAGTGTGCTAAGAGGAGGTGACGCCTGAGCTGTGCTTTGAAACAGAAGGAAATCTTGTCGGCCGATAGAAATAGAGAAGACAGTGAGCAAGGCCTTTTTAGGTGCTATGCATCCAAAAAAAATTATGGTGATTTTGAGAACAATAAGCAACTGGGTTTTGCTTGAGTTTATAGTGCATGGTTGTTCTGTTTTTAAGTCTTATCTAGTAGCTGTGGTCTTTGGTGTGGCTTGTGGAAACTAAGGAAATTTTATTGACATCATGATACTTGCCAAATTATTTTGAAGAGATAATATCAGTGCGATGTGTGATATTAAGCTCTGATAACTAAGGTCACAAAATTAGAGATTTTAGAAGTATTGGGCAATCCTACCATTTTCAGTCTCCTTTCTGCTCTGATTTACTTCTGTGTAATGCACTCCCATCAGTAACAGTGGCTCACCAAGGCAGTAGCTTTCACACTTGGCCAGTGGTATGGGGATATGCTCAGAGAGAGAGTATATGTGCTGAGGTCAGTCTTGTTTCTGTAGATCAATCTCAAAATACAGATGGGTTAATCCACTAGAGACTAATTTCTCACCTAAGCAAAGTACAGAGTAACCGTTTTGACTCCTGACAGGACATGAGGTGGCTGGACATTTGTTGGGAGGGAGAGAGTGGGCTTAGCTCCATTTACTTGCCCAGGGATCTAGGCTGACAGATGCTCTGTTCTCATCAACACAGAGCTTCCAAAGTTGCCTTGGATGCCCCCAGATGTGTGTTGTATTGGAGAAGAGAGAGTGTGCAGAAGGCCCACCTCAGTTTTTTATCGACCTTTAAGCCCCGAGGTAATACACATAACCTCTGCTCATGCTCCCTTGTTGAGAATCAGCCGCAGGACCCCACCTAAATGCAATAACTGCTTCTCAACAACTAAATGCTACAGAAGATGACCACCAATCTTTGGTGTAGAGTCAGCTGCCCCTGCAACCATGGTGTATTAGAATTTCTAGAGGGAGTAAGATGGGTTGGAAATAATATGTAGTTTGAAAAAGGCTTGCAGGTGATTACAGTCTGTCCTTGTAGGGCATCTTCTTCTTTTCAGCTTATTAAAATTAGCCAAATATATTCCAATGCAGGCATGGATCCTCAAGTTCAGGGAAGGTACATTTTGGACAGAGTTAAATGTTACATTTTCATTTACTATTTTGTGTACATAACTCTGATTTTATTTGATTTTTCTCCTAGTCGTAAGTTGGTGCTGCTGCAGCTCCTCCCCCTGCTTTCTCTTCCTTTCCTTTCTCCTCCTCCTCCTCTTTCTTGCTTCTCTTCTTCTTCTTCTTCTTATTATGCCCTTCCAGCCAGTTTTTTAAAGTTTATTTTTCTTGAAATTTGAATTCTTATAACTCTTGGAAATAATCACTTCTAAATACATTCATAAAGTTGTATTGCTTCTGGAAGAGAGTAAAAATCCTTAGACTCATGCGGACTTGATTTAATTTTTTACTTTAAGACAATTTTAGTTACAGCTAATAAAGATGCCATTAGGAAGTCATTTTCAAACAGACAACGTATATGCACTGTTTAGCTCCAGCGGAGACTCAGTGCGCTTGTTGCTTGCTTTCCGTCTGCAGTTCACCCACAGATGCTGTGACATTTACACTGTTAACTTACAAACTGACTTAGCTAAGAGGCAGTAATGAGTCTTGCGGTTAACAACAACAAAACCTTGGAATAAAATGCAGAATTGCTGCCACTGTTTATAATGCCTTGATTTTGAAAAAAGCCACCCCCTTTTGTTAGCCCTCCTACGGAGTGGCACTGGAGCAAGGGTGCCCTTGTTAACGGGGCAGGTGTGAACCACAGGTTCCCAGTCTTCTGAGAGCCCCCTATTTAGGCGTATACAACTGTGCTCTGCTTTTTAAAGAGGTTCTTACAAAGAAAGTTAAAGAGATGTGCCAAACAATAGGTGGTGTTTAGAAGACAATTTCTGGTTATTATTCCATTGTCTTATGTTCATTCTCACTAATATTTTACTGTGTTCCGAACAGCTCTTATCGGCTAGTGTACGTCTAGGGGAAAATTATGCATTAGTAAAGGAATCACACCACAGAATGTAAAACCTCCAGACTGGCAAGTGTTGCACAAGAGACATATGTGCTACAGTGTGCATGTGTAGAGGTTTACTTGACTTACACAGGCAGGACATTAAAGGTCTACTTTTGAGTGGCAGAGATGGAAAGAAGTGGACACATTTGAAGGATCAACAAGGTATAAAATGGAAGGGATCTGGTGATTGCTTTAAAATATTGGGTGAAAGTGGGTGGGTTCAAAATGACCTCTACATTTCTTATTTGTTACAACTGAAGAGAAAGGCCTATTCACTAAGGGAGAGAACACTGAAAAAGGACCCAGCTTGTGAGTGAAGCCAATGAGCCTGTTTTTGTAATACTGGGTTGGAATACACAGGAGAAGGCTTGAGATGGGCATAGACATATGTTCATAGAAGCTATGAGCTTCAATTTGTTTGAGAGTTCGGTGGGGCATTTTATTCTTTATTTAATTGAACATTTTGGCTGTAATACATGAAAACAGACAACTCACGTGACAGAGTACTGGAGTCTGTGGTTTGGCGGAGCCCATTTGTCTCTGTGATGAGCAGTTTTCCCAGTGGTTTCAGGTTTCAGCTGATCAATGCTCAGCTCATCATAGTCTTTTCAGTGGAAATGCAGGAGTCTTTCTTCAGATGCTGCGCCATTTTCTTTCACCCCTTTCCCTTCTGTTGTTTATAAAAGCCCCACTCTAAAATTCAACCTACGTTATAAAGTTAACAAAACCAGAAGTTACTGTATATATTTTTCCACAAAGATATGGGCAAGAATATGCTCATTGAGAACGAGAGCATTAATTGAGACAAGAGGGCTCAGGACTGGGTGAGGCACGCTCGTCCTTAGTGGGGGGTAAGCACATAAAGGAAGGAGAAGGATAATGGATTCTGAGAGAACTGAGGTGTCCATGAACTTGAAGTTCCAGTGAAGCCAAAGAACGGTCTTAGTGGATACAGTTATATAATTGAGTGAGTTGACTTGGAGGAGAGAAGGTGACGGTTCCTCAAAGATACTTAAGTGAATTTTGAGGTGGAACATTTGTGGGGGTCGTGATAACATTCAGGATCTGTCTGCGGGAATTGATGACCAAAACAGAGAAGGTGGTCATGGAGGCTATGAAAAAGGGACTGACCATACAAATTATTTAAAGTGAAAACATATTTAATCCCATTTTGACTAAAAGGCAGCCTAAAAGGAATCCAGGAAGTGAGATAGTGTAAGAAGCCTAAAACTCTCTTTTTAGAATTATAAGACATTAAAATATATCTATAACTTGCATATATATTTAAGTAATAATACACACATTCTTTGTAACTCACTTGGTATGTTACATAATAAAGCACATGATCCCATAATATATTTTAGGGAGGTTTTGTTTAAATTAATTAATTAATTAATCTTTAGAGGGGAAGGGAAGGAGAGAGGGAGAGAAATATCAATGTATGGTTGCCTCTCATGAGCCCCCTCCTGGGAACTGGCCTGCAACCCAGGCATGTGCCCTGACTGGGAATCGAACCTCAATCGTGTGGTTCGCAGGCCCGGGCTCAATCCATTGAGCTACACCAGCCAGGGCTAGGAGGTTTTGATCACTGAAAAAATTGAAGGCTTGCTATAGGATCTCATTTGAGAATGATGAAAGATGATTTACTTTATTATGTTAAAAATTTATGTGAACTTTTCAGCCTTGGCAGGTACATAAAAAATGCCTTGAATATTGCATTTGTGGCTTTGAAGGTATATTGTGAATTAAATCACCTGCCCATGCTTTGAAATATTTAAAAATGAGTATTTGTTCACTCACTTTTCATATTGGCATTGACTATTTTTGGCTGCCCTTGCATTTTTTCTTTCTTTTTTTATAATTAACTAAAACCACAACCTGGAAAGAACATGAGTTATTTGAATGTTATTCTGAAAAAGCTATTGAAGTTTTAATACCTGAAGGGAAATAGATAGTTATCACAAACATTTTAAATCATGCTCTCTGAACCAATTCTCACCCCTCCCTCCATCCTTGCAAAAATGACACATAAGTTGGCCTTTCTACTTAGGGTTAAGTTGTAAAGTTTTCTAAAATTATACTTAAAATAATTTGAATAAAATTGTACAGTTTGGCAAATGTTACATCTTCTCTTGCTTCACTTTAAATATTTTTAATATCAAGACACTTAGTTAATGTAATGAAAATATTAATATAAAGAAATGATATAAACGGTAATATAAAGGAAAACACCAATTTTAATTGTGATTTATTTGATTATTTTTATTGCTTCTTAGTTACCACTTATTTGTGTATATGTACAATTTCTCTTGATCATCTAATCAACAGCTACACAAATAACAGCAACAATATTTTTCTGATTAAATTATTCTAGAATGAAAGATACCACTCTCTAATTTTACCCAGACTTAAATGTTGGGCAATTCTATTAAAATTATACAAATATACATACATTATATCACATTAATGAGAAATTAGGTTCCTTATTCCTATGGGTAACCTCATCTTAAATGGTAGATACAGCAAAAAAGTAGTTTTATTCACCATTATTGAAAAGAAATTAAACTTCTATCTATAATGGATATTCCTCATTAGCTCATTCTTTGCTGAGTACTTGGCTATTAAAATTGTAACTTTGTGGGGCCATTGTAATGGAGATAGAAAATATAAAAAATACTCAGAAATGAAGAATACAATAACCAAAATAAAGAATACATTACTGGGAATCAATAGTAGAGTAGATGAAGCAGATAATCAGATCAACAATTTGGAAGACAAGGAAGCAGAAAACACTGAATCGGAACATCAAGAAGAAGTAAGAATCCAGAAAAGAGAGATAGTGTAAGGAGCCTTCGGGACAACTTCAAGCGTACCAACATTCACATCATGGGGATGCTGTAAGTAGGAGAGGGAGATTAAAGAACTAAAAACCTATTAAAAAAAAAGATGGAAAGTTCCCTAACCTGGTGGAGGAAATAGACACACAAGACCAGGAAGTACAGAGTTGCAAACAAGATGGCAATAACTATATACCTGTCCTTTCCTCAAAGTGTAAATGGATTAAATGCTCTAATCAAAACACGTGGGATGGCTGAATGGATAGGAAAAAAGATCCTTGCACATGCTGTCTTCAAGAGACTTGGATCAGATCAAGAGACACACACAGACTGAAAGTAAAGGGATGGAAAAATATATTGCATGAAAATGGAAGTTTTAAAAAAGCTGGGGTAGCAATACCTATACCAGACAAAACGGAGTTTAAAACAAAGGATATAAGAAGAGACAAAGACCCAGCAATTTCACTTTTGGATATTTATTCAAAGATACCCAAATACTAAATCAAAAAGACATATAAATCCATATGTTTATTGCAGCATTATTTACAATGACCAAGATAGGGAAGCAACCTAAATGTTCATGAATAGCTGAGTAAATAAAGAAGTGGTGCAAACACACAGTGGAATATGACTCAGTCATTTAAAAAAGGATGAATACTTGCCATCTGCAACAACGTGGTGGATGGACCTAGAGGGTATTATGCTGAGTGAATTAAGTCAGACAGAAAAAGACAAATGCCATATTATTTCACTTATGTGTGGAATCTGAAAATCAAAATAAACACACAAGTAGAATAGAAACAGACTCGTAGATACAGAGAACATTTTGATAGTTGCCAGATGGGAGGAGCATTTAAGGAATGGGTAAAAAAGGTGAGAGGATTTAGAAGTATAAATTAGGAGTTGCAGAATAGTCACAGTACAGCATAGAGAATATAGACAATAGTATTGTAATTGCTCTGTATGGTGTCAGATGGGTACTAGATTTATTGGGGTGATCACTCCATAAGTTATATAAATATCTAATCACTGGGTTGTACACCTGAAACTAATAAAATATTGTAGTCAACTGTAATTGAAAAATAAAAAAAATTAAGAAAAAAGAGAAAACATAACTTTGCCAAGTAACAGTATTTTAGCCAATTCTGATTAACAGATTCTGTTTGGTGTTAATATTTAATCTTATATTTTCTCTTAATCCTTCGGTGTTATTCTGTAAGATAGCATCTGAACTCATCTTGGGATCCCCTCTGGCCATGAGTCCATTCAGTGTTCTCCTCATCATTCATCATTGTGAGCACTCTGGAAACTTGGTTTGATCTGAACCTAGACATGTGTCTGTTGAGGGGTGACTTGTTCTTTTTGGTCTTCTGGGTGGACATTTAGGTATACACCACTGAAGCACCTGATCTCGGCTATTTACCCCCTCCATCCTGATCCTAGCACTCTGCCAGCCCACCAAGTGTACCTCTCAGTAGGACCTGCAGGAAGTTCTGAATCCTTTGCCAGGCATGCCCACACATGGATACTCAGAAGCACTGCCCAGGGGTATCGGTCACCATCTTCTCCTGAGCTGCATTAATATTCCTGTGCCACATAGGGTGTGGAGTTGAACTGATAGCCAGTCTACTCCTAGGAAAATTACTCTTTTGCTTTCAACTATAATAAAAACAATAATGCAGCATGGACACAAAAGTTTTGACAAGTACTTACCCTTGCTACTTGAGATACAACTGATATTTTATGTAGTATTCCATTGTATTTTTGAAAATGCTACTTGGGACCTGAGAAATTCATATGTGACTTAAATCTTCACCACAAGTTTATAAACTTGTTTTAGAGGTCTGCGACCTTTCCAGGTTACGCCTGAGAAGTGAGCCTACGTCAGACGGTCTTTGGGTGCCTTCTGTCTCCCTGGATGTTTTGACAGAGACACCTCATCGCTTATTTTCCTCACAAAAGGTTCAGGCCAGACAGTCTGCTTTAGTAAAGCAACTTCAATTGGATCTCCTTGCCCTCCACCTGTCTTTCCTTCCCGTACTGTCCCATGGCCAAAAGGGACTGGCCTTCTTCCTTCTGTATCTTGGGGACTTCCCTTTCATGACAGGCTTCGCCTTTCTATATTATGGGCAAACCGTATGATCCAGTCATCCCTTACATGGAAATGGGTTATCAGTAAAAATGTTACTTTAATTTTCCAAAAGTACCACCGGCGACCATGACTAGGCTCACGCTACTAGGTTAGGAGGTACTTCAAATCATTCTTTTCTGTTCTGGAAAAGTCTGGGGAATAAAAATGGGGGCAGTGATGTTATTTTGCTACCATATTCTTTATTATTATAAAGTATTTATTCTTAGTTGTTTATGAATATTAATAATTATGTAAATTCAGTGGGAAAAGTATGTTTTGTGAGTTTTCACTGTCTTTGGGCAAGGAATTTCCAGAGGATTGTTCAAAGACAAACTGACATCAGTTTTAAAAACATACGTGGTGAACTTATTTGTCTCATACCTAGAAGTTTGTGCCTTTTGACCACCTTTGCCCGTTTCACCACCTCCTCACCCTGCCACCCCTGGCCGTTGGCCATCTCCTGTCTGCTCTCTGTGAGTCCTCAGGACAGTGTGCTGACTATAGTAACAACACTGTATTTTGTGTTTGAACGTTGAAGGGAGGAGACCTTAGTTTCTCTTCACAAGAAAAAAAAAGTTGGTATCTATATATGGTGATGGTTGTTAACTAAGCTTACTGCGGAAATCATTTTTCGATATAGACATATAGCAAATTATAATGTCATATACATAAAAATGAAATACAATGCTGTATGTCATTATATCTCAATTAAAAAAAATAAATGGTATCAGAAAAAGCGAAACCAAAGCAGATTTTCTGGGCACGTTAAAAAAGGAAGAAAAGGGGTGTTAGTTGTGTTTTCTGTGTTAAAAGGCATTCTGACAAATTCTTCTAAATGCAGTAACAATTTAAACCACCTCATGGTACACAAGGCAACCCCTCCATCTAAAGAGCACCTTCTCCAGCTTCTTTACATAGAAGCTTCTTCTTTACGTAAACTACTGCCCAGATTTCTTTTTTTATTGCTTTTTGAATATTTTTATTGAAATGCTTATTGTCTGTTGTTAAATAACTACATTAATTATACAGCTAGGGCCCAGCTTCTCAACCTTTTCCAGAAGAAGCCCCTAGTTTCCATTAAAGAGTTTTATGGGGGCTCCCCACACGTCAAATTTCACACAGCCGGCTACACTGGCTTTTTATAAAGGTCTTTGAATGCAATGCCAAGGCCTCCCACTAATTGGTTTATAGGCTCAGTGTGGGATCTGTATCCCTGACTGGGGAAGCCCATGTTAAAGGGCTGTGGGAGTGAGGACTTTGTCAAACATCCCCAGAAAGAGCACTAAAAAATCCTGGTTAGCTGGACTGTTGTTGCCAAGGAGCATAAGCAGAGCACAAAACATGCCAAATGCTGACGGATTTTAAACAGTGACCCCTATTTCAGACTAGACTCACTTCATTACATTTTGGGGAGAAAATCAGATCACAAATAGCTCTATAGTGAATCTGAGCACTCATTTCGAAGTTTGGCACTGGTAGATTGTTGTTTTCCGAGTGGTAAAAAACAAACAAACAACTAACTAGGTATTTTCATATGATCTTTCAAGGGGAGATAAATCATCACAGTTATCTGTGAACATTTGGTCTTGGAATCATGTGCTCAAAGTTGTGTGCTTTATCATCTTTTTTTCCTCTGAAAAGGTTAAAGAAGCATGTTTTTACCCTCCACTCCCCATTAAGCCGCATTGTGTCTACACTAAAAAACATCATTTCTGAACTTTAAGGAATTAGAGTGGCAGAATTAAAACTCCTAGTCCTTCACTTGGCTCTGGAATTTTTTGTCTCTCAAAGATCTGTTTGGCATTCTGAACCTGTCTGTCTCGTAGAGAGTGAAACAAGGTATTTTTGAGGTGTGCAGTGTGACCGCAGAGAGTGCTTTTAGTTCGGTTAATGCTGACATGCCAACAGAACGATTAGAGCCGCACTTCAATAGGCTTAGAATGGAAACACTGCATTTTGTGGGAAGATACGTACAGCCTGTTTCCTTGCAGGTTGATAGCATTCAAGTTAAATGACTTGGAGACTTTTGTGAATTTTAAAACATCTTTTTGGAAGTTGGTGAAGGAGAAAATTAACTAGAGTCCTTTTTTGCAATCTACACATGCTCACCTTGAAAAAAGAGTTACACATTTCAAATAAATAGTCTTGGATTAGCAATTTTTAGGAAAAAATATAATTCTTTTTTGTTTCTTATGTTTGTATAACATGGGTATTTCTTTTAGATGTCATATTAATGCTTGCTATTCTGTTATGCCATTAATACAATAGCAATGTATAATATATAGCACAGATCGTAAGTTAAACATTATATATGAAGTGCAAAATTGGTTTGGTTCTGCAAACTACAAAAAGTAATATCAATAATTAATACTCTTTTATACAGCTTGTTTTTCTTCATCAGACNTGGATTAGCAATTTTTAGGAAAAAATATAATTCTTTTTTGTTTCTTATGTTTGTATAACATGGGTATTTCTTTTACATGTCATGTTAATGCTTGCTATTCTGTTATGCCATTAATACAATAGCAATGTATAATATATAGCACAGATCGTAAGTTAAACATTATATATGAAGTGCAAAATTAGTTTGGTTCTGCAAACTACAAAAAGTAATATCAATAATTAATACTCTTTTATACAGCTTGTTTTTCTTCATCAGACACTTTGCTTTACAATTGTTTTATTGAATATCCTCCTGTGTATTTTTTTATTTACGTGATGGTGACTTTTTAAAATGAAAACAAAATTATGCCACCTCAGTAACAGAATAGAATACATATTAGTTATTTGAATTATTTTCAGTTAACGCTACCAGTTAACATATATTTGATATTTTCTCAGTTCTAAGTATGCTTTATGTATTTTCTTTTCTTTTCATCCTTCAGAGGTAGCATTATGTTAACTTGTATGTCTTTTTGCAGATGAGTAAATTGAGGGTTAAGAGAGTTGAGAATCTGTTCTTCAGTTACAGAGCAAGTAAGCAGAGTTGGATATGAATGCAACAAGCTCCCGTCCTCTGAAATTCTATGTTTATGAAATGAAGTATTGAAATTGAAGGGGTTGTTTAGATATGCTGATTCATTTTTTTAGTGGTGATTGGTATCTGGCTATTAGAGGCTGCTCTAGGTACATAGTCATAGTAGATGCATAATCATTGCTGAGTGAATTCCAGAGTCCAGGGTCCGATTCTGGCATTTACACTAGATGCTGAAAAAATGATGGAAACTTCTTGAACTTAAGTTTCTCAGATTAAAAAATAATGAGTTAGGTGTTGGAAAACGAGACATCCACATGCAAGAAAGTGAAATTGGACCCTTATTTTACATCATACACAACAAATAGTGAAAATCAACTCAAAATGGATTAAATACTTAGACCGTAGCTGTATAACTCCTGGGAGAACACACGAGGGAATTTCTTCATGACATTAACCTTGGCACTGATTTCAAGGATACAACACAAAGAGCCTAGGCAGCAAAAACAAAAATAAACAAGTGGTACTCATCAAATTACAAAGCTTCTGCATGGCAAAGGAAACAAACAACATTAAAAATGCAACCCACAGAATCTGATAAGAGTTAGTCTGATAAGAGCTAATCTGATAAGAGTTAATCTCCAGAATTTAAGAGAGACTCCTACAACTCAGTATCAGATAAATAAGCTGATTTTAAAAGTGAACTTGAATAGCCATTTCTCAAAAAAGCCATACCAGTGGCCAGGAGGTGTATTTAAAAAATGATCAGTATCACTAGCCATTGGAAAAGCAAATCAATCCACAGTGAGCTGTCAGCTCATGGATGTCATTAAAAGAAAAAGGCAAGTGTTGGCATGGATGTGGAGAAATCGAAACCCTTGTAAACTGTTGGTGGGAATGCAAAATGCTGTAATTGCTACAGAAAACAATATGGAGGCTGTTGAAAAAATAAATGTGGAAATACTATATGATCCAGTCATCTCACGTTTGGGTATTTATTGAAAGGATTGATATCAGTATCTCAAGAAGATATTAGCATACCCATGCTTAATGCAAAACTGTTCATAATAGCCAAGATGTGTAAAAAACCTAAATGTTTATCAACAAATGAATAGATAAAGAAAAAAGTCCTATATAATATAATGGAATGCCATTCAGCCTTAAAAAGAAGGAAGTTCTGCATTGTGTGATTACATGTATGGACCTTGAGGTCATTTTACTGTAAATGAAATCAGCCCACCAGAGAAAGATAAATACTGCATGATTTACTGGATCTTTTTATTACACGGGGCAGCTAAAATAGTTAAATTCATAGAATCAAGGGGGGAATGGTGGTTGCCAGGGCTTGGGTGAAGAGGGACATGGGGAATTAGCAATCAATAGGCATCAAGTTTCGTGTAATTATGACGAAAACGCTCAAGATCTGCCGCAGTGCACTGTGCCTGCTGTCATCGACACCGTATGGGACCCTTATACAGCTTGTTAGGGAGTGAGATATGTTGTGTTTTTACCACAATAGAGTAACATTGCTTAAAAAGTTTACGTGAACTCTCAGATACAATGCTCCTTGTTCAAATGAAGTCTTTTTCAGAAGCTCTTTTTTGTAGAATAAATGAAATCGGTCATGTTCTCCGGAGATGCAGTAGTGGGAGGAGGGGTGGATACAAGCCTCCTTTGCACTATTTGCCCGACCCCTGGGCAGTTTGAAATGTGCTGGATTAGATGATCTTTCAGCTCAGTGAGGATTTGAGTTCTAGATCTCCTTGACCATAATCTTTTGAAAGTCTGACCTGCACTTGGAGAGGGCCTTAGGAACATGTACAGTGTGGAGCCAAACAACAGGAGCGAACTACTGTTGACGGGGAGGGTTGCCTGCCACACTTGCTCGTGCCCAGTTCTTACTGGATTCAATTTAAGGATGTAGTCTTGACGAGCAGTTGCTCTGTTGGGGACTGTGGTATTTTGGAGGTGAAAGAAATTTCTCTTCCTTCTGAAAATACTTTTCCTTTTCTTCCCTGCCCTTTGGCATTTAAAATATTTACTTGAATTAAATAAAAAATTATTAAAAATAAATAAACAAATAAATAAATGAATAAAATATTTAAAAAATATACTGAAAACCTCCCATATAGTTGGAGAGTAATAATAATAATTTTAGGATTTTTAGTAATTGCCCAAAATGAAGAATAACCAAACATGTTGGTACTTCAAAAAAAAAAAAACCCAGAAAGAAGTTGAATGTTTGATATTAAATAAACATTGAAAATTTTTAAAAAATAAAAAAAATAAAACATTTACTTGACACATATGTATTCTCCTTTTTTGGGTACTTCAGTTACTTGTCTACACTTTTGCTGGGACAAGCAAGGTAAAATTGGAGTTTTAGATTACAGAAACCCTTCTACCAGCTGAAATATTTCCTTGTATAGTGACTTCTTGCTCTTATACTTCTGGGCAAAAGTTACTGTACTCATAAACTGGAGAAAAATATATTTTTCATTTTTTAAATATATAATCTTGAGAAAGCTTTACATTTCGCTTTCTCAAGGTTACAAAACCTTTTAGAATGGGGACTATAAAAAAGAGCAGAGGCAGAAGTCTTCAGATGTTGGGTCAGAATACGTCCTCGACTTGATTGGTAGGGTGCATTATTTGATGACCTCCCCGGCATTTATTTGCCAACTTCAGGAACCTGACTTCCGCTCCTACAGTTTACATCAAGACAATCAGTGTATTTCATCCCTCCGGCTCTAGTGAGGTATGCAGGGTGAGTATGTGACCTAAGCCAGTTCACAGTACAGTGAATCACAGGGCTTTCGTTGACATTTTAGAACAACAGTGCTTTCTTTCCTGGTGAGTTTAAGCAAAGGGCCTAGTTAGCCTTAGGTATTGCTGGCCCTGCATTGGAATGAGCTGAAATGGTATCGTGGAGAAATGAAATGGAGCTGGATCTTTGCTCATCTCATTGAATGATTGGATCAGGCCACATCTGAGCTCATGCTTCTTATCTTTGCAGTTATGGGAGCCAATAAATCTTTATGTGTAAGGTAGTTTGAATAAGTCATTGCCACTGAATGAGTTTTGCCTGATATATCAAAGCCTTTGCTACCTTTGTCTGGACCTTTCTAATTTACTTTCCTAGAAGTAAAATCTCCTGTCTGCTTAGACCTTAATTTTCTCACCTATTAAGTGGAGAGTTTGTATTGGGCTGTACAAAAAAAGTTTGTTGGATTACTTTCTCTCTCTGCTTCCAAGAACTCATGTCTGTTAGATCAGAAGTTTGTTGACCTCCTTCTACCTATTTAGAAAGACTCTAGGAATATGGATTTCTCCCATACCATGTGTAGAACAGCTGTAATGTCAGGCACTTTTAGTCAGTTTTACAATCTGTGATCCACTCTCTCCTTTTTTATCCCAGAAATATAGGGAAGCTAAGATTAATGATACCAAACATAAGCAGTCTGTCCCAATGTAAATCTATTAATTTTGCTGTTTTTAAAACATAACATACTGGCTTTCTAACCTTAGCTAGCTATATCCTCAATGTTGTCAATAGTTAAAATAATTATTTGAGAATAATTGTTTTATTACAAATCTTTCAATACAGATCTTTCACCTGGTGTTAGAATGCTAACTCAGAGCAGATGTCTCAAAGTCCATATCAAATTCACACATAAAGAAAAGCACAGAAGTGCTTTGAGACTTGGACACTGTTCTGGGGGAATTTTAATGAGAGTTTGGAAATTCATAAGGACGTTAACCGTCTATTTATAAAGATAGCTAAGGAAGCAAGTAGACTTTTAAAGCTGAATGGTTGGTGATGGTGGTGGTCGGGAGGTGTTGGTGGGAAATAACTTCTATTGGGTTGTGCCAAATGGCACCAGGCTGCCGTCAGGGCTTTGCAAGAAGTCAGTGAGTGGTAATTTGCAGCAATTCAATTTCACATAGCAAAGATTACCTGCAAGGCATACATTTATTTTTCTTTTTGAAAATGACAGCTTTGATATGTGTGACTCCGTGATGAATGACTTTGCAAAATACTATTTATGAAAAGTAGATATGCTCTTCCAGATTGCACTGCAGGACATTTAATGCTCTTTTAATGAACATACCCTTTACAGATTTTGAAGATTTTTGTATCAAACTCTTCTTGGTCTTATCTATAAAGAAAAATTACATGATCATATTTAGTTCTTATATTGCTGTACTTTTTCTGTTATGCTCGCTAACCAGACTTTAACAAAGAGCTTTCCTGTGTTCTGAAGTATTACTTAAATTAAAAATGTTTAAACTTTACAATTTTAATTTAAAGCCAACCATAATATTAGCCTAGAGGAGTTTGCCCTAGAGTTCAGATGCATCTGCCATTTTGAATGGATGCTCCAGGGACCTGTCTTATTTTGTTTGTCTCAAGAACACCTTGTTAAATTTGGTGATCATGTCCAAAGTCAGCAATGCATGCTGAGTTTCATGACTTATTTGGCTATACATTGGGTTGCATTTTTTAAAGCTGTCACTATTTTCATTGAATTCTACAGTGTTATATTGATTTATAGTTTGTGTGTATGTGTGATGGCTACATTGCCTGCTGCAGTTTAAAAAATAGTTTAAAATAGTACCTTTTAATCATGTTCATAAGGTGAAAATCTAGTAGATAAAATTTAGAAAACAGATGACCTCAAGTTAACTTATGTGTCGGCTTTTAAAAAATATGTTTAATTTAAAGCATTTCATTTTCTTTCTAAAGTTATTTAAAGGGTACTTTTTCCTGTGGTAGAATAATAGGAGTTACTTTAAAGAAAGTTATTTCCTCTTTCAAATTGGCCTAGTATTTGCTTTCTCTGCTTGGAAGTTATTTGTATATAATCTATTCACCCAAAGTCCCCAAGTTTTACCGACAGTAGCTGGTAAACTACGTGATCTGGACACACCTAGCGCCAATCGCAGGCTTGGTTCACAAGCAAGCGGAGCAGAAGCTCTAGTGGACAGAGCAGTTCATTCACTCCTTGTGAGTCAGTGACAAATTGATCTGCCTCCAAACCTGCCTTGTTGCATTAGTATTTCTATTAAATTTCTATTAAATTATTTTAATTCAGCAAGTTCTGGTAGTGTTATCAGGATCAGATGCATAAGTGTCTTGAGATGAGAAGTAGCCGTGGCACATCTGTTCCCGTGGAGCTTGTGGACTCCTAGAGGCTGAAGGTCAAGCAGAGACAAAACCGAAGACACGTGTAGGAAGTACGCAGGGCACAGGGCACAGGCACTCACTCTGGGAGGGTTCTCGGGGTTGGAGGCAGGTGGGGAAAATAAAATCGTTAGGAAAGAACCAACATTTGAGATTCGTTTTGAAGCATTAAACAACTTTTTTGGTGAGAGGAGATGCGGGGAGAGCATTCCGTTGGCAGAAGGGGCATGTGTAAAGACTGGGAGTTGCAGATTATTAAACCTCAAATAGGCTGTTCATGAAGAAAACTGGCATGTAGTTGTGTCTTAAACACCAGTTCCAGGAGTGTTCACGTACTTTGCTAGGCAGAAGGGAATCGCTCAAGGCTTGAAAAGCGGTAACTTGGAACTGGGCTTAATGGAGAGCAGTTGAAACTGCTTAGGAAGAGCTGGAATGTGTTCGGAAGTCGCTCAGAGAGTAAAGGGCCTGACTGCATTGCAGAAGAAGTGGAAAGAAAGAGACAAATCCCTGGCAGATTGAGTATGTGGAATCCACTGTGTTTGGCAATTCCTTGGATATGAAGGATGAGGGAGATGTGTTAAGGAAAACTCCAAAGTTTTGAGCCTGAGTGTCTCAGCAGTGTTGGTTATTTTATTAACAGAAATTGGGGGAATGAGAAGAATGAACAGTTTGTGGAAAGACAATATAGGAATTCAGTAAAATAGATCCCCCCATCGTTCCAGAAGGAAAATGTCTCATCTTATGATTAAATGTGTTTGCTTTTTAAATGTTGGTATCTGCAAATCATTCTCATTGACATAAGAACTTCTTTTATAAATCTCTTAGGCTTGGAGATATAGGCAAAAACCTGTATTATTGTGCCTGATGGCAGACCAGTTCCATTTTAATCTTGGTAAAACTAGAAAGAGTTCAGAGTTGAGATCTTATCTAATTTCTGATTGATTCTTCTCAGACAACAGTGGGTATGTCTACCTGTTCCTGTAGTGTCATGCAAACAAAGTCAAAGGCTTGAATTTTTTCTAGAAGTCTTGTATTAAGAAAAGAGGAAAATACTGTTTGGTCAGATACATTGAGCAGTCCCAGACAGCTGGCTGGGACTACTGACTTTTTGTCTCAGATATCAAAGTGTGTTTCGGATGACAGGTAGCACAGGGTCCTTCCTTTGCTTTTCGGTCTTTGGTCCATACCAGATATTTTACAATAAAATATTGTATCCTCTTAAAGCGCTTTTATACACCAATGTTCATTACAAATGATACAATGCAATTCTTTAGTACTTATAAGCTCCTAGAGTTCAGTGTGATGTTTAATGGGTGATAAAAGAAGACGGGTGAATTCATAATAAATCGCTCCTATACTGCAATTAATATTTAATAATAGTCAATCAAACAATGACTTGAGGTGACTTTACTAAGTCACACAAAATATATGACATAATTTAGTGTGATGTTATGTTTGTATTTTCTAAATTTTAACTTGACATATTTTCTAAATGTTTTAGATATGGCTTAAAGTGATTTGATTGATTAAAAAAAAAAGATTTACTTAAAAAAAACAAATGAAATGATCTGTGGCATACATATATGTGGCACATATATTTAAAACCAAATCAAAGTAGCACCTCCTAACAATTTTAGCTGCTTTAGGCCGAGGAACTTGAAGCTTGGCTAAGATAATAATGGTTCAAAGAATCCTAAGTGCTTAGTACAATGAGTGTCCCAAGGCACTTCTCTTACTTCCCACTTATAGTTATAGCTGTCATAAAACATTTGTTTGATAATGCCTCGGGGGATTGTGGTACATTTTTAAAACATGGGCAGGGTGACTTAAGTAGAGAAATGTAAATTAGAGAGAGTTGGCTTCTCAAGATCCACCCATGTTGTTGCCAATGGCTGAATTTTACTTTATGGCTGATTGCTATTCTACTGTATACAAATATATGTACCACATCTTCTTCATCCAGTTTTCTGTCAAGGGGCACTTTGGTTGTTTCCATGCCTTGGTCACTGTGAATAGTATACTACCGTGAACATAGGGGTACATATATCTTTATGGATGAGTGGATCTTGAGAATATTGTGCTAAGCGAAATAAATTAGGTGGAAAAAGTCAAAGAATCATATGATCTCACTCATACATGGGATATAAGACTGAAAGTGACAAACGATCAAAGAAGACGAGCAAATAAAACTCGTAGACACAGAAGACAGTGTGGTAGTTACCAGAGAAAAGGAGGCTGGGGAAACAAGGAATGGTAGAGGGGTCAAGTTTATGGTGACTGAAGGAGAATTGACTTTGAATGGTGAATATATAATACAATATACAGATGATGTATTATAGATTTGTGCACCTGAAACCTATATAATTTTATTAACGAATGTCACCCGGTAAATTTAGTTTACAAAGGAAATAGTAGGAACCTTTACTATGTGCCAGTAGTTATACTAGAACACTTTGCTCCCTGTTCTCATGTCGTATTTGCTCCTTGACAACTTTTGGGTCTCTTCTGTTATCATCTCACTGCTGAAACTATTTTTGCAAAGGTCACGAGGTACCTCTTCTGTTGCAAAATCCACAGACCTCTTTTTAGTCCTTTGCTATATCAGGATCATTTGACACTTAGGTGTTCCCTTCTCAGAGCTATTCTCTGTCCTCCCCTCACCCACTCCTTACCACCTGTGCTGATACTTTTCCTTTGCGGGCTTCCCCACCTCTTTTGCCCCCTGTAGGTGCTCCCATGAGCTCAGTCCCAGGCTTTCTTCTCTGGCCCTTTCCTGGCTCATTCTGCTTTTAGGATGACTTCATTTATCAACACTCACTGCTGATGGTTCTCATACCTTTAATCCCTAGAATAGGTCTCTCCCTCCAGAACAGATCCTTCTGTACAATTTCTACACATCTTCTCTTGGAATGTCATTGGGGCCGTCAAGTTTGGCACACCCCATGTCCCAAACTGAAGTCATCTTCCTTCCTTTGCCCCACCGATTCGCTTCTCTTCCTGTGTCCTCTGTGTTGTTAAACCACACCATTATCCTCCCTGTAGCCAAAACCAGAAATCTAGGAATTGGCCACGGTATCTTGACGGTTGTCTATCTCCTCAAGTTTTTAAATCCTTCCTGTTTTATTTCCTTAATACTTCTCCAGAATGGCCACCAACCAGTCTCTGTTTTGATGGCTACAGCCTTAGTTTGGGACTTCATCGTTTCTCACGGTGAATCGTTTTTTGACTGGTCTTCCTGCAGCCAGTTTCGCTCCTTCCATTCTCGTATCTGTTTGTATAGTCAAAGTGACTTGATTAAAACTAATTCTTAAGTGAGTTCCTCAGAATAAAATGCAAAATGCTCAGTTTGGCACATGAGGTTCTTGACTACATGGTACAGCTTAAATCTTCGGACCTGGTATTTTGTCACGTGTTGTGTGGGTGGCTCCCAGTGGTCTTCAGCTGAAGCTGAAGCTTTGGCTGGAGCTCAGATCGCCCTGTCCCCTGCTTCTGCAGTGAGCTCTCTGTCCCTCTGTGCTCCTGTGGCATACTGTGTTGAATTCTGAGACAATACATTGCAGTAATTTGTTTGTTATACTTTTAGTATTTACGGATCAGGAATGTGAAGTTTTTGCATGTACACTTATTACTTGTAAAGTATTTAACATAAGGCCAGTAAGTGTACAGTAGGAATGTTAAACGAATTAATGAATAACTAAACTAAGATTAATAAAATCTATGTTCGGTTCTGAAGTAGCTCACAGCCTAGTGAGATTTGTAAGTATAAATAATTAAAAAAACATGAACAAACAATTGGGACAGAGTGCGGTATAAGCTATTGACACTCATGTTTTCAAGTGGGAAGTGACTACATGCTAATATCTCAAGAGAATGTCTCTGGAAGAGGGATAATAATAAATGGCGCCAATGTTCAGGGCATGCAACCATGTTTCTTAGAAATGAGGCATTGCTGTAATGTTTAAGGTGTTCAGAGTACTTAAAAAACCTTTTTATTGACTTTTTAAAATGTTACCTGTCTTTTTTTTTTTTTTTTTTGGTCAGTTTTAGGAGAAGTGAACAAATGTGAGTCAGGGTGTCTTAAATTTCTGGACATTTATTTGGCCAGCTTGGAGGCATGGGGATCATTGCTTATTTTTCTTTTCCTTTCTGAAACTACTGCAATAATTTCTATTACCTAATAAGATTTTACATGATTCTGGCCTATGACTCTGTGCTTTATAATTAATTCACTAATTACAAGAAATACAGTTCTTTTTTTCTCTGTCAAAAGCATTTAAGAGGACATAATGTATTTTGAAGAACTTTGGCCTGTTTGATAAACTCTCGAATTTAAAAATGCCATTGTGACGTAGTTTTCCTCATTTAATAATGGAGCAGAATTCTGCTGAAAAAAATTACTGACCTTTCTGATTCGTAAAGTTGTAAATGACTGTGTGTGGTAGACTTTTATGTTGCTTCAAATAGTCAACACTGTGAATACTAACTCTGACTCCCAGGTCAGGATCTCTTCAGTCATTTTTCTGATCATGCCCCGGGGGCCCTGAAATTCTGAGGGCGCTAAGGAGCCTGTGCCGAAGCTGAGGAGTAGGTGGGCAGGCTGTTGTGGAGCTCTGNATACAGTTCTTTTTTTCCCTGTCAAAAGCATTTAAGAGGACATAATGTATTTTGAAGAACTTTGGCCTGTTTGATAAACTCTTGGATTTAAAAATGCCATTGTGACGTAGTTTTCCTCATTTAATAATGGAGCAGAATTCTGCTGAAAAAAATTACTGACCTTTCTGATTCGTAAAGTTGTAAATGACTGTGTGTGGTAGACTTTTATGTTGCTTCAAATAGTCAACACTGTGAATACTAACTCTGACTCCCAGGCCAGGATCTCTTCAGTCATTTTTCTGATCATGCCCTGGGAGCCCTGGAATTCTGAGGGTGCTAAGGAGCCTGTGCCAAAGCTGAGGAGTAGGTGGGCAGGCTGTTGTGGAGCTCTGAGGCCCTCCCATGCATTCACCCCTCTTCAATCAGACACTCAGATTAACTGTTTTGATGTTATCTATTGGACGTTTGTTTTTTTTTTAAAAGGGCTATTACATAAGAGGGGAAGAAAAAGACTTCTAAAATAGTTTGAAAACCATTGGTTCACTTAATGAAATATTCAAGGAAATCCTCTTGTTGACAATGGGGAAACCCACAAATATAGAAAATACACAACTTTTCTTTCACTAACTACCCTTTCCATGAGTCCCTTTCAGTGGCGTTGTGGAGAGCTGTACGTTTAAAAGTTCGAGGCCATCAAGGTGTCCTGTCTTTCTTTTCCATCAGAGACTTTCACTCACCACAAGGTATTTCTGTGGTCTGGTCACTAGAACCTTTGGACCAGGGCCTGACTACGTTTGGAGAGAGTGGCAGGTGGAAATTCAGGAGATGGTGAAAAACAGAATTTTAATGCTTCTTAAGACCAGGGGGAAGGGGGGCTGGTTTTGCTAGTGTCACGGTGTTTACATCTTAATGCTAAGACTTCCACGCCTGGAAGCTGAAGGGTCAGGTCAGGGTTTTATAGATTTTGGCCAAAGGCTGTTCCAAGGGAAGAAGTAAATATTTAAAGGTGCTGACCATTTCCCTAATTTATTTTATTATTTTGGTCCCATACTTCTCTCTCCCACCCCAAATAAGGTTAACTTAGCTATAAAATTCAGATCACTGTCATAGTAACCATACAAAGACAGCACAGAGAAGTGCTATTTGTTTTAATTTCATAGTGATGGAAAGAAAACTACACATAGAGATGCTTGTAAGGGACATAGATGATGGTACAAAAACATTGTAAGAGATAGTTGGGAATGGACTTTGCCCATAAAGTAATTTGCGTCATAGAGAAAGACAAATACCATGTGGTCTCACTTGTATGTGGAATCTAATGAAAGAGTAAACTGATGAACAAAATAGAAACAGAGTCATGGATACATGGAACAGACTGACAGCTGTCAGAGGGGAGGGGCGTGGGGGGAACTGGATGAAAAAAGGTGAAGGGATTAGCCAAAGAATACAGGTGCATGGCCCATAGATACAGCCAACAGTGTGGTGATGGCCACATGCAAGGAGGTCGGGCGCTGGGAGGAGGTGGGCAAAGGGTGAGGAATGGGGACATCTGTAATAGCGTCAGTGGTAAAAATAAAAAAAATGTATCAGAGTAAAGGAAATTTGGATTTATCTTCCTGTAGCATTGGAAAAATTATGTGTCATTCCTTAAGAAATAATTTATATGTTAGAAGCAGAATCTAAGGAGTAACTATATCTTTTTAAACACTTAAAAAGTTGGTAGTGTTGATTCAAAATGCTATTTTAAAAACTTACCTTCAAATTAGATTTTTGGGGGAAATTGTAAGTGTCCATTGGAAGGATGGAATTCTTTGCAGCAAAGATAACAAAATGTCCATTGCCATATTAAAGAAGATTTAGGATAGTTTATCACTAGTAGATGAGTTTTCAAATACATCCACACACACACATCCTTGTTTTGGTCACAGAGGAGAAATTGCAGGGCCATAGGTCAAGAAATACTGCGTATTGGTACAACTGTCTCTCAGATAAGTGGACGTTTTATTAATGCACACATTAAGAGGATACGGTTTAAGAATAGGGGTTAATCATAACTGGGGCAAAGATAGGATTGGAGGTTGTCCCATTTGCTAGACTGAGCTAGGGTTGGGGGTCAGCGCAAGTGGTTGAGCGTGTCACTCTGAAGGTTCTGATTCACAAGGAGCGTCACTGGACTGCAAGCCGCTTCGTTTCTAACTGTGAAAGCGATATGTGTTTACAATCCAAATTGTGTTTAGTTCTGCTTAAAGGAAGCCTCTGTGCATATTTTGGTGTCTTTTTTATTTTTTTGGTCTGAGTGTGCATATTATATAATGCATTTTTATATAATGTAAATGTTTGTACTAAAATTTGAATTAAACATGCATGTGGTTTTGTAAACTGTCTTTGAAAGCATGATTTTTAATGATTTCTTGATACACTACTATATGAGCATTTAACTATCTCCTTATTGTTGGACATGCACAATGCTTCAGTTTTTAGCTATTAAAGGTATATTAAATTATTATCATGTTATCTCTCTCTAATTTTTTTCTATTTCAATGTATTGGATTATTTCCTGAAGAAAAGGTCTAGTAAATGTAATAGAATTTGAATAATCTTCAATTTAATGGCACTGTATTTGGGGAAAATCAGGTGAACTTAAGCTTTTGTAGAGCCCAAACAATAGGATGTTCAGGAGAAAATGTGAGACATTGCTGTGGTTGCCTTGTCCGTGCCCAGTGTTCTGGATGGAGTTTAAATGGCCTGGACTTGAACATGGCTTTAGCTTGGGTGTATCAAGGTTGTAACATGGTGCGATTGCCTAATATGTAGCAGATATCTGTTTTGACAGTATTCTTGTACACTGAGTTGGTCATTTCTCGTTACTGTTCTTGAGATAATCTCAACACCCAATGCTTACGCACAAAACAACTATTAGAGCCTATCAGTCTCTACACTCTTCTGGGTCACTGATGCTATGAGAGCATTTCACTGTATCATGACTCCCTGAACAAAAGTAGAGGAAAATTTTAAAGAGAAAATCCCCACCCAGCATGTAGGCATTCTGTTGTTTTGGATGATAATCAACAAATTTTGCTTTTGTTGAATTTTGAACTATGAACAGTATGTATTTCTTTAGGAAACACCCTGCAGGAGCTAATGGCTGTAAGATAAAAGATAAGCCACAGTTTTCCCCCTGCCCTCCCCTCTCTCTTTGCTCTGTGTGGGTGTGTGTGTGGGCATGTGTGTGCGAGTGTGTGCATGCACACACATTCTCACATGTCTGTTTTTTTCAAATAGGCGATTCGGTTCATTTCAGTCATTTGTAGCATCCACAAATATTTAGTCAAAAGTGTTTAATCTTCCCATGAAGTGCTTCAGAGATTCGTCATATGAGATCATTGGTTTCTCTCTAGTGCTAAGTCATAGCAAATTATCATCTTTTTTAAGTTTGATTTTGTAGAGTGTTAAATGCTATTTAAATTTCCCTTAGATATGAAGCCATTTATTTTTCTCCTAATCACTTAAAATAGCAAGAACTAATCAACTGGAGTTTTTCTCCTTTTTATGAATACACCGTCCCACCCCTGACTCACGTGCATGTTTCGGCTTTTAGGTCAGTGGGAACTTTTCCCAGCCATGTTTTCTTTTTTTCCCTTCATTCCTAATTTCTCTGAGGAACAAATGGCAGCATAGTTAAGCATTAGAAACTTGTTGCTGAAGGTGCTAACCTAAACATCAGTGCCAGGATACGACTGAGACTTAATAGACTAATTAATTTGTCTACTGCACCCCTGACCTGGGAATTTCATACAATGGGCTATACTTAAGGAACTGAGAGTCTGGTATCCAAAGTGGAGAAATGCAGCTTTGTGTGCTTTATATATCAACATGCAATTAATACTGGGTTCTTTAAGAAAATAGATTTTGAAAATGGAACTTTATTCCATCACATGTTTTGAAAGTACGATACTGCAAGACTCTGTGTGCCTTTTTGTTTTAGTTTTCTTCTTTTCCATTTTATAGCAGCACTAAACAGAACCCTCACATTATTTGATCCGAATGTGCAGCTGACCTCCAGAGGAGCCTCATTATAGAGACTACCACAGTTTCTGTATTGCCTATCCTCATGCAGCAGGTTCTCATGACCACAGCAACTCTTAGGGAAAAATAAGGACTTGAATGACATTTTAAAAAGTGTTTGCATTATGAATTCCTGACAGTGGTATTCATGTTTCTTTCAGTAGGAAGATTAGTTTTATTTCCTCTTATATTCCTTTTCTTGCTTCTCCTTCATTCTGAAGACAGTTTCAGTGTACTTCAAGGGCAGTTAACATTTCACTGCCACCGAATTCATGGCACTGGACAGAAGCTGCACTGAATAAATCTATTTATATTAGCTTGTCAGTGTGAGGGTTATACATCTTTCTGGATCTTGTGAACTCGCAACCATGTAAATGCTTTCTTGTTAGGGTTTTATTTCGAACAGCTTTGACATTTGGGTCATTTGCTCTTTTGGAAGCGCTCGGGAGACCTTCCCATGCCTGGTGAGCGAGGGCAGGAGCTCTTCGGGTTCTGCTCTGCCAAGGAAGCGTTGAGCGAGGCTGGGTGGCAGGCCCAGCCCCGCTGTGGCTCGGAGGCCAACTGCGCAGTCGCACAGAGTGCGGGAGTTAATCCTTGTCTGAAGTTTCGCTTTCCCTGATTTCACTTGTCTGCAGTCAACCGTAGTCTAAAAATATTAAATGGAAAATACTAGAACTAAATAATTTATCATTTTAAATTGTGCACTGTTCTGAGTGTCGTGAGGAAATATCTTGCTGTCCCACTGTGGCCCTCCTGGGAGGTGACCCATTTCTTGGTCCGGGGTGTCTGTGCTGTACACGCTGCCCACCTGCTCATCAGAAGTAGCCATCTGAGATATTGGAGAGACTCTCATATAACTTTGATTCTCGTGCACTGTTACAGTTGTTCTATTTTATAACTAGTTATGGTTGTTATTCCCTTAACTGTGCCCAACTTGTAAATTTAACATTATCACGGGTATGTTTGTATAAAAAACCATAGTATGTCATGTGTATTCTATAGTATCCACTGAGGGTTCTTGGGATGTATGCCCTGTGGACAAGGTGGACTACTGTAAACACAAAGAGTAATGATACAACTTGAGGCAAAGCTGTTTGTTATGCACAAATGGAACAAGGCAAAGGGATAGGAAAGTGACTGGAATGCGGTGAAACGTCTTATTAGCCAAAGTGTTTAGAGAATAGGGTTCATGGAGGCTGTGTTAGAGCAGAGAACCAGACGGTGAGAGGCCTTTGGGTAGTTGCTGTCCTCATTCAGTTACTGGCAGCCACTTCATCTGAAGGCCTGTGCAAGATTTCATGTGCTTCTCAGAACAGGCACAGTACATCGACATAGAGGATGCTCTGGGGATGTTGGCATTGCAAATGAAATAAGTACTGGCTTATAATTTAAATAGAAATTGCTTTATCTTTCTCAAGTTTTGTTGCTTCCAGGAGCGGGGTGAAAGATTTAGGTTTTGTGTGCTTTTGTTGTTGTTTTGTTAAAATGTAATGTGAGCCTCACACTGGATTTTCTGTACTTATTTACTGTTTCTTTTGTTTTACAGGTTTCAGCGTGGTCAGGAGAGTGACTCTGTCTGACGTGGATATACCTTGTCTGAATCATCAAGAGCATCGTGCGCCACAAATATCTGCAGCGTATTTGTCTGGTTGGTGTTCCAAGTCAAGTCCAATTTGCCGTGACAGTACACCTCGTGGAAATTAAATCACTGGTATTGGGGGAAACACACAAAATGATTTTGTGATTGAGGCAACCACCATATGTCTAACCAGATCACATGAAAGATAGTTAAAGTGTTCACTCAGTCCTTTGAATTCTCATGGGTGGTGGGGAGAAAGGGGCGGTACTAGTGACGGCAAGATGTCAGGTGGCATAGAGACCACACGGAGAGAGTGATTATAGACTTTATTTACTGCCTTCACATGAATTTTGTTTGTGCCCATTTTCAAAAGAAAACCTGATGAACAGGTATGTTTGCAGCCTTCGCTTTGACAGGTCTGGGGTGGGCAAGAGGGATGGAATTCTGTTACCTGGGAATGCTTAGTGTTTGAAAGACAGTCTGAGATCAGTAGCTAGATAAACACAGCTTCCAGTTTAGGCTTTAAGATATTATTCTTGACCTGTTTCTTCTTGTTTATACATTGGGAACCAAGGTTTTCAAGATAGAAAAAATATTTAATTTATTCTTGAACTAAGACTGGATTTGACTTTCAGTAAAGATTCGTGTTAAATGTTGATGTTGCTCAGAGCTCTGTCTTTGGCTCTTCTTTCTACTCACTCAGTTTAATTGTGTTCATCCACATCTATGCTTCCAATGATCATGATTCCATTCCTGCATCTCTTAGGTCAGATTTTTATCATTTCTCAGTTATGCTCTAAAATAACTTCCAAACATCTGTTCACTTTCCCCTTTCCAAACTGTCTCCTATCTTGTCGGCCAAGGGGATGTCTGATCTTACCACTCTATTTGCAGTGACCTTAGATGCCTCCGAGATTACGACCTGTGGTGTACAGGGCCCCTCAGCTTCATCACAACCTTGCCTGCCATTCTAATCTTGTCGATACCCTTTCTGCCCCTGTCCTCATAGCCTATGCATTCTTTAGAGTTTCTCAGTTCCTCTGCTTGCTCATGTATCCATGGTTCTGTTCCTTTGCATTTTCTGTTCCCTGTTTCTTCAATGCCGTTCCTACCTCTTGTTTACTTGGGAAATTTTTATTTATCCTTCATGATTCTACTTAAGGTTTTTTGCTGTTGATTTTTCCCTTGGCAGAGGTAGGTACTTCCTTTCTCTCCTCCCATCAGCCCTGAACACACCACTGATTTGCTTCTCCGTGCACACCGTGAAGTGTTTCTGTGGTTCTCTTACAGTGCTCGGGAAACCCTTCATGGGGAGACACTGCCTTCTGCTTTCCTCTTTATCCCCAGCCCTCAGCACGTTCCCTAGGAGGGATTTAATTGTCAGGAGTTGAATGAGTAAATTAGTACCTGCGTTGTGCTTAGCACCATGATGTTTATAATGGCAGGAAAAATGTAAGTATGTTTTAGTTCCTCTCCTCAATAAGGTTGCCGTTTTCTTTGGTGGACAAGACTTAAACACATGAAATAATTAGGGAACACAAGATAAAGCATAGTATACAGAATTATTTATATTTTAAAAGTTTAGTATATATACATACATAGACACTCGTACAGGTACACACATACCTGCATGTGTCAGTGTAGGAAGAACAAAGGTCAAGTTTAAGTATGACAGACGCTTCATGAGCTAGAAAAGAATTTAATGGGATAGTGAGGTAGTATACCTTATTAAGTCTTAGATACTTTGTGCAGGTTTAGCATACAGGTAACATTGGTTGTTTTTATCTGTAAACAGCTAAAAATCAAGCAGGAGAAACTGGAACAAGGAATGAAAGTTGAGGTTGATTCTGAGTATATGTTGGAAAGAGATTAATCCATATACAGTGAAATCTGTATAATTAAGAATAATTATATTCTGAATAATTACGTCCTATATGTAGATGTCCAAGTAGGAAGTGGAATGATTGACAGAAGAATCTCGTAGTGACAGTAAGGTAAGACTTCTCTTTGGGCTTTAAACAGTAGTTGTAAACAGTACTTATTGGGATTGAAGATATTGTAACTACAACACTGTTCATCCTTGTGGGGAAAATGAAAATCAGAAATAAACACAAAACGAGCCAGAGTCATGTCTGCAGTTGAACAGTGAGAAGGGTTTATTTTGAATTGGGCATGATTGCCTGATGGAAAAGAAACTATTTTCATGGGAGTCAGAAAAGAGAAAACCAGTTGGAGTGAGCTGCAAGTTCACAAACAGAGCAAGGAATTAAGTGTACAAAAGCTGAAATCTGTAGCCACTATATGCATCTATGCCTTTCTCATTTATGTATTAGTTCCCAGGGTGCATTGAACACAATGCTGACTCAGTCTAGGATATGTGAGGCAGAAGAAAAATTTAGGAAACTCATATCCCTGTCGTTCGCATTGGACCCCAGAGTCTGAGCCTGTCATCTCCTTTGCACTTCCCATAGTCTTCTTGTGCATGTTTTGTATGCGGTGTCCAGAAGTTTCAGCTGTACTAATTGGAGAAATAGGAGCAAGTGCTTATACTCCATCTCAGTCCAAATCACTTAGATTTTTATTGTATTTTTTTCCATTACCATTTATCCTCCTTCACTCACCACACTGTTGTCCATGTCCATGAGTCTTTTTTCCTTGTAAAAGTTCCTTTTTGGTCCCCAGAATTTAGGACTGGAGCACGTTCAAGCTTTGCAGACGTCGGGAGATAGTAGCTTCAAGGTACTGTGGACTCTGCGGTGTGACAGAACCTAACTAGATTAATAGCTACATCTGCCGCATACCAACCCCACTTTAAAAGCACATAATTTTCACAATACCCTATTTCTAAGACAACCCCATTTGGAGGGGAAACTAGGGCAAAGAGAGGTTTATGAGCTTTGCCCAAGACCCCAGACAATCTGATTCTATAATCTAAACTTTTAATCACTGCGTCCTCTCTACCATTTGAGAAGTAAAAAAAAAAAAAAAAAAAATAGGGCTCTGACATCCTAAATTGGGAATCACCAACTTTCAACAAATGATTAAAGAAATTGATGATGGAACCAGATGCTTAAAGTGATGGATTCTTAAAAGAATTCCGTATGTGAGCCAAAAAGAACTGTAACTACCAATTTAAATTTCCCCCACATTTCCCCTTTGCTCTAGAATTAATTTCACAGCTTCTATAATTAAGGGGTAATCCAATACTATGAGTTCAATACTAGGGTAATAACTAGACTCTTTAACATGAAATTAATAGTTCTTGACAATATGGTGGTCTGTGATATTATTAGGTTGTCATGAAAATTTTAAAGTTATAATTTTAAAGTGGGCTTGAGTGCCCATTGTACTTGTATATTTGGAAATTTTACTGAGTAAATGTGGTATGAGTTTTTGCTTGATTTTGTCAAGTTTGTAAAATTCATGAACTTTGTTATTTAAAGTCAGATCCAAAGGACACTCATAAGTGACATTTAATATCTGGCCATAGCTTTCTTGTTTTCTCATAAATCCTTGATAGAATCAATCAGGTGCAGGTGGTATATTACTAATACAATTTTACTATATGTAGCAAAACATCTCAGTTGTTATTTTACAGGTTTTTCCGGTTAGTGATTATGTTTTCTGATTATCATTGGTTGGTGTAACTTTTTCCAGATACTGCCTAGGGAGATATCTTGTTCTGGTTTGAGACATTTTAAAGCAAAAGTCATTTTAGGGCACCTCCGCCACAGTTGAAGGAAGCCAACACTTCATGAAAGTACCTGGCAAATTTGAACAGTATCCTAGTTAGTGTGGTCAATGCTTTAACATGAATTGTTTGTCTTGAATCAGGTACTGTTTACAAGTTAATCTGATACTACTCCCTCCCCACTTTGGGGGGGAGTCTAGGAACTGGGCCAACAATACTAATGCATTTGTGGTATTATGATGATGATGTAAAAATCAAATATTTGTGAAATAACAGGACACGAATTGTTCAAGATACAATTAGACACTGGATCTGGTTAATTTTTTCCATCTGACTTCTTATAAATTGAGGCTTTTGCAATATTGCTTCTGGGATTCTCACCGGGCCACAGTCGCTGCAGATAGAAATTTCTGTAGTCTTACGAGAGCTTTGTCTTTAAGGATTCTTTGTTGTCTCTATCACAGTCATTGAACATGTGAAGAAATAGCATTGACCAAGTTGCACAATACATACCGGCTGCCATCATAGGACGCTGCTAGATTGCTAGTTAATTTAGAGTATCATTCAGTTCAGCAGTTCTTTTCCTCTTTTATTGCGTTGTCAGCTATGCACTAAGGCCACTGTAATGACACTGAGTTGGTTCCTCTCCTTTATGCTGAATCGCCTACATTTCCAAGCTCTGCTACTTTGTTCTCTGTTGGTCTCCAGAAGTCACCCCTCAAGTTCATTCTCACTTTCACAGTCCTCTTCAAGTCTTCACCCTTGAATGACCCGTGTGTGGCGCAGGCTTTTAACTGATGTGTGTTACTGATCTTTCCAGCTCCCTGCAAAAAGTGTTGCCCTGAATTTTGAGGTACATGGTGTAGCTGTATTATAACAATGCAGAAAATGCTTATTGCTTGGTTTGAAGTGAGTTCTTGGAGGTAGAAAGTCAGATACTTTATTTGACTGGTGGGTCTTTTAATGATGAAACTATATTTGGGGATGGTTTTTTTTGGTTTGGTGGTAAAGCATATGAAATTCAACTAAGTTCTTTCTTTATATACCTTCTATGCTTTAGTTGTAAAACGTGAACCCTGACTCTCCTGTAGGTGATAAAAGAGAAAAAAAAAAACTGGTAACTTACTCCGAGCGAGTAAACATGTAGTAGTTCAGAACTGTAAAGGCAAAATTAATATTCTCTTTATAGGTATTTTCTATGTTTATTTGTAAAATATATTTAGAAATTTAAAGAGATAAACATTATTATGAAAGCAGGTATATGGGCAACATAAACAAATCAAAGTAAGCAAAGTTAGCATTTTTATAGAACTTTTTCACATGTCTGTGAGATTGTTGAATTGGTGACCATTCATTTTGGGAGCTTATTTTCAATGGGCTGTCCTGTGTTTTCAAGGGGAAAAAACAAATGCTAACCTAATTCTAGCTTGTTGCTTTTTCATGAAAGTCTTTCAATGAACTTAAAGTTTTGATGCTGAAAGTGTGCAGTGAAGGCTGGGTGAACAGCCCTTGCCTTCTATTGTTCTGTGTTTCAAGTATCATTCATCCATTTCCAACAGGTGTTCTGCCAGCTGTGCCCAAAACGTTTCAAATGATTTAGGATCTATTTCCACACTTACCTTGTATTGTGGCTATTTACTGTGAAAGGAGTTCTCTGGTGACACGGTTTTTTTTGGCAGAGCAAAAGACCGGCAGACAGAGAAGGGAGTCGAGCGGGAGGTGTACCCGCATGTCGTTACTGCTTCCAAAGAAGGAAGGAGTGGGGGCACTGGGATTGTTTGGTGTGTAGCGCTGGTGCTGATAAATGGATTTCTCCTTTAATCTTGTATATTTTGGCATGCATATTTATGTTGTGGCAAGAAGGAATTTAAATGGAGTCAGGATAATTTTATTTTCACAGCTGCTTGAAGATACAATGTAAGAGTTTGAATTCCCTGAAATTTTAGAGGTAGGTGGCTTATTAAAATGGAAGGAAGGCTCTCTCATATTTTGCCTCCCCAATGAAAAGTGAAAAATCTGTAAGGCTTTTCTATCTGTAAAATTACCTGGTTAGTGACCATGTGACTGATTAGGAACATATAAGAAGTTTTATTTCTAGATCGCATTTTTGTCAAGATATTAAAGAAGCTTTAAAACTTCCGAGTACTTACATGTTTCATGCTATTGAGATTAAACTATTCTTTGTTTACTTATTATTCATCCATCAAAAACAAACCCAGTCTCAATAGGCAGTAAATGAAACAAAGCTGTTTCTCATGGGGATAAGTAGAGTTTACTTCAGCTATAAATGATCATGGTCAAAACATCTCATTTTCAAACTGTAGTTATTTGTAACAGATACCATGTTTAAATGTCATCTTATAGCTGATATCAAATTTAACTATTGCTGTTGCTTTATAGCATACCATTATTGGATTGAGTTCTAGCCTCAGAGCGCTGCTTCAAATATAAGCAGGTGTTAAGAAATGTTGCCTCAGAGTTGCAGGCATAAGATACAGTATGTCCCTGCAGATAAAGTGGTCTTATTTGCAACAGTGAAAATATGTTTACATTTAATGGACAGAATATAACTGATCAGGAACCCTAGGGAATTATCTAATACTTTCTTCACTTATTATATACAGGACTGTATTGTAAAACTGCTATGATCTAAGGCACCGCAATACCCTCAGTCATTAAGCCTTCCACTATTAAATTCTAACTTTTCCTGTTCACTAGAAAACGAAAACAACCAGACCCCTCCATTCCAAAGAATATGCTGGTATATGTAGCCTAGCAAGGTGGTGGAAAAAGCTGGCACTGGAGTCAGTCAGCCTGGAGGGGAACTCTCACTCTTCCATTCGCTCCTTGTGTGATAACGGGTAAGCAACTTCACTTGTCTGCACCTCCGTGTCTTTACCTCTGAATGAAGATGACAACAGTACCTATTACACAGGTTTGCTTGAGGGCTAGATGAATTAATATGTGCACAGTGCTTATGAGAGAGCCTTGCATTGAGCGAGTACAGGTTAGCTATCATCACTCTGATACCTGGTCCTCCTGTCCCTCATGGCTTGTAGGTTGAGAAATACTACATGGAAAAGTGGAACTTCGTGTATCATTGTTTGTCGTGGTCTTCATAGTAAGGTTAGGGAAACTAAAATTGAATGCCGTTAAATGATTCTTTTAAGATTAAACAATTAGTAGCAGATTTGGGATCAGTAGTAGAATTTAGGACTTTTTCAATGTCTTGCATCTGTTCTGTTTTTATCTTCAACTTTCAAATAACGTTAATTATTATAGTTTACAGATTTGATGTTCAAAATCTTTTTTTCTCTAATTTGGAATCTCTCTGTGGTCTAAGGTACTGCAGTATCTTTAAAATGGTGCAAATGTGTAGAGTGGAAACTTCGTAATATTCATGCTTTTCTAAAATCACTTTAAATATTCTCACTTGGAAAACCGTTGGTGTGTTTCGTTGTAAAATAGCACCAAAATAAGGAAACTGGACCCTCCTTCCATATCTCCTCTTCAATCTCTGCCAGAGTGTAAAACTACGTAACGTTCTGTACCATTCTCAATACGTAGGCGAGCTCTTAAAATTGATTGCTTTGCATTTCTTTGAAGACCAGGATTCAATCTGTTGTGCTTTCTATGTAAATATCTGTGATGAGTAAAGGGAGATAGTTTTATTTGTTTAGATGAAATTGTACAGTTTCCATCACGGGCCTAATGATTTATACTGTAATTTTTAAAAAGCTTTGTGGTTCACAATAGTGTATCAGACAGTGAGATGGTGATGCTGCCCCTTCTTGTGTCATTCCAGTGGTACGTAAGGCTTCCTGAAGGCAGAACTAGGAAGAAGCCCTAATTACCTCCCCTCTCCAATTCATTTTCATGACCTTTTTGTCTTATTGTAATACTGCCATAGTGTTTCTGGTGCAACCTGTGTACCTGCACTGACTGGAGAGATTGAATAGCTTGTCTGTCTGGGACATGTAATACAGTCCAGCCTTTTTCCGTGACATCATTATTATAGCAGACTTCTTGGAGAATAGGAACAGCAGCTGGGCACTTCTGTGAGTTTTACATTATGAACCCCAGCAACTTTTCAGGGCTCTACAAGTGATAAAGCAGCTTGATGTTCAACAAGTGGAGCCAGACTCTGAGCTGTGAAACTGTTAACAGACTGAGCAGTGACACAGGCCCCGTGGGTGGAACGTGTCCTAACCCAGCAAGGGGCCCAGGGGGACTGTCATTCAGCACATTGGATAAAAGATTCTCTTTATCTCTCTTTTAGTATAACTTCAGAGAATCAATGTAGAATTATAGTTTTGTCAATAGATGTAGCATGTCTTCAGTTGAATTTATTTTGGAATTTTATCAGATTTTCCAGGATATCAGTATGTTATTTTCCAGCCTTCAAATAGAAAAACAAGAATAATTCTTCCCTGAAGATCAAAAGTAAACATGCTTATTCTTACATAAACGTAAGAATCTCATCTAATATGATGATGGGAAAAAATTCTTGATTAAGGACCTATGGATTATTTACGTGTAAGAAAATATATATATCTATTTCTAATCTATATAATAGCAAAGCAAGAATAAATCATTATGCCAGAGAAATTCATTTAACTGTTTAGGCCTACCTGAAAAGTTAGTTCTTTACATATTGTGACTCATTCGACATTTTCTTCTTCTTTTTTAAATCCTCACCCTAAAGATGTATTTATTGATGAGAGACAGAGAGACAGAAAAGAGAGAGAAAGAGAGAGAGACACAGACAGACAGACAGACATCAATATGAGGGAGAAACATCGATCAGTTGCCTCCTGTACTTGCTCAGACCGAGATCAGATGCACCACCTTTTGGTGTATGGGCTAACACTCCAACCAGCTGAGCTACCTGGCCAAGGCAGACTTTTCTTCCTGAATTATAATTTATTACTGTGATTTGCAGTGACAAACTATATGCCTTCCATGTGTCAGTTTTCTGTAGTTAACCCAGTAACTTTGAAATAATGTATTTTCCTGAAGTATTTAAAATTCTGCAGAGTATTTTATTTTTTATCCTCACCCAAGACTTATTTTTCCATTGCTTTCAGAGAGAGAGGAAGGGGGAGAGAGAAACATCAATGCAAGAGAGAAGTATCGGTTGGTTGCCACCCATACTTACCTGGAGTGGGTAGCATAGCATCCTGACCCAGATGGTGGATCAGGGATCGAACCCACAACCTAGGTATATGCCCTGACTGGGAATCGGGGCACACTTTTTGGTTACCAGGGATGCTCCAACCAACTGAGCCACATTGGCCCGGGTTCTGCAGAGGATTTTAAACAAGAAGCCAAAATTCCTGAGATGGGAAAACTTTTTACAAGAATTTTAAAAGTAATTTCCTATTTCATTATAAATCTAGATTTTTAGAATATCAGCAATCTTACAAATATCTATGCAGTATCCTCGACAATAGTAGTGAGTATTGCCATCAACCATTAGTGACTGTATTTATCATTTTGAATCTTACTACATTTTAATACATAGATAAGCTCTTAAAATTAATGTATTACTGATTTGCAGTAACAAGCTCTAATTTTTAAGATTTTTTATTATTACTTTTTCTGAATGAGGGTTAGTTGCTTCCCATTTAGCAATACAAGAAGACAAAATGTTTATCTTTCTTTTTTAGATTCCCAGTGAAAATAGACATTGTTTGTAGTTTTGAAAAATATCCAGTCTTGCCCTGAACCATGGGACTCATTTGGGCATCATACCACAAAGCGAAGGCCACTGGTTCAGTTCCTTGTCAGAGCACATACCTGAGTTGTGGGTTCAGTCTCTGCTTGGGACGCATGCGCGAGGCAACTGATCAATGTTTCTCTCTCATGTCATTGTTTTTCTCCCTCTCCTTCCCCATCCTTTCCCCTATCTCTATAAGTAAATAAAATATGTTAAAAAATATCAAACCCTGAATTCATCAGGGAATAGTAATTCTAAACTTCTACAATTTTCGCATTGTTTATGTACATCACTTAGTTTGAAATTAGGGTTTATGGGTGAGACATATATTGTAGAGAAAAATGGCTCTGGAGAAACCCCTACAGAAGGCACAGGAGCAACTTTGAAATACACTACATAAAATGGAATTTTTAGTGGCAAGAATTGACCCAGTGTAGTACATGTTGTTACGAATAGCCCAGAATTATGAATTATGAATAAAGTATGAGTTAGTTTTTAGCCTCAATCACTAAATTACTTTATCCAGTCAAGCAAAAAGGCCAACATTCAATAAATATGCTATTTCTTTTAAATGCTATATTTTGAGATTAGAACTCATAGTTTATATCATGATATTCAGAAGGGCAAATTCAAGTGGAAGACCGGATAGTAGAAAAGATGTGAAGTTGTCATCTTTGTGTCCTTATCATTAAAATTTAGATTGATTGTTATTAGTCAGCATTTAGAGATTTAATAGTGTGTATTTGACTACATCCGGAAAGAAATTCTAAACACAGCCATTTTATTTACTGTTTTAAACAAGTGATGTTTTTCAGTTCAGAAAACTTCAGCTGTACCTGCTGGGTTGGCTTAACAGTACTTACACGCTTATTTTGTAGTGAAGGGAGCGTTATCTAACTGGATAAAGTGAGATTTGCTAGTGAAAGACTGCTTATGAGTATTAGTATGGAATAAGCCCATCTTAATAGTCACAATTCTTCCCAAATGCCTGCTTGTCTGCATCTTTGAGCCAATTAGGGACTGTCTTTCATGTGTATTAATCTTTTTTTGTATTAGATTATAAAGTCTTTGAGGGTTGAAGCATTTCTTTACTAGTAAACCTGTCCCCTCACGATTGGGATCAGACTAGCTATTCAATACAAATGTGTTCACTGAAGCCATGTGCTTTTTGGCTAGCTAGGATTTGGGGGTCAGGTCACACACCTCGTGTGATAGGACCAGCTGAAGAAGTAGCCGAGGATGGTGTAGCAGTAAGATTGAATTTTCTGGCTTGTCCTGGCTCCTTTAGCACCAGTCTTTGCAATTTCATTTTATTCCCATGCAGAGGCCTCCTCCAGCCTTCGCCCTTTCTGGCTATTCATGGCTTTAGCCCTGAATTCCAATTTCCCTAACAATATTCTTCTTCCAATACTCACAAATTCAGATGATCCTACAGTAGGCCCTTGAAAACATCATTTCATTCAATGATTCTTTAGTATAAGGTTGATCAGGAAGAAAAATCAGTTTCCATTTGGGGACACTGTCTGGGTGGAGTTTCCACGTTCTCCCCATGTCTGCGTGGGTTTTCTGTGGGAAATCCAGTTTCCTCCCACGTCCTGAAGATGTGCGTGTGCGGTGTGAGTGGCATTGTTGTCCCAGTCTGTGTGGGTGTGAGTGCGCTCTGAGCTGTCAGGATAGACTCTGGCCACACTTGACCCTGAATTGGAATCAGTGGGTTGGAAAAGAATGATCTTACTTGTTTGTTTGTTTGTTCCTTTACCTTTCTTAAATGCGTGTGTAACTTACATTTACCCCAATGTTTAATATTAGAACTGTGTTTGGTCTTTATTTAGAAGTTTGGTGATGGTTTTGTGATCAGAAATAGGACATAGGAACTTAACTCTTGTTTATATCAACTAGCCTGTGGTAAAATTGGCTTCATTATGGGTCATTTTGCTTCTAGTCTCAGTTTGCAAGGACCTATCGGTGACATTGAGGACTTACTCCACTGGGTTTTCTACGGCTGACTGCAACCTATGGACTGCCATTATGTGTTCGGTGCTTCGTTTTATATGAAGATTCATTTAATTCTAACAGTGCTGTGAGACGAGCATTTTACACGTGGACACAAGTAACATGTCTAGGGATGTACACAAGTAACATGCCAGCCAGGGTCTGACCAGGCCTTTCTGACTCCAGACCCCTGCCCAGAGCCTCTTCCTGGTCACAGCCTATTTCTCTGATCAAACCTGGTCCCTTGCCTTTCTCTGTTTTAATCCTACTACAGTGCCTTTGATCACACCAGGTGGTATTTTTTACAATAGTACAACCAGAATCATTCTGAAAGGTCCTAGAAAAACAAGCATGTGGGAGAAACATGGAAGACGTACCAGAGGTTGTGCTAGAGAGAAATCAGGAGAAATGTTCCCAGTGCCTTCACTCTCTGACTGCAGCTTCTTGGGTATTTCAGCACAAAACCAGTATTTCTGCCTAAAACTAAACAGCGAAGTAGGACTTCGGGGTAACTGATCCTTCTCTTTCAGATAGAAGCTAAACACAAAGAAACTGGCAATGAACGAGGAACATAAATAGCTGTGGCTTTATAGTTCCTATTCTTGAGGAGCTCAGGACCTAATTTATTTAAATTATTTTTAAATTTATTTTATTCATTTAAAAAAGTATTTTATTGATTCATTTTTGGATAGAGGGGAAGGGAGAGAGAAAGAGAGGGAGAGAGATAGCAATGTGTGGTTGCTTCTTGAGCGCCCTGCTTCAGGGAACCTGGCTCACAACCCAGGCCTGTGCCCTGACTGGGAATCAATCGAATCAGTGACCCTTTGGTTCTCAGGCCAGCACTCAATCCACTGAGCCACACCAGCCAGGACTACTTGAATTTTGTTTTATAATTGATCTGAGAGAGGGAGGAAGAAGGGGGAAGACAGAGAGACATCAATTTGTTCCATTTATTTATGCACTCATTGTTTGATTCATAAGAGCTCTGACAGAGGATTGAACCTGCAACCTTGGCACATTTGGGTGACACTCTAACCCACTGTGTTACCCAGCCAGGGCTCAGGGCATTTATTTTAAGAGTTTATATAACTTGAGGTCTTTCTTAGTCAGCCATATGACCACGGTCAACTTCTGAGCTTAAATTTCATTATTTGTAATATGGAGACTGTGATTCCGTATTCATGCTACACAACAAAATCTTCTGCCCCTCCCCACACACATTAAAAAAAATTATAGGTGTCTAGGTATCTGCTTAAATTTGCTAAATTACAATCTCTGCCTGGGCTTGTGTAGGTATAGGGAGATGAGGCTGGGGTGGGGAGGTAGCTTTGCTAAGGAGTGTGGGTGCTGATTTGTAGTGGATAGGGAGGCAGTGAATATTTTTAGTAAGTTTTTTGATGTCCTCTGACAGCCGTGGATGAAGGTAGGTAAAATGTATGCTATCAGAGAGGTACTTAAACATGTATTTTCTGAAATGTAGAACTTCAATGAAATGTGTTTGTTAATGCATTCTCTGAAAAGAATAAAAGTTGAAGTCGGTTAAGAGACTAGCCTTTCTTTTTATGGATGGATTTGTATTTCTAATTTGTTTGCAAATGAAAATTCATTTGGGAATACTTATTGTGTGCCAGACACAAATTACGTTGCTCCCTCAGAGAAAATAATTTAATCTTACTGAATGGCTGCTTACATGTGGAAAGATTGAAACAGTTATTGGAATCAGATGAAGAAGGCTAGCTTCTTAGAATCTTTTAATTGATAGAAAAGATCCGTGTTAATTTTCTCTCATTTATATAGTTCTCTTACATATGAACATATAAATACAACAGTAATTTTTAAAAATCACAACTGTATTCATTCACCTTTTTAAAGGAAGGGCGTTTGGTTTCCTTATCAGGTGCAGAGGAATATGCCACGGTCTGCGTGATACCACTTCTGGAGGGGTTTTTGGTCTAGTCTCCAGTTACTCCTGTGTGTGTTTAGAACATGCTGCATTTCTTTTCCAGAAGGCTCGCCATGGGGAGCAAACACATTTCATGTAGACTTTGGTTGCAGTATGTGCCATTAAATTTCTTTCACCATTGCTATTAAAATATTCATTGAGGTTCGCCTTATGAAACATGTTTTCACAGTCGGCTGGAGGCATCTGAAGCTGGTCTGTGCTGGGAGCAGGCCTCAGAGCAGAGCCCCGCTGTGGGCTTTCAGTGAGGTCTGCTTGGAAGGGCCAGAGAGCCCGGGGATAAACCCGCCCACTCAGACTGATGGATTTTTACTGAACTGACTGATACTTAGTGGAAAGAAAAGCAGTTTGGGATTTGTGCTCATGTCTCTGAGAGGATCCCAGGTTGCCAGACCTTCCCCTCACAAGTTTCTTGGGTAGATTTCTTAACCGAGACTCTCTTTTCTCATCTGCAAAGTGGCTGTATTTATTCCTGTCAGATGCAGTTGCTGAAAAAATAGTGTCCAATTTAATAGTCTTTTAGCATTTTTGTATTTTTCAATTACCATTGACATTTAATATTATATTAGTTTTCGGTGTACAGCATAGTAGTTGGACACTTATGTAACTTATAAAATGATCCCCTGATGAGTCTTATGCTCACCTGACACTATACACAGTTATTACAATATTATTGCCTCTAATATTGAGTCTTGGTGAGTCTTACTTTCCTCACAGAAAGGTCTCAGCTTCCCTGTAGCAGTGTGAATGAGTACCTCGCATGTGTATATCATGAATCCTGAATGTTCTGGTATGTTTGATTGATTGCTTTTTATTAACTTTAGGTTTTTAAGGGTATGGAGACATTTTTAAAGAGAAATTTTAGGTTAATAGCAAAACTGAGGAGAAGGAGCAGGTACTTCTCCCTACCCCCGCCCCCACATATGCACGGCCCCCCCCCCCCCCCCCCCCAGGATGTGCTGGTGTCACTGGGAGTGAACCTATGTTGACAGACACATCGTTGTCACCTGGAGTCCATGGTGAACATTACCATTCATGCTTGGTGTCGCACATTCTCTGGTTTTGAACAAATGCATAATGACATGTGTCCATCCCTATGGTATATCATACACTAGAGTATTGTCATTGTGTGCATTCCCTCCCCTCCCCTGTCCCTCAAGTGCCTGGTGACCACTGATCTTTTTCAATCACCATGGTTTTGCTTTTTCTAGGATAGTGTATAGTAGGAATCATGCAGTTATGTAGCCTTTTTTAATTGGCTTCTTTTATGTAGTAACATGCATTTAAGTTTCCTCCCTGTCTTTTTATGGCCTCTGAGCTAATTTTTTTCATTGCTGAATGATATTGCATTGTCTGGATGTACCACAATTATTTACTCACTCGGTTACTGAAGGACATCTTGACTACTTGTGTAATATTGTATATTCTCTTTTGATTCTTCCTTCCTAGTCATTTGAGAGAGATTTAAATAGTACACATGTACTAAATACAGTTGATTATATTTTACTTTGTAACTCATTGTTCTCACTTTTTTTAGGTAATTTACAATATTGCAAATGCAAAAATGGAACAACATTGTGTGAAATAGACTCCAAATGATGGAGAAAACTACTGCCTTCCGCTCCACCTTTCTTCAATACATGCTGCTTCCCCATTATTAAAGGCTATAACATGTTGTATTTGTAAAAGTTTTTCTATTTCCAAAATACATTTAATCCTTTAATAGATTTCATCCTATGACAACTCTATTTTAAGCACTTTTGTGTGTGGTTTAGAGTTCATCCATTCTTGCCACCTCTGTGATACAGTCTTTAGTTATTGTTCTCTTTGCTGCTGCTTTAAGTTTTCTTTCCTTAAAAAAAGATGAGACATCTTAGAATTTATCTTTGTAATATACCATTGATAGGCTCACCTCTTTGAAACAGTGCTTTGTACACTGTGATTTTCAGTAACATGTAATGGATTTTTCTTCCATCCAGCCCATGGAGATCAGGTGGGCAGTGAACTAAGATGAATTAAATGCCTTTATCCTTTCTCTTTATTCTTTCTCTGATCAGATCAAACTGGTTTATTCTTTGGATCTCAGAACAAATCTTGTTTATCATCGTATCCTGGCTTTGCCGATTCTATGTCTAAGGGAAGAGAGTGAGAGTGACTGTGTTTCCTGTTTGGACTGGACAAACTGTGCAGCTCTGGCTAAATTATGAAACCCTGTGCCCGACAGTACAGACCGTTCTGGCTGCCGCAGAGGGCCGCCCAGACCTGGCACCGTACAACCTGGGGACTCTGTGCACATGGGTCACGTATGTTGAGTGCAGAGCTTCCTGTGCAGGGATGTTATGAGAATCACATGAGCTCAGAAAGAAAGTAGATCAGGATAATGATAAAGAGTTTGGACTTCAAAGCCCAAGTTCCTTAGATTATAACTCATCTCTTGCACTTACTGGCTGTATGATCTTGGGCAAATCATTTCACCTTTACTGTGCTTCACCTTCATTACATTTAAAATGGAAGCAATAGTACCTACCTCATAGGGATGTTTTGAAGATCAAATGTGTTAATATGTATAAAGCACTTAGGGTAGTTCTTGGCATATACTGATCACTCAATATATTACTAAACACTCAATATATGTTAGCTATTTTTCTTATGGTATGAAAATTATTTACTGTGGTGTTGATGGTCTTTGGCAGTTATGATTATTATTATTATTATTATGTAAGACTGTTCACATTCATGGTTCTTCTTCATTAGGTCTTTCCTAACCTCCTTTTACTTCAGTTAACTTTTTTTCTTTAGAATTCCGTGCGGCAAGAATTTTTGTAGGTAGGTGATTTAGCTTGGAATTGATGCTACTTTATAGTATGCATATTTCTCTCATTCAAGTGGAAGATACCCAGAAGGCCAGGGCCCTAATCTATAACTTTAAGGGAATCTGTACCATTAAGGTGTCCCAGCTTGTCTATGATGGGTGTTAGTTGAAGACAACTCAGTGTCTGCCCTCTGCTCTGAATGGAGTTGTTCTCAGAAGTTGAGGTTTGGGTACCAGAAAAGCCAGCAGAGTGATGTACTCATGGTCTCTTTCTTGAAGGATTTTATAATTCCGTTGACTGTATACGATTAACGTACACAACGGTGAACAATTGAACATGTAATTAAATTGTAGGCCATATGGTCAGATCAATAACCCTCAGTAGGAGTTTTGATGAGAGCCCTCTCTGTAAGAGTTGGGTTTAGCAAGAAGAGCTTCCTTTGGGGTGCGATGGAGTTTTGTGGAGACAGACAAAACTGGACTGGGCCTTCAGACAGTGCTGATAATGCTGTTGTTAATATTAGTAGCTACTATGAGTATTAATCCTAAGAACAAACACTAACATAGGATGCTATGCCAAGCATTGTCCTTAGTGCTTAATACTTATTAACACATTTAATGCTTACAATAAATGTATGAGGCAATAGCTACTATTATTTCCATTTTAAAAGTGAGGAACATGATGTTGCTAACACATTTTATGTAGTTGAAATCATGATTATAAGTTTTACTTTTTTTCCCCACAAATTCAGAGTGAAATGAGAGCCTTTACAATTCCATGAGATCCAACATTTTGAAATTATGTTTCATCATATTTTTAAAATCATGCCTACAATCTTTCTTTTTAAAGAAAAGTTATTTTTTATGATACTCTCAATCCCACAAAGACATAATATAATTATCAATAACAACACAAAAAGATAAAAGGCTTTCATGTTTTGGAATGTGGGGTAGCTTATTTTATAATTTCATAACTTCTTTTATAATTTTGATCAGGACATCAGATTTTAATGCTTCCTTATTTGTCTGATTAAAAACAACTGGTAAAGCTCATCTCTAGTGAGAAATAGAACAGAATGTTGAGTTTGCAAAATATTTATGGTGGTAGAGTTCTGGATTTAATTTCTAGTTTCTTGGGTGCATAACAGACTAGAATTTTCTTTTTAACAACTTTAATAGACACAGTGTGCCTTTGTCAAACTTTATAACATAAACTAGGTATCATTGGCAAATCCTATCAGTAATTTTTTTGGCAGCCTTTTGGTGGAAATAGACTTTGATTTTTATTGTGTTGTTTAAAGGAAACATAATTCAAATTAATCTATCATTTTTCCACTCATTAAAAATTGTTTCAGTTTCAATTCCATTTGATTGTATCTCTATCTTTTTCTTAAAAAAGATTTTATTGATTTATTTTTAGAGAGAGGGGAAGGGAGGGAGAAAGAGAGGGAGAGAAACATCAGTGTGTGGTTGCCTCTCATGTGCCCCCTACTGGATACCTGGCCCCAAACCCAGGCATATGCCCTGACTGGGAATCAAACTGGCAACCCTTTGGTTCACAGACCAGTCCTCAATCCACTGAGGCACACCAGCCAGGGCTAATTCTAACTCTATCTTTTCTAATTAGATGTAGGCTGTATTCCTTGTGATATCAAGGAAAATCCTTTAGTTTTTAACAAAAATAGAAATTATTTATGAGATAGCTAAAGATTGAACAAATTGGGTGAGATGAAAAGTCCTTCATATTGTGGATTTCTGTATTGAGCACACAGCATTCAACAATTATGATTGGTTTGTTCATTTGCCAAAATAACAGATAGACAATCAATAGGGTAAGTGTTGAGTCCTCTAATTGGGGCCATATTTCTTATGGCTATTTGCCTATCTTTCTTCTCATTCACGGATCTTGCTGGGGATTAGTGTTAACAATCCTGTGTTTGAGCACGGCTGTGAAACTCGATGCCTCACCTAGAAGGCCTGCCTTCCAAGGTGGTATATGAGGTGTGATTATAAAGTATGAGACTGGCTTCCACTTGATGGCTATGCTGTGTGCCCTTGGAGTTTGCCCCTGCTGGGTGGTTTTTCACTTTGCAGTGTGTGTGTGGGAGAATGACTATAGGGATTCTTTGCGGCTCTTCCTTTTTGTCTTTTCTTATAAGACTTAAGGGTGTTTGAAATGAACTCTAGTACTTACCCTGCTAAGCTTGCTATTCATTGGCTCTTCTCCATTGTCTGTGCTGTGATTTTGGATGAGGAACATTTTTTGTTGGCTGGCTCTCCTTTCCTGTATTCCTTTAGCTCATCGTGGGGATGCTTCTTAGATGCTTTTGTTATCATTCAAGTTTTTACTCACATCTAGGAGGTAACATGTAATTTTAATTAGTAAATTAAAATACATCACCAACTTTAAGATACATGTTCTAGTCTCAGAGGTATAGCAGTGTGAAAACATGTTTACTGTGATGGTAAAAATGTTACGGATATAACATGTATTTTTTGAAGGACATCATAATAATTTTAAATATCCATTTATTTCACTACACTATTTTGACACATCATTGAAATATGCTGGCTAATATGGCTTACACTGACCTTGGGTATCTAATACGAGGCATAGTGGAGATAGAACCAAAATAAACATGTGTGCCAAATTCCATTCTTTGAGCATTTCTGTAGGCAACTCTTTTAAGTAGGAAATTCTTAATTGTGAAACCTGACTGCCACATGTATTCTTAAAATTTTATGAGGCTCATAAATTATTTTTTGCTCTACCAATTTCTGTGTACTTTTAATATGAAAAGGAAGTACGCATTCACATATTACTTGTGTGATTAATAAATACCTTGCCAAAACATTTGAAATGATCTGGTTAGCAATCCATGATAATGGTCAAATGGTTAGCAGTCTCATAAGACAGGTGGAGCACCCCAAAACAGTGTGCTGAAGAGCTCCCCTTCTCCCTGCATTGTGAGGTCTAAGGATTCTCCCCACACCAGGCAGGCTGGCTTCCTGGGTGACTCCTAAGAGAGTCAGTAAGCATTTTACAGAGATTCCTGAAAGTTGCATATTGCTTTAGATTATTCAAATATTTCTTACTTCTCGCATTTCTGTCAAATATTTTCCCCATTATTACTGTCTGAGCCATATTGGCTATCTTTTTAAGGATAGCATTCTTTCTTGAAATGTAATATAAAATTTCATTACAAAATATGTAGCTGAGCTCCATTTCATAAAGTTAATTTACTTCCCAGAGCTCTGGAAATGCTTTGGCTAGTGAAGTTTTTGATCTTTGATTAAAATGTCAGGTAATAAAAATATTATGTCAGCTGAGATATATCTAAAAATCTAGGGTAGAGAGTATGACTTTGGTTACAACTTGGAAAGTTTTGTGCATTATTTATCATTTTCAAAATCCCTTTAAAAGTAAAAAATAAAAGGTCAATGTGAGAGATCATGTTAAAATTAGTTTCCAAAGATTTAAATGTTAATTGAATTATCTGCATGTTTTCAGTGTCAAAGTAAAAACTTAATAACTCTTGAATTATTGTTTAAATTGAAAGTTAGTGTCAAGACAGGTTGAATCATTGCCCCGATCCTAAGTGACGGCCAGTCCTCTCTCGTTAGCGTTGTCTGGGGTGCTTAGTTTTTATCTGTCTTTGCTAATATGAAAGTTCAGAAACGTAATGAATCTTTTGTTTTATGTTTGTCATTTTAGTCATAAACCATCTTTTAAGAAAAGTGAAATTATATCTCAGTGGAAGGAAATACTGCATCTGTGGTAGCAGTTCTAAGTGAAATATCTTGTCATAGTGGTTGTACTGTACAGGCTCTTGCTTCCTTTAAACATAACTTCACATCGTACATCTCCCGTGTACTAGAATCCTTAAGAGATTTTTATCTTTGGATATGATGGGTTTTGTCTACATGTTAGGTCAATGAACCATATGCAGGGACAACCAGAGTGAACAGGTCAGTTTCTTTTGTGTGCACGTGTTTTGGGAATAGGTGATAGTAATGTTAGAATACAACAAGAGAAAACTATTCAGAATTCTGAGGCAACTTAGGTACAAGGGTCTGCTTTAATTTTAAAAACAAAAGCTCTACTGTGTCTAGCCAGAAAACCAAATATCTTGGAGTTAAACATGGAAAATGTTTATAGTGTTGTATAGTTTTATTACTTCAGACAGAAGGAAAACAGTTTATTGAGTCACTTTCAGCCAATAAGAAATTTTATACAGGCCAACAAATAAGAGGTGAACCAAAAATATTTTCTGTTTCAAGGAGAATGAATGATAAAGGCTCAAAATACTTAGCCATTAACTTTGAAACAAGTGTGATTTTTTTTTTGGCTTTTATGTGAGTGGATAGCTAGTCAAGTAGAAAGGTTTTGTGAGTTACAGAATTGCCCTTAAAGTGAAGGAGCTTGCTTTTCCCCCAGCTTTTTTTTAACCCTTCTTCTTATCTACTTTCTAAAATGCTGTTCCCATGGCTGGTACTCAAGCAAATATCTTGAACAAGAGCTAGCAGTGACATGTTGAGGATGATGAAAAGAAGAAAGATGTAGAAGGAGACTGGGTCTTTTAGAGCTGTGGAGTTGCCACACCAAACCTGTCTGTTACCTGAGGATTTTTTTATGAGAGAGAAATATTTTTTTCTTGTTTGAACCCATTATTTTTGGAAACTGCGGTCTGCAGGTCAAACCCAGCCCATAAAGTTTCATTGGAACACAGCCCCACCTGCCTGTCTCCATGTTGCCTGTGGCTGCTGGGGAGGCTGCCGTCCGGCCACAGGCACAGAGGGGAGCAGTTATGTGAGAGACCATGTGGCCACAAACCTGGAACATTTATGACCCGACTGTTTATAGACAAGATTGGCCAATCGCTGATCTAGTCTACTGATTGACTTCATTTGTTTTTCTTTGAAAGTGTCTCTTCTATCTGTCTTTTTCTTTATTCATATGGGTTCTTTACCAGGCTACACGTTTTAATTTCATATCTGAACTCTTTTAGACATCTCATTGTAAGTTTCCTTAACTCATTTATAGTTTTATCATTGTGTATTTATTTCATGAGATATACTATAGCATACTAAACTTTCTTAAATATACTTCACATTATGTTACTTCTTTGATCAAAAATTTCCTGTGACTTCCTATTTCCTATAGCATCAGGTCATAAAATTTTTGCTTGTCTTTTATGGTGTTTTTTATTCTTGCTGTACTCTAGCATGCCAACATCATTTCCTGATCACTTATTAATTAATCACTTAATATACTTTTTGAATACCAGTGTATGATAGAAATCTAAGAGGTCCACAGTTCTAGTTATCTGTGCTTGTGAAATAGTAACCACTTCTGAAAGGACTCAGTGCCACGAGCCTTCCCAATTCTGGTCTGTCTCCCGCGCTGCTTTCTCGGTGAGTTCTGACTGTGTCACACTCGTGACCCCAGCCTTGTTTCCCCACACCACCCCCATGACAGGCTGTGCAGGTTGAACCTCAGTCTGTAGCACAGTGGACAAGGCCCTGTCTGATTTGGCCCTTGCATGTTTTTGTAACTTCATTCCTTTTTTGACGCAACCACCTTTTACTCTATCCTTGAGGATGGCTTGTCTTTATTTGCGGTTCTACCCAATTTCTGTTCCTTTGGCATATACAGTACCTCTTTCTGAGGCATCCTTCTTTCTCCCTTTTCCTATAAGAATGTGTTCTTATGAACTCTTCCTAGATGAAGCACAAATGCCACCTGCGTTGTGAGGCATCCCTTCCCTCCTGGCTGAGTTCACAGGCCAGTCTGTGATATTAGAGAGTCTTGTGCTTACTTACTGTTGAACAGTTATATTTGTAACAGTTATTGGTTCACACCGTCCCTTCACCTCCACTAGCACAGTGACTCTTGAGACTGATGTTTCCTGGTCATATCACATGTTCTCCTTGCATCTTGCAAACTTCCCTCATTCCAGACATCACAGTGGTGTTTTATATATCTTTGTGGTGTTACGTGATTGCTGCCCCTCTGGTGTACCACCGCCCGCCCGCAGGTCAGACCTGCAGCTTTTTGTTTGTCATTGAATTTCCCAGTGTATAGCTAAGCACCTGGCATACGACGTACACTCAATGCTTGATCGTAGAACGAATAAATCAATTAATTGGTGGAGGGTAAGGCTTTTTTTCCTTTAATATTTGTTTCTGTGTCACATAGCTCAGGACTCAACAGTTTTAATCACTAATGAAGTCTTGAAGAATACTCTTTGTTTTAAACACAAAGGAGCTCTTCAAGCATGATCCGAAGCCCAATATATAAAACATGTATCCCATGTTTGAATACGCCTCCCCTGGCTTCCTGGACTCCTGAAGTGACTTTGTAAACTCTCTGGCCTGGCCTTACTGTTAGACAGCGAATGGAAACTACTTAGGCTGAAAATGTAGGTGAGCAGAGTTTTTCATTAAGCCCCGGGGTAGCTGTGTGACCAGGCAATCCACTGACCCACTCTGGGAGTTGATTTTCATGTCTTCCAAATGAGAGTTTCGTCGTAGTGTTCTTGGTGTCTCTTTGCAGCCATGAAAGTATGTTGAAGAGTTTCGGGTTTCTCCCAGCCCTCGGTCCTCACTTAGATGCGATCTCTTATTGGAGCACCCTTGTCTCTCCCTTATGCTAATATTAAAATTTCCCTCAGGTCCATGCCAACTTTCAACTCATCTGAGAAGTCCTCTCAAGTGACTCCTTTCCTTATTGCATCTATCTTAGTCATTGTCCACTTTCCCAGCACAGAGTTTCCACGCAGAGTGTGTTTCAGCAAGTATTGGCCAAACACCCATTATTTCAGCATATTAAGGTACTTTCTTTTTAAAAAATATTTTATTTATTTACTTTTAAAGAGGGAGATGAAGAGGGAGAGAAACATCAATGCGTGGTTGCCTCTCACATGCCCTCTTTTGGGGACCTGGCCCACAACCCAGGCATGTGCCCTGACTGGGAATCAAAGCAGCAACCCTTTGGTTTGCTGGGTGGGACTCAATCCTCTGAGCCACACCAACCAGGGCTCTACCTTTTTTAAAGGTACTTTCTTAATATGTATATTATTTACTTTCTGAAGTTATTATATACGATTTATAGGAACACTGTAGAGTGCCTGTTATTGCTCAATCACCTCAATTAGCTTAGTTTGATTAAATGCAGATACCTCATCTTATATTTCTATGCATCACCTATCATTTGCTACTTATTTCTTGGTTGATCATTTGAAAATTAAACAACTGTTTAATTGCTCCAGTTAGGAGAAATAGATGAAAATGTGCTTTGGATGTTTTTTTGGTGAGAATGCAATTCCAGTGAGATTGTACTTATACAGAGGGGACAATCCATTAAGCCCTTCTCTGTCTACTTTTTATCAGGTAGAAGACAAGAGCAGAGGAGAGAAATGCTTTTGTAGTCAGACAGACTGGATTAGACTCAGAGCTCTGCACACTTAGTCCAGTTGAAACATCTCCGCCTTCAGCTTTCTTATTTTTAAGTGGGGCAGTGCCCACTTTCTCAGGACTGTCTTGAGGATCAGTTGAGCTGGAATATGTCAAAAGCTTTTCCCGCAGTAGGTGCTCCCCCCAAGGCTAACTGTTTATGGTGTCTCTTATCACTGTAGACATCTGAGCTGAGCTCTCTCAGCTCAGCCAAAGAAAAGGATTCAGGTGTTCGAGAGAATTCATGCAAATCCAATTATTTTCTGGCCTGGGTTATGAAGGTATTTCAAATTAAAGTTGCAAGCTCTTTTTATCCTTTTCTCCTGGCTCATTTTCTTCTAGTTTAAAAAGCACTGAAGAAAATCAGAGAAAATATGGGGAATTAATAACTTTGATTAAAATGTTTCAAATTTTGTGAGGCTGATTGTTTTCTTTTGAGTTTATTTGGTGGTACATCGAAGAAGTGTTCTTGATGAATATGTTTCAAAGAAAATATGGTTTGATTTAGACTGAAAGAGTAAATTGTGTATGTTCTCATGTTTACATATATGCACAGGAGTATTGATATGATGAATACATCTTTAGACACTCAACAGCTCTGAACAATATTTAAAGTAACAGCCCTGTGATCCAACAATGGAACATTTGTGGAATTGGAAAAGACAAAGAAACATTGGAAAGCAAGGTCATTGGCGCATAGGGAAAGTATTAGCCAGCAAAGCACTTAGAGTGAATGGACATGCAACTACACAGTTGTAGAAAAAAGATTTTGAATCTCTCAACACAAAGTTTTGGCTTTGGACTCCCTTAGTTTAAATATTGACTTTTGAAATGGGATGAAAGTTGATATATGCTGTGTTGCAATATCTTTCTCACCACATGTTAAGTGGAAGTAATGCAATCTTGTTGGATAACTAGTGCTGTGTTTTTCTGATTTACAGCCCTGGTAATTTTTCTGGTTCTGGGAACACATCGCGTGAGAACACATGTGGCAGCTAAAATTAACTCCAAACCTACCTAAGTAAAAGTAAGACTTGTTTTCATACAACCCACTTATAAATATCTAGATTTTAAATGGTGTTTAAATCTACATATTTTATTACTTTTCTCTGAAATTATCAAAAAATAAAAATATAAGCATAGAAACAAAAATAGCATCAGGAGTAATTATAATGAATGATAGTTCAGTTTTAGAAGAAAATAGAACACTTAAATACCCATAAAACAGTAAAAGTTTTGCTATAAGGAAAACAGGTATATGAACATACTGTAAAAAAATGCAAACTTTTGAATTGGTTACAGTTTTTTTTTCAATAAGTAGTTCATTTTACAGTGGCTATTAAGCCATGAGGTCTCTATACTGAGCTATATGAAAATTCTCCTAGTAACTGGGTGCTTCAGAACTTTCACTTGGGGTATATGTGTGTGTGTGTGTGTGTGTGTGTGTGTGTGTGTGTATAGTGTAAATGTTCTCAAGAGTTTATGATTTAATTGTTTTGCCCAAGAAATTTTAGGATTTTAATTAGCTTTAATTTAAAGTGCACCTAGAATTGAAAACCTAAAGTTTGACAACTAAATTCAGGTTATATGCAATCACTGAAAAGTAGTTTATATTGTATGTTTTGCTGGAGAATTTTCATGAATATAGCCAGCTGTACCCTAAGAGATGGTGTGGGAAAGTGGAACAGATTCTGGAAATTTCGTGAAGGGAATGAGGGCCCTGGAGAAATATTAGTCTGTAGTGAAACAATTACTTTATCTTGGGAGGTAACAAGAGGAGGCGGAAAACACAAGTATGTGAGATATTTTTATGTAATACTAACCTTCAGCAAGAATATAGGAATCTTAAAATATCTCAAAATGGGGTTATATTCAACCTCTGTAAGTTTACAGAAAATAAAACTATAGAATTAAGAGAGTTTTCCATGACCCAAACCAAACCTTTTTAGATCTTTTGTGCTCTTTTCAACTCTCTTAAGTAAACACACAAATACCTTTAACATCTTTCTTGGGCACAGCGAATACTGGTGTTGAATGGAGAAGGCTGCCTAAAACCAGGGTCTGGACTCTTACAAACGCACCTTCCCTGTTACAGATTATGCACATCGACCACATTTATTGTAATTTTCTAAAGTTGCATCTGTTTTTGTATTAATTTATGTCAGAGAACAGATAACTTTCATTTGCACGTAGTTTTGTCCATGTGAAAGAGATTAATTTTCCTTTAACTATTTAATAAAATGGTAAGAACATTAAAAATTCTGTTTGTAGTACTGTAAGAGCTCAAAATAAATCATACCCAGACATTTTTAAAGAACAGGAAATATCACACATAGTGGAAGAATGAACATATTCTTTATATCATTTGGAAGGTATCTCTACAAAGGCGGTGATAACAGCATGTTAGTAGTTTTATTAACGTTCCCATTAGCTGTGTGAGTATCACTTTGCGTGCAGGGAGATTTTGTTTCTTTTCCTTTTTGTCGTCCTTGGACTGTCCTGACAACTGTCTAGATGTCGTTACTTACTAATAGTTGCATGGTCTTATTACGTTGTATTTGCTCAGAAAGGAAGAGGTAGCTAGAGATCCAAGTGATTACTGCTTGCGAGTCTCAGTGGCTCCCACCTGTCCGGTGTCTGTCCCCCTCACTCTCAGGACCAGGTCTCTCTGAGTCTCCACAGGGGGGGACCTTACAAGGCTACACTCTGGCCCATGGTGAGTAATTAATTTTTATGAAAATAAAGGCATGTTTTAAAAAGCTATTTTTATGGGCTGCAGCTTAAAATGAAATAATGAGAATGCTGTATTGAGTTCTGGGCAAAATACATTTATTTAAAAATTAGATATCCTACTTTTATTGGACAGGGGAATTTCGGAAAGAAATTTTTCATCGCCCTTTTAACCACCGAAATGTGAGCACGGGGGAATATTTGAGAAGTGGCCACCTCAAAGTCACGCTATACTCCCTCAGTTCGTTTGAGCTTTGATCCTTAGAAACTTGAAGGCCGCTCACAGTGCTGGGCAGGCGCAGGCCCACAGCCTGGGGGTCTCTGGGGTTCGAGAGAGCTCTAGAATCCACCCTGTGCTGGCTTGATGAGAATATAAGATCTTTTTTTCTTTCCAATTTAGCCTGACGAAGCCCTGATTATTTAAAAATAGTTTTGAGTCTTGTTTATTATTTGTCTTCTCCACTGGAATGTAAGCTCAACTTGGGCAGGGAATTTCGTCTGCTTTGTTCTCCTCTGTATCTTTAGTTCTCTAAAGGTACAGTGGCTGATACTTAGTATACAATGTGCTCAATAAGTATTTGTAGACTGAAATTCTAAGTTTGTCAGATACTTTTGTCTTGATGTTTAGAAGTCTGGTAAAAAGAGTTAATCATCACTATATTCTGATTGTTTTATGGTTCCTTATATGTCAAGAGAGTGTGACACTTTTGAGTTTTTAAATATTTCCAATACTTTTTAAATGTTTCAATATTTACTACACTTAAAATTTGGAATCGCAGATGAATGTTTTAAGTACTTGCGAGCCAGAATTATGTTTGTCATCTGTCTTGTTCTATTTTTCATAGCTCTTTAATGTTTATAGCTTATAAATACTTTAATATCAGCGATACCTTATTAATTGACCGTGAGACATACAGTCTTACCATGTTTTACATTTGGTGAATTTGGAATATACTTTAATGTCTTCCTATGTCAGTTATAGTATTTTTTTCCTCAGTGCTACATCAAATGGTGTTTGGTGCATCATACAAATAATGATATTTTGTATTTGAACTACTTTTCAGTTATGTTTTGAAGTTTTCTTTTTTTTAAATGCCTTAGCTTTTTTTTTTAAAGGTTTTTTATTTATTTAAATATAGAGAGGAAGGAAAGGAGAGAAGGAGAGAAATATCAGTGTATGGTTGCCTCTCATGAGTCCCCTGCTGGGAACTGGCCTGCAACCCAGGCATGTGCCCTGACTGGGAATCGAACTGTGATTTTGTGGTTCGCAGGCCCACGCTCAATCCACTGAGCTACACCAGCCAGGGCTGTTTTGAAGTTTTTGATAGACTTTAAGAATCATTAAAGTTTAATATCTAGAGTTATTTGCTCCCATTTGAAGGACAAAACGACTGAGAACCCATCACAAAAACACTAGAGTCTTTTCCCATATACTTTATACACTTCAACTACTGTAACAAAAGGATGTTTTGGAAGGGAGTTCACTATCACTAAATGTTGAACTGGAAGGAGTGATTGATCACCCCTCAGGGATTTCAAGGTATTCCTGATGTTGCAGGTGACAGAAACCTATCAGATGGCAGTGAGACAAATGAAACCTGCTCAACCACAGAGATTCGGAGCTTTAAAATTGTAGAAGTCAGGTTGCGTAACGTGCAGTTCCCTAAGGTCTAAGGGGCCCTGATGTTGCAAGTGGAGATGGTGTTGAACACTAACCCAGATGCTCCTAGTGTGTGCCCTGCTCTGTGTGACACACTCTGGTTTATCTCTGAAATAAACCAGAGGTGCCCTCTGGAGGCCTACACAAATTCTGATAGCGTATTAGAGCCATATGTTAAACAAGCGTTTGTGAGAATCTAGAATATAGGTGGCGTGTGGGGAGTCAGGGAACTAGGAAGAGTTGTCAGAGAGAAACTATGTAGCACTGTCAGGTTTTGAGAAACCATTTGAAGCTTTTTATTCACTGATTGACTTTGTAGACAGTCACCTGGCCTCTCTGGGCTTCAGTTTTAGTACTTATGACATGAGAGAAGTGGATCATAGAATATGATATATAACAATGACTGTTTTCCCTCTAGAAATTGATGTGTTTTTGAAACATTCATTGGATTTAAGTAAAATAATTATTTGAGCATCGACTGGTTGGAATAGAGTGTTTGAACTCAATAGTAAAAATTAAATCTTACCCAGGTAGTTTTCGTTCTACTTGTCACTTTAAGGGAAAACAAGTTATTCTGACCTCTGTCACCTATATCAATTAACTGCAGTGTTTAGTTTCACGTGACAATTAAAACCTGATTGATACGCTTGTACAATTCTAATTTAATTCAGAGATGCCTCAACTGTAGGCAACAGCTCCGTATGTATTTCACTTCTTGAGTATAGTGAGCCTGGAGACAAGATCAGATTTAATCACTATTTTTCTTCTTGCTTATTTACTGATAGATTTATTGCTTTTAATATCTAGTATTACAGAAGGCCTCAGATTAGTTAATCCAGCAAAGTCCCAGCTTTGCTGTGGGATACGTGAGTTATGAATATGCATGTGTACATGCACCCTGTTCCATCACCTCCAATAACCACAGGTAAAAAAGAGCATTTTCGTGGAGCCCAGTTCATAGTAGCTGCTCCGTGTTGGTGGTACAGTGATAATTGATAATCATTACTCTTTTTTTAAAAAAATATTTTATTTATTTATTTATCTTTAGAGGGGAAGGAGAGAGGGAGAGAAACATCAATGTACGGTCGCCCCTCGTGCGTCCCCTACTGGGAGTTGGCCTGTAGGGAACTGGCCTGCAACCCAGGCATGTGCCCTGACTGGGAATTGAACCACGACCCTCTGGTTCGCAGGCCTGTGCTCAATCCACTGAGCTACGCCAGCCAGGGCGATAATCATTACTCTTTGATGACTATTCAAAATTTATTTACTGAACTCAAAATTTAGTCTTTGAATTTATTACTTGCTTGTGATAAATTTCTCAGATTTGATTTACTAATAAAAATATTTGTGGTATTGACATTTTAAAGACTTTACTTACACATCCAAATTGCTTTCCAGAAAGTTTGTATTTATTCATGCTTCCATCATCAGAGTTCATGTGTGCTCACTTTCTCCACACCCTTGTCAGGTTATCAAAATGTATGCCGAGTTACTTCGCTGGAAGCTTTCATTGGTGTTTTAATTTTCACTTGTTTTATCATCAATGAAGATAAATTATTTTCATGGTTATGGTTTTCTTCTGTGAGTTATCTATGCTTTTGTTTATTATTTAGTATTTTATGACCAATTTCTATGTTATATTAAGGCTATTAAAATGTCGTATTTCTACAGATATATTATTTCTAGCTTGGTATTTATCCTTCATTTTATTTATAAAAATTTAACATGCAATCTCAATAGATTTTTTCAAGTATTTCTTCTTTTATGTTGAATGTCTTCTTTAGTGGCCTTCACTGACTCTCATCAGCCCACCTTCAATTGGTCTGCAGGGGTGGTCCCTATTCGGGAGCCTTCGACTGCCCCCCTCAACTCTTTCCCAGTTCTGTCCCCACATCGCTTATGCAATTAGAAAAACCTACTCCATTAATGTTCTTATCACAATACCCTTGCTGTGCCCCTTCATTTTTCCTTTCTATATCTTTTGTGAAGCCTGAGCAAGGCTCTAATATGTAATATTATATCACAATTTAGCATTTGGTAATTTTATTTTAGAAATTATTTTTGCTAATCAGATGTCCCCTCAGTTGCCTTAAAATTTGCTTCCAAGTAGAATGCATGGTTATCCTTTTATATGTCCCCAAATCTTGTTACATAGGCAGGGAGCATACGAGTCCGCAGTAAGCACTGGTACAGCTACAGATACTTGCCTTTCTCCTCCACGCCCACTTCCCCATATATTATTTATTTTTACCTAGTGACAGAGCTGCTGAGATAAATTAACTGTAGAGTATTTGGAATAGATATTTCAGAGTTTGGTGCTTTATGTTTTCTCAGTCATGCTATGATTTATATTGATCACACATAGCAGCGGAAAAATAGCCCACTTCACTTTGAAGAGCCAGCAGACTACACCAAGAGGAAGCTTCCACATTGTTTTCAAGGGATCATAAAAGGTGCTGGGGCTACTGAAGACTCCAAGGTGTCCTGAGGATGTGGCCTTTGGCCATTGGCCAGATGAGTACAGTACATGTCTTTGGCCAGCATTGCAAATAGGGCCCAGGATATTGCTTGGTTGTGAAAGAGTAAAGAAGAACCAGCTCTGTCCGAGAAATGTCCTCAAGGGTTCTCAGAGACCCAGATCCTTGTTGGAGAGCTGGGTGGTTTGAAGACTAAATCTGAGCATCTTTTAATTTGCCTTTCTTTCATACCTTGAGGTTGTAGTATCTGACCACTTTTTGGTTTTGCTTAATAATTTCACGTAAAGATCCCTACAGATCATGTTTTTAAATTTTTTTCTTTGTAAAGTTTGATCAGAATATCAGTGTCTATTTTTGGCAGTTTTATGGCATTTCCTGTGTGTTGCTTGAATGAGATGTAATAATTTATGCTTTTTATTAGTATTATCTCTAGCTGTATGATGAAAGCACTGTAATCCATAGTGGTTAACAACCACAACTCGCCTCCCACAATTTTTGCGGGTTAGAAATTTGTGCAGGGTTTTGCTGTTTGCTTTTTAGCTCAGGGTCTCATAAGCATTTGCAGTCAGACTGTGACTGGAGTTGGGACAGCAGGAAACTGAAGCAGCTGGGGGCTAGTCTGGCATCTCTCCTCCTATAGTCACAGGGTCTGTCCATGTACTCGGTCATGTGGACTGACATGGGCTTCTTCACAGCATGACAGCTTCAAGACAGTTAAACTACTAAGGTGGCAGCGGAAGGCTTCCCAAGTGATTATTACTGTGAGCAAGGTGAGAGCTATATTGCCCTCTTATGATCTAGTCTATATATCACATAGCTTCACTCATGCTGTAGTAACTTCAGGGTGAAGGAATATCAACTCCAGTACTTGGTAGATGGAAAGTCGGAGTTAGGGTATCAGAAGAATGTGGTGGTATGGAAGATATTATTGGGGTTATTTTGGAGAAACATAATCTGCCACTGTCCATCCCCCCTTCCCCCCACTCCCATGTAAAATATGCTTGTTCTTGCCCTTAAAGCCCTTAAGTCTCATTCTGTTACTGCATTGGCTTGAAATCCAAAATCTTGTCTTCTTAATCAAGTCCAGCTGCAGACGAAGCTCCTTGGATAAGGCTTCTTGACTATTGAAAACACTTGAATTGCAGAATCTTTTGAAAACCCGTGAGTGAAGAGATAAGTTATCTACCCTTTACACACCCAATGTTGACTGGTGTTATGAGCATAAGAAGATTCTGTGATTCTTCCTGTTCAAAGAGGGAGAAATGAGAGGCTGTTATACTTCATAGCAAACCAGGAACCCAAATGTCCCTGCTGCTGTTTGCTTGATTAGGGCCCCATCTAGTCCCTCTGGATTGTTCTCTGTGACTCTTGGCTCCTCCTACTGCATCCTTGTTACCATCCTCTGAATCATCATTCTTTTACCGACATCAACCCACCAACCAACCATGGCTTTTATTTACAGCTGGCAAATTTTCTCAGCCTTTTTCCTATGTTCTAGAAGTTTGGGGTCCAAAGGACATTTTTATTTTGCATTGTCTGTTTCTTTTTAATTTCAACTGGATAATTCTTCAGGAATCTTAGGATTTCTTATGTATAATTTATAATCTACTCTATTAACAAAAGCCACCCCCAGAAAATTTTGAGGCAATCACCCCTTTACCAGGCATTCCCTGTGAGGCTGCAGTGAAATGACACCCTTCAGATTCTTAGTAGTTCAGTTGTTCAGCAGAGAAAGTTCTGTACGTGTGCCGTTAAGACCCTTAGAAAGCCTTTTCTCTGTCCTAAAGGATCTCTGAGGCATTGCCTGAGTATTCCCGAGGTGTTCAGAAAGGGACTTTAGAGTAACATGCATACCTTTCTTTGTAGACCAGGTCTGTCCAGCTTCGCCGGGCATATTATTCCCAGAGACTTCACTCTTATTTTAAGACCCTTCTGCTCTTGAAAAGTAGTTTTATTTTCAAACCCAGCATGCTCTGTTTTTTTTTATAGTTCCTCCAAATTTTGCTGACAAAATTTGCTGACAAAAACCAGTTTCTTCTTAAACTCACGTATCTCTCTACTCACAGCTTATCATACGTAGCAAAAGGCAGGCAGGCGTTCTTTCTGTATTCTGCTTGGAAACTTCCTGAACTAGATCCTTGGATTTCATCAGATATGTTTCCTATTTTCCACGTCATTGTGGGCCACAGCATTGCTAACTGTTCTGCCACTATGGAACAAGAGTCTTCTTTTCTTTTCCTTTTGAAAACGTAACACTTACTGTTCTGGAGCGCTCAGAGTCCAACTCTTTGAGACTGTCAGGTTTCCACTAATAATCTCCTTCAGGCCTCTGTCTTTGGTCTGGTCTGGAGACCAATACCATTTGTCTCCGGTTAACTGTATTTTTTTAGTGCACTGCTTTACTTCTGGTATCGAAGTAAGTCCCAGTCATCTGTGTTTTTTAAAAAGCCACCACAACGTAATGGGTTGAAACAGCCAAAACAAAGTTATCACCTCTCACAGTTTCTTTCAGCCAGGATTTTGGGCAGAACTCAACTGGGTGGTGCTGGCTCACCATCTCACATGCTTTTGCTGTCAGATGGTGTCTAGAACTCGAACAGCAGGAGGCTGAAAACGTTAGGAGCCGTCTGGGCTTATCTCTGTTCATGTGTTTCAAGGCCTCTCTGATTTCTCACAGCGGCTAGTTTGGTCTTTCAACATCATGCCTCTACCCAGTCAGACTGCTAATGTGGCAGCTAATGGCTTCAGAAACACTGATTCTGATCCGTAAGGTGGGGTCTAATCACATTTGATAACCTGACCTGGAAGCACACATGGTGTCACTTCACCATAGTCATAAGCTCACCCAGATTCCCAGGGAAAGACTTTAGGCCCCACCTCTATGTGGGATGTAGGATGTGGGATGGGGGATAGTGTTATGGTCTTCAGAAAAACAAAACCTTCCATAGTGTTTTGTATCCAGTCATTACTGGTTCACACCAAGTTGCACAACATAGATACAGCCGTCGAAAGAGATCTAATCCAGATAGAGCCTTTTATTGTCAAGTTTTACCATTTAAACATGCAGTGAATTTCTGGTTACAGTATTTAATGGGAATCTAAATTTGATGTTTTTCCCTTGGCTAAGCCAAAATTCTGATTGTGGGTGGTGCATGTTTTAAGTTATATCAAGTTCTCAGACGTGCAGAATTTATGAATGGTAATAGTTTGAACTGGCCAGCTATTGAAACCTTGTGTTTTTGTAAGAAAAGAGGGAAAATGTTCCCTAAAAATAAAGAGAAATTACATCTCTTCCTAAAAATCTCCCTCTGTATAAGTACTGACAGGTTGTCCCATTGATTCTCAAAATTAATCTTTGAAAATATCAAGAGTCATTTGGTTGAACTTCATGAATATGAGCAGTGAAAACTTCATTAAAGGTGATGGATGTGCAGCCGCCAGCATCTCCTTTCTCCTGGGCCACACTGACTCAGCTTGCCTCTGTCACTGCAGAAACCTGCGCTTTGGAAAATGTTTGGCTCTTTCAGATGTTTAGTCTGTGTAAGCTGGACCCTGTTCACTGCATCTTATTACTTGGGTTTCCCTTCTGCTTTTAGCAACAATGCTCTCCAGCGAGACTGTGTGGGCGAGCCAGGCAGGAAGCAGCCTGGGAAAGCCAAAAAGCCAGAAAACGGTTACCTGTGTGAAACTCGACTATATCTTCCCAGGGCTGCGGAGGGACAGGCTCCTCTTTAGCGCCCTTAACAAGATCAAAGAGGACATGTAATGAATGGAAAATACCAGGATAAATTGTCACAGTTCATGGTGATTACTGTGCCTAGGAAAGCACACCACTCTCTGGCCATCAACCTGGCTGTGAAATTTCGGGCATCGCTAGACAGAAGGTAGGGCTGCTTAGTGAATTAATAACTGCAGTTTGTGTAATCCTTTAAAATACATGCGAAGTGAAGTTACTAGAATACCTTTTAACGTAGGATTGCTTATTTCATGTCAGAGTCATAATTTGCCTGAATAGTTCTCCCTCAGGTAAAGTTTTCTGTGATAAAATAGGAACTGCAGCAAACAGCCTAGTGACATTGGCAGCAAGTTTGTTCATTTAACTACAACCTGATTTTTGAAACTATTGGATTGTTTTTAAACACAAGAAGTTAGAGCATTAGGTAAATAGTAAACCTATAAAAGCAGCAAATTAAAAAACAATGTGAGATCACTGAAAACTGGATCATAAGCAACACAAGGTTACCATTAGAATGTCGAATTTTTATAAAAATATCTTCAGACCATTTCAATTTAGTTCATTTAACATCTTAATTTACTAGAAAAAGTAGTAATAATTTAGTTCATTTAGTGTTACTATTTATTCATGAACATTGAATTGTTATTTATTTTCAGTAGGAGTTAAAATATTCTGTATGTTAGTTTTCTACCCAAATCCTAAAACACATTTATTTTTCAAGGAGGACATTAACCCATTAATTATCAAAGCGGTAATTTTGTTAAGTATATGTGTGTAGCATTGTGTGGGATCAGCTAACCCAGATTTTGTTAATGATTTTAAAACAGTCTTTTTAGGCCTTTATACTTTTTTGCTTGCCTCCTCTTTCACACTCCCGGCCACTCTCCACATAGCTCCACAAATCTTAGCATGCGGCTCTGCTTTTCAGAATTGCTCATTGGCTCCTCACTGCCCGGCAGATAACAGTTTAAGGTGCCTTTTCATGACACCGCAGGCCCTCCCTGATCAGGGTCCTTCCTCCCTGTCGCCCGTATCTCCTGCCTGTCTGTCCACTGGAGCCTCTGCTTCGTCACAGAGACTTGCTTCTCATTCCTTGCACAGACTCTCGCGTCCCTCCCAGCTGCGCCTCTGCCCTGCCTCTTCCTGGAATGGTTCCCCTCTGCCTCTTCTCCTTGACTAATCCCTGCTCAATGTGTTAAGACTTAGTTCCACGAACACCTTTCCTCTACAGTGTTAGGTCCTTATATTTTATCACTTATGTGTAGCTCTTGCATTGCTTTTCTTACTTTGCCTTATAGCTTTTGCTTGTGTGCTATTTGGAGACAGGAGTTGTGTCTAATTTATTTCCTTGGGTTACAAGTGCTTGTTACATATTAGATATTCAAAATTGTTTTCAGAACAATGGAACGATTTATGGCCGTATTTTATTTTTCATTTGAGTCTGCAGTCTTTAATCGTTGAATCCTCTTTCTCCTTGATCCAGCCTTCTTATTGGGAGCATACGTAGCAGTACCTCTCACTTCATATTTTCAAGCATTTCTCACTTCTCTTTGTGTTACCAAGCAGGAGCCAGTGGGGTCAGGGCTCTGACGTGGCAAGGTGTGTTTGCAGAAGCTCCTACCAGCACTCTGCTGCTTTACTGTTTCTTACCTTCCTCACTGGAAGGGTAAGTCTTCATGACACATTCATTCCTTAGGTGTTTGTGTAACACCACAGAGAAAGGTACTGTGAATATGGAACAATAGGTAAAACATAGCTCCTGATTTCAATTCAGGTGTTGTAGACCAGATCAGGGGAACCAGATATCATACAAGTTGGGGATGCCGTGGGTTCCCTAAAGGTAGAGAGAGAATTCAAAGGCTGTTTTAAGACGGATCGCCTTGGCTGGCTTTATCACACACAGAGCTTGAAGAAGAACGGTTTGAGTAGGCATGGCCATTCATTTTTTACTCACATGCTGTGAATTCCATGACAAATGGACTGCAGAAACTGTGTTGACTTTCGACGTCTTTGAAAGACCTTTAAATAATAATTGGTTGTACTGTAGTATTAATATATGCAATTTTGATAAAATACTGTTTGATATATGTAAACGAAGAATAAAAGTATATGTTCTATGGAATTTTTAAGTAAAATTCCTTCAGGTAGTTTGTGAATTTTAATGTGCTGTTAGACGCTGGGAGAGATGCTGTATCAGCAGAACTTTTAGGAATATGGACCACGTGGCAGTGAAATTAATTTCTGGCTGATTGGTTTGCTTTCCTGGACTGTGACCAGAAATTGGTTGCTTTTGTTTTTCTTAAAACTTAATTTCGGTTCCTCAGTTTGTGCATGATTATTAGCTATTAAAAAATAAGAACATAAGTGGACACTTACAGATGGAAAATGTAACCTCTACTACCCCTGGGAAACTTCATTCTCTACTAAATACACCCAAGAAAAAGTATTCTAGCGTATTTATGTGAACAACAGAAGTGTCGTTTTTGTCTCAAAAATGTATCTGAATATTTTGATCAATGATGATTTTTGGGTTTTATCAGTCCTAGTAAATCAACCTCATTTTCATCAAAGGTTATTTCCCAGTGAAGTTTTAGTGGTTCGAACTCTTATTAGAATTACTCACCACAAAGTGATAAGCCATTTACAGCAGATGGGGAGTCCTTCAGTCAATGTTACAAATACAAAGAATAATGTAAACAAAATTCAATTACTGTCTCAAGTGTTTTGTGTATCCTTTTTTCTCTCAAGACATAGAAAGTTAGTATTCTAGAATTTATAGGGAGAATACATAAAAACAATGAACCAGAAACATATCATTGCATTGGATATTTCCAGAAAAACTAATTTTTACCTAAATGATTTGAATTTTTAGAGGAAAATATTTCAATAATTCCTTCCTTTTTTGTTCTTAAGGAGAAAGTGCTTTAGAAACTAACATATTCCTAATGTGTATTTCTCCTTTTTGCCAAATACCCAGATAGAAATTAAACACTTTAGTTGCCTGACAGAAATTCCAGATGAAATTTTAATCTTCCAATGGCTGTTTATGTAATTAGAACAAAATTTGAATTCCTTACTGTGGCTTTAATTACTGCTTCTTAACCAGAGCTGCAAGTCAGAATTACGTGGAGGGATTTAAAGAATATTGGAGATTCTGATTTATCTTGATCTGGACTAAGGCCTGGGCATCTGAGTTTCTCAAAGCACCATAGGTGCTTTGAGACAGTGTGGTATAGTATGTGGTACAGTATAAAAACCATCGGCTAAAACACCCACATTATTCAGTTACTGTCTGATTATTTTACTTCACCATGTGCCAACTTTTGCCCGCCTACCACTTATTTTTGTCATGTGAACACTGAGAGTGGGTCTGACCCACAGATTTTTTATTAGCAATTCCTTCTTCCCGGCATGTTCTTCCCACGCATCTTTGCACAGCTGTCTCCCTCTCATCAGGCCTCAGCTCTAAGAAAAACTTTTCTTAATTTCACCCGTCTAAGCTTTCTTCACCCCAACATTATTACATTAGTCTGTTTCAATTTTGTTATTACGTGTCTTTTTTTTTTTGCCACGAGATGTTATTTATAGTCACTGTTTAGTTTTCTTTTTACTCACCTCTACAACAGGAATCCAGGAAGGCATGTCTGGCGTGTTTGGCTCACCATCATATTTCCAGCACTTGAAACCAAGCCTGTCATATAGCAGTTGCTCAATACATATTTTTTTAGTAAATGAATAAAAATGTTGATAGAAAAATGATTGTGGGAATCCAGATTATTACCCCCCCAAAAAAAACCCTGACCTTCCCCAAACATGGGATTCTATTTTAAAAATTAGAATAAATCATATGATGAAATGAATGAAAATAATAATAGGCAAAGAAGAAATAAACCTAGAAATGTGGCAACTCCCATACCGAAACTGTAAGGGTGTGATACGAAGCCTGGGGTAGTTACCACCAATTGAGGCTCTCACTCCATGGCCATACTTTGAGTCGTATCATCATTCTAAAGTGCCACCCATCTGAAATCTTCATAAACTTAATGGTTAACTTCTATTTCAATGAATCAGATGGTCAGTGTCTTCTCCAAAAAGCCTTCCCGTCCAGGTGGAATTAGGTTGTCTGTGCTCTGCACATCTGTGCCAGGGCCGTGGCTGTGCCTTAGTACAGGGATCTGCACCCCAGTCTTCCATCCCTTTCACTGGCCTCTTGCCTCCCAGAGAAGAGGGACTTTGTCTGTCGTGCTCAGCAAGTGTGTTCTTGAATAAGTAAATATGAAATTTTCCAGTAGAAGCATCACAACTGCTACTTTAAATTGTGAAATAGATTTGTCAGGGATATAAGCGGGTTGAAACAGTTTTTAATAAACTAGAGGAATAAATATGCAACTGGCGGGTGCACTGCTATGCACACGTAGGAAATTAGGGCAATGCTGGTGCTGGGAAGTCTGAGTGCTGCTTCTGGCTGACAGGTGGCTTGTCCTCTGAACAAGGTTTTCATCACTCACTGGGGACTTTTTATACATTATTTGCCCGTTTTGATAAAGTTCTTTTCAATAGCTGCTTTTCAGATGGACGCATTTTCCAATAACACCTGATATGCATTTTAGAAGTAGAGCCTTTAATTAGTATCGATTCCTGGTAAACCCAATGATAACTTCATTAGTGTGCTTTGAACTTTAATGTTCTACCCTAAAAAATATGTAGCAATCTTTGGCCAAGTGATACTTAAAAATTCTCTCGGTAGAGGCCCTGTCAGTTCTGTGGGTACTCTTGTCATAATTTTAGCCCTTAAATATTACTCGGGGCCACTCTTTCCAATTATTTCCTGCTTCAAAATCTCCACAGCACTGGTATGCATAATTTTATCTGAAAGTTGGATTAGGTCTTTCAAAATGAAAATTATGCAGTCACAATGAACATATTTTTGTTAATGTTGTAGAATTATGTATTGCCTGATTTTCTGTCACAGAGATTATAAAACAGAAGGAAGAGTGGGCACAGGCCAGTCAGGTCCCCCAGGTCCCCCTGAAATGCGCGGTGTGAGTCCTGCCCCCACTGCTGCCAGTCTGGGCCGGTCTGCAACTTTCCCTTCTGTGTTTAGCAGGAAGCACCCCCAGTGCAAACGGAGCAGTTTGTCATGTTTTTAACAAGGAGACATCAAGCAAACAGAGGAAGGAGGCTTGAGACACAGCATCCAAAGAAGTTTTCCCTTTTTAAACCTGCAGTTGCATTCCACAAAGTTGGAGCGCGTAGGGCACCAGCTGAAATGTTGTCCCATAGAAACAGAGGTTTGCAGAAGGCTGTCCTGTGAACGGTGAAGAGAAATGGCAGTGTGGAAGAGCTGCTGCCCCCAGTGCTGCCAGTGAACGCAGGGTTGGGTACGGTAGGGAGTGCAATGTGGGACCCCTGTTGTGGGCAAAAGGGAAGTGAAAGGGCCAGGGTGGGGCCAGGTGGAGAGGCCAGCAGGCCTGGATTCTGTGCTGAGAAGTTCACACCCTCTGTTGTCGGCAAGAGGAGGTGTTGAAAAAAGCTCGTTAGTGCAGTGGCACTGTAGGAGATTGGGGAGAGGGAGAAAGGAGAGTGGTGACAGGAGGTAGATTGTGATTCGCTCAGTATTTAAGGTTATGTAAACGCTAAACCTAAATTTTGGTGGGAACAGAAGGCAGGGAAAAGAGAGGACAGATTTGAAGGATGTTTCAAAGATAGACTCCTGAGTATATGCATATAGTGCTAGGGGAACAGAACTAGGAGAGAGCAGAAGTAGAACACTGAAATTTTTAACTTGGGTGACTAAGTAATGGCACTGGTGTCATGCAGATTGTGTGTGTGTGTGTATATGTGTGTGTGTGTGTGCTGTTGTCAACAATAATATGCATGCTTCAAATTGGAAGAATTCAGTCTGTCCCCCAGAAGTTATTTTTTTCCAGAGAAAAAATAATTTCTGCTAAGATCTAGCCCTTCTCATACTTTTGAAAACTGCAGTGGTGAGGGCCAAGGATTTAATGTGAAAAGACCTGAATTCAGCTTCTGTCTCTACATTCAAACTTTTTCACGTGGACTGTTCCCTTACCTACTTTATTCAGTTTGTATGTAAAGTGGGAACACTTTCTCATTGGCTTGTCCTGATGATCAAGGGAGATTATGATAGAACACTTCTTAAAAATATAAAGTACCATGGAGAGGTTAGTTTTTAGATGTGTACATACCATTAAGAATTGGACAGTGAGAAGTTTTATGCCACCAACAGAGGTCCCTTGACCCTGAGGACATGTTCTGAGATTCCTGTACTTCCAAAGTATTCATTCATATTCTCTACTGGTGACAGTTAAGCGTCAAGTATGAATAGCAGTTTGAATATACTTATCCAAACACAAGTATTCATACAAAATGGTTATTTGGATTCAGTGCTGAAATTTAATATAAATTGTGTTCAAAACTAAGCAAAACAAGAATATAAGCAAGTTGATTACTACATTGAGATGCTATTTGTTAACATTATTTCATCTCTTCATTGGATCATTAACAAAAATGTAAGGATATTCTTTATTCTTTTTTTTTAAAGATTTTATTTATTTATCTTTAGAGGGAAAGAGAAGGAGCGAAGGGGAGAGACATCAATGTATGGTTGTCTCTCACGGGTCCCCCCAGTGGAAACTGGCCTGCAACCCAGGCATGTGCCCAGACTGGGAATCAAACTGTGATTCTTTGGTTCACAGGCCCACACTCAATCCACTGAGCTACACCAGCCAGGGCATGTTCTTTATCTTACCTTTTCTTTTTGTCACCTATGCATCCTCAGCCTACTTTCAGCCCTGTTCTTTCTCACTTTAGACCAGTGACTTTTCAGCCTTTGTCACCTCATGGCACAGATAAACCCATCAGTGAAATCCTGCAGCATACCCCCCAATATGTATTTTTTTGCCAATCTGACAAAAATAGGTATAATTTTGATTCATTCATGCCAGATTGCCATTGTGTTAGCCATTGTCATTTTTTCATTTAACCATCTGAGAGAAAAGATGTCAGTGCCCCTGATTCAAAAGCCAGGTATATCATGTTTTAAAAAGTCTGTGGCATACCCGTTGAAAACTACCACTTTAGGCCAAATACCAGAATGAATCAAATTGGAGGAGGGGGGAAAAGTCTCGAAGTTCACTCCTGTTCAGTTAGCATGTATGCAAAAGCAGCAAGAATTTTTTCATTTTTAGTCTTTTTTTCTGCATTACCCCTTAGTTATTTTTGATACTACATTTTAAGAAAATTTCAGGCCCTGTGAAGCAGAACAGCCAACAGAAACATTTTCTATGTGAACCAAAAAAGATGGATGGTTAGCACATTTACTTCTTGTTAAAATTACTTTGCTATATTGTTTTACTCCCGTTTTTCTTGCTTTTTTGAAATATGTTCTGCTTAGAAGTGGCGTGAATGAATAATTATATTTCTCAGCTTTACAGGTTAAATCACCCCCATAGAAACAGATTCATCGTAGAGCAGTGAAATAAACATGTTGTCTTATTTTACGAATGATCAGACTTAATGTACATTTCTGTTTTCACTGCCTGTTAAATTTAATCCTTCAGTGATGTTTTTATGAGCTCCTGCCTTATAATTAATGGACAGTAAAAAAGGTCAGCTGGAAGGTGGTGGACAGGTATTTCCTTGCTCCATCATGTTGATTTCTGCTGGATGCTTCCTGGCTGGGATTGCTCCCTTTGCATCCTCAGGAGCGTCTGGTGTAGCTTGTTTTGGGGAACCCCCCCCCCCCCCAGTCATCCCTGCTCTCCTTTTAGCTGAGGTGAGTCCCTCTGGCGAGGTGATTTCAGGACCACTTTCCTGCCTTGGAGACAACACCTACCACTTCCTCGAGATTCCAGGT